>NC_086108.1:83775540-84081925 GCF_963921235.1 Mobula hypostoma | reverse complement strand
CATCAGACAATATATTTATGAGAAAAGACTGAAGATACACTTATACATACTAATTTTTATTCTCTTCCCTGAAATATTTACTTTGATTTTGATGTTGGCCTGGTACAAATATATGGAGTGCCTGACAAATTGTTTGTTGCAGTCTGTGGCATTTAATTCATTTAGTAGTTAATAACCAGGGAGACACCACGATTGCGACTTATTTCTCCAGATTCGGAAATGGTTCTAATGTTTCTCCATTTGGAATGTTATCACTTTTTACAAAGAAACCTTTAACCTTGTTGATAACATTTTTTTTAGAGGAAGGTACCATATTACTAAGAATCATACTCTAACTTCTCCCTTAACCTACTTTTTATTTATTAAAATTTGGTTCTTGCCAAAGATGAAAGCAAACTAGTAGTGTTCATAGTGAGTAATGCAACCTTACAACAACACTGTTATTAGCATAGCTGAATGGCTTTGTTAAGAGGCAATGTGCCAATAGTGACGAGAGAAAATGATATGACGGTTTTTATTAAAATACCACACCCCTATTACTCATCAGGCATATTGAATGTTGAAGTGTATTTTTTTAATTATTGTTCCAGCTTAAAATTTTACGAGATAGAGCAGAAGTTTGGAACCTAAAGGAGGAAAATCGTGAAAAAAGTAACCATTTAATGGATATTTTCAGATTTGCTGCCTATTAATGGAGAGTAATCCCAATCTTTAGTATACAGCATTGGAAAACGGTTTCCTATGGACATCCCATACATTCCCCATATTTTCATGAACTCGGCTCTTTCGGACCAAATTTTAACAATTATAAAGTCATCACATGGCTAAGTCATTGTTATGTCATCACTATATGCTGGTTAAAATGGATTTGGATTGAAACGGGTCTTCAATGAATGGTTAAAACTTATGGAAAGGGTGTGAAACTGCTTGGAGAGATAGACTTATGTCTTCATTTTGTGGTCACATCTGGTTGTTGACTGAATTCTCGACTTGTTAATAGCTTTCTGTTCTGCCTTTCAGAACTGTTCTAATGAAGTACTAGTCCCATAAGTGAAACAACATTAATTTGGATCTTAGAATCATCCCAAGTCTTCTCTATTATCAAACCATTTGATACTATAGAATAATTTTGGTATACTTTTTGTCATAAATCTCATTATTTTTAAAACAAAAACCAGAAATGTTCATCAGACACCAATGCTATGAAAATTCAGAGAGATCAAGTTCGGAGTGATTTTAGTTGAAGAGAATGTATTTATAGTATGAAGTTATAAAATGATGCCAAACAGGACTTACCATTGAGTCATTCCTATTAAAGCCCTTTGGAAGTTCTCCAGCATTTTGCCTATGGCCTATATATTTATATTGCTGAACATATAAGCTGTTAGTTTGTTTAAAGGGATGGCAGCAGTAGGGTGTTGGGTAAAGGCAAAGGAAATGTGAAGACATTCTGCTGCTATACTGAAATCCATGTCATAGTGTGTAACTGATGAACTTACACACTTGTTTTTCCTAAAGTCCTAACAATAACTGCCAATAGTCTTCAAGAGTTGAAATCCCCAACTTTGTATTTTCTTGAAAAAATTATGATCCTTCTCAATTTACTCCTCACTGCACCAATTCAGCTATTGAGCAGTTAATTCAAAGACAAAAAAAGAAACATTTTTTCTTGCCACAAAATTTGGACTGTATGTTCGTGATTCTAAACTTTTGCAGGTTGTGTAATGATGAAGTGCTTACTATTTGGTAGAGTTGGTAACTTTTTCTGTGTTAAGTATCATGAATAAATGACAGTTTATAATACAAAATTTTATCATTTTTATTGTCCATATGGCTGTACTTCAGCTTTAGACTGGGAATCATAAAAATTTATGGAAATATGAGGAAATGATTTGGCCCAGTGTAAAGTTAACTTAATCTGAGTTATGTTACAAATTCAGTGTAAAGTTAACTTAATCTGAGTTATGTTACAAATTCAGGGCATATCCAAATATCTGTCAAGTAGCTGCCTGTTTTAGCCTCCATCACGTTAAAAGTAGTGAACTTCTCTTCATTTCTGCCATGCTGCTGCCAATCACATTAAAACTCTTAAAATGTGCCATCCAGTTGTTTGGAAATTGTGATGGTTAGACATCTCACTGAGGCCCCTGTTCTGGCAACCCTCTGAGACTTCCATGCTGCCCTGAAGCTCATCTTGTTCTACTTCCAGCACTCCTTTATGGGCTCACAGAAAAATTTCTGATACTGTTACAAGGGTAACATCCAAGAGAAAGTGAATTTACTGTGTGTTGGAATATTAATTGGAACAACATCCAAGGATCTGGGAACTTTACCATTCGAGCACCACCAAAGTTCTTAGTATACCAGATTAACAGTTTTACAGTACTTAAAATTGGTCACCCTATTTAGAGACCTTCCTGCTAAGAATGAGAGATTATTTTGTTAACATTGTTTGTGAGGGACATGAAACATGAACAGAGATTTCTACATTTGCACCACATTATAAAGGGATAGATTTGTATGATCACCTGTCAGTTCAGTCAAGTGTTCCAGAAGCCGGATAGGACAACGGCACAAAGAACTCAAAAATATTATGAAAAGTGCAAAAAATGTCAGTTCCAAAGCTATCATCAAAAAGCAAGTTGTCATATGGGGAAAAAAAACAATGAAATGAGCCCAAATGAATAATTCATGACCGTTGGAATGGTTGCTTTCTTCACCATTTAGGTGGATTGTATTAAACAGAAATAGGATACAAAATAAATTAGTACAGACTGAAAAGTATGTTGATTGTTTTTAAATGGAGAGTAGCCGTTTTGCTTTACTTCTTTACAGAGTCCTTCAGATGGTTTCTGGAAGTCTGTTGCCACAGTCGTCCCAAAGGAGCCCAAAGAGATACGAATTCTGAATCCTTATTTCATCCGTGAAGCGGCTTTCACATTTATCGGCCTTCCAGTCAACAATGGAATGATGGGTCGTGGGGTAAGTAAAGCATGGCTAATTGAAACTATTAGATTTTTCAATTTGCTCTTGCAGAACTGTGTAGACTGGAGTATTTACTTTGAACATCTTGCTCAAGTGGAAGGATGTAGATTTTCATTGATGTTTCCATGTGCGGTGGTGGTTCTTATCTTGAGTGGGCTTTAGAAGGAGAGTTATGAAGATCTTGTTAATTATAGACAAATGCTAGCAGGAGTGTAAATTAGAATGTGTAATTGAAGACCACTTAACCCCTTAATCCAGTTGGATGTTCCTGTTTCATTTTATATTCCAAAGCTCTGTGGGTGGCTATTGGCCACTAACTTATCCCTAGTGTGCGCTGAATGGTAGAGTCTGGAGTAGCTGATGAGAATGTGGAGAGACTATATAATGGGATTATTATAAACTTAGTGCAAATAGGTAGTTGGTGGTCATCATGGACATGATAGCCAAAGGATCTTATTTCCATACTGTTTGCTTCTGTGAATGATAGCCAACTTTTCCACAAGATGTTGCTATAAATGTAGAACTCACTTCAGTTGCTCTCATGCACCACCTAATGGCCTCCTGGAATGGCAGGAGCAGAGGGCACTGTGAACGTTTGAGCAAACTGCATAGCTTAGTAACATTTCAAACATAAATACAGCCATTGGGAAAAAAAAACTTTGAAACATTTATTGTACGATAAGAAGAGTTGGTACAGCAGCAACACTTTCGGAACACACCAGCTTGCAAGCATGTAGCAGTGCATTTTCCAAACCGATAAGAGGTTGCACATTACCACAGCTGGGATGCATTTACTGGTTTTGTTAAATATACAGATGTTATGAGCACATTTTCTACTACTAAAGTATCAATATGAAATTACTGGCATACAGACAATATAGGAGAAGTAACATTTCATGACCTGGCAGAGAAGAACTGGATTCCATGGTGCCCATTCCATAGGTTACATGATAGAAGCTACATGGCTTGGAGAATGAAGTGATATAAATGTTCTTGAGGAATACTCTTTGCAATTTTTGCTTATTTGAATATTCTTAACATGATAAGTAGTGCTGCAAACCAACTATTTCAAATCATTGTGTCAAGTTATTGTATGCATTGCATCAGTCAATGAAAAGTTTACAATCCTGTTTAATTGATTCTTTTCCACCTTAATTGCATGTTTGAAAATCAGAGTGACTGATTTTGTATTAAGCATTTCCATTTCTCCAAGTTAATTTGAAACACAAGGAGTATGAGTTCTGCAGCATGTTCTAGCTTAGAAGCATACCATTCAATCTGTAAGGCCTGCACTGTTACCTCCTTTGCAAAAAATGCCAGCATTGCTCAGATCAATGTGATTTAGCGGGTGTCTGTAAACATGTAGGTATAGCAAAAGATACTTCACAGAGACAACTTACAACTTACTATCATTTTCAATTCCTATACATTTTTACTTTTGTCATTTTCAAGCACAATATTTTTGTGAAAACGTGGACCTTGAATGTTTCTGTAATCTTCCTTTAGAGCTTTTTACACAATAAGAACAACACCAGACAACTGAATCCATTTCATGATTTACCTTTGGTCACCAGAAACAAAACAATGGTGGGGGGGGGGGGGGTCGTCAAACAAGTCAGGAAGCTTGCATTCCAACACACAAAGCATTTATGGTTCAAGATTCCAGATTGTTTATAGTCATTCTTCAGAACATGAGTGTAAAGGAGAACAAAATGATTGCTACTCTGGATCCGATGCAACATAATATAAACACAATTAGTGTCAAAAGCGCTACAAATATAAATATACAAGCAATCCTATAAAACACAATAACTGTTGAGTGTGACTGTGTAGCTTATACAGTTATCGTCATTGTGGCTATCCCTCGAAGTTGAGGATGATGGTCTTCATTCTGTTGATCTACAAACGTTCGTATTTATGGGCTCTCAAGTGGCTTATGAGCCCAATCTTGGCTTTGAAAATTCTTCCGCATTCAGGACAGGTAGTTCCAGATGGCAGATCGGGCTTCGGTTGTTGCTGCCTCTCTTTCCATTTTCTTCTCTTTTCTCCTAATTCTGCACATCTGTTGGCTTTGAAAGTTGCTGTTCCTTCTCGGATGATGGCTTGCCAGAGTTTCCTGTCCTTGGCATTGGTTTCCAAATTGTTGATGTTGATGTTACATTTCTTCATGTTGGCTTTTAAGACGTCTTTGAATCTCTTCTGTTGTCCACCTCTTCTACGTTTGCCTTCTTTAAGCTGGGAGTAGAAGATTTGTTTCGGCAGACATTCATCTTTCATCCAAACAACATGACTGCTCCATTTTAGTTAGTTCTTGATGATGTAGGCTTCAATGCTTGTTGTTTTTGCTTCATTTAGCACGCTGACGTTGGTTCTTCTATCTTCCCGGATGATATTTAAGATGTTTTGAAGACATCGTTGATGGAACTTTTCAAGTGCCTTCAGATGTCATCAGTATGTTGTCCAGATTTCTGATGCATACAGGAGTGTTGGGATTCCCACTGCTTTGTACACTAACAGTGTGGTGTCTGTTCGGATGTCACAATCATGAAAGACTCTTGTTCTGAGATGTCCAAAAGCTGGCCAGCGCATTTAAGACGATGTTGGATCTCGTCATTACGGGCGTTGGAGGAGAGGTGACTTCCAAGATACGGAAAGTGGTCCACATTTTCCAGGGTTGTTTCGCCAAATTGAATTGATGGTTCTATCCGATTTGTCTCAGTTGGTGACAATTGGTAGATGATCTGAGTCTTCTTGGAATTATGCACGGTTGAAGGCAGTCAGAATCTGTTGTAGGTGGTTTTCTGAGAAAGCTGCAACACTGTTGTCATCTGCGTATTGGAACTCGTGGATGTCTTGTTTTTGGACTTGAGACGGGCAAGATTGAAAAGTCTGCCATCTGTTCTGTAGACAATTTCGATTCTTGGGGGTAGGTCGTCCTTGATAATGTGGATGATTGTCCCAATGAAGATGATGAACAATGTTGGGGCAATCACGCATCCCTGTTTTACTCCTGATCTAACCTGAAAAGACTCACGGCTACTGTTGCTGACCATGACTGGCAAGCAACAGTTAGCAACAGTTATACTCATTGTATGTACATAAGTAACACTAGGTGCAGGAGTATCTGAATGTAAGGTGAATGACAGGAAATGATAAAGTGACAAAGTGACTCTTGGCAAGAGGAACTCTTCTCAATGACAGTAGCATGTGGAAACACAGTAGGACAGTGACTGTGTGGCCGTGACACTAGAGTGGCAGGGGATGGTGAGATGAAGGATCCTGAGGGGCTGTGGAGTGGAGTAGAGTGGCTGATGTGGATGTAATGGTGGTGAGGGATGGTAGGTGGGTTATTGAGTGGAGGTATTGATCAACCTGATGGCTCGGGGAAAGTAACTGTTTTTGAGTCTAATGGTCCTACTGTGGCTGCTGTACCTTCTTCCCTGATGGGAGTGGACAAACAGTCCATGAGCATGATGGGTGGGATCCTTCATGATATTGCTGGTCTTTTTCCGGCACCTCTCTGTATTTATGTCCTTGATGGTGGGTAAGCTGGTGCACATTTACTGACCTGGTCATCAAAATTCATCAATCTGTTTCTGAACAGGCTGAAATAGAAGCCTCAAAATCCCATAAAAGCCTCATAATTCTGTAATAATAATTTCCCAAATGGAAAATGCTGGGAAGGTAATTAATTTCCCTAAAAATGTGGATAACAGTTAATAGTTAAAGCACAAATTAAAAAGAAAAAAGGAGAAAAGTGTTGCTAGAAGACTCATTTATTAAACCTATAGATTAGATTAGATTATGAGGACACTCAGTCCTCGTTTATTGTCATTTAGAAATGCATGCATTAGGAAATGATACAATGTTCCTCCAGAGTGATATCACAAAAAAAAGGACAAACCAAAGACTAACACTGACAAGACCACATAATTATAACATATAGTTACAGCAGTGCAAAGCAATACCATAATTTGATAAAGAGCAGAACATGGCCACGGTAAAAAATGTCTCAAAGTTCCAATCGACTCCCAATAGTCCCGATAGCAGGCGGCAGAAGGGAGAAACTTTCCCTGCCATAAACCTCCAGGCGCCAACAACTGCCAATGCATTGGAAGCACCCGACCACAGCCGACTCTTGAGTCTGTCCGAAAACTTCCAGCCTCCGACCAGCCCCTCCGATACAGCCTCCCGAGCACCATCCTCTGCCGAGCGCTTCGACCCTGCCCCGGCCGCTGAGCAACAAGCAAAGCCGAGGACTCGGGGCCTTCTCCTTCAGAGGTTCTGGATCACACAGTAGCAGCGGCAGCGAAGAAGGTATTTCAGAAGTTTCTCCAGATGTTCCTCTATGCTCTCATGTCTGTCTTCATCAGATCAGGATTGTGCACGGCACCCTACTTGACAGAGTACAGAGACCATTCACCGGAGTGGCCGCTGCGCAGTGCGTCGCGCTGCCATTTTCTCCTGCTTCACTGGATATACTTGTATCATTTAAAGTATATCTGCTGTCAATCAACAACCTGTGTGTGCTGCTGTTACCTCTAATTACATTGTTCCACTGAGTTACAATTAGTTTAATATCAAACACATAATGCACTGAAGCATGTTACCCTAACTAATTCTACCTTAATCTCTAAATCATTTTATTTATTTTCAAAGTATTATATGAATATGATGTAATTTATTATCTAAAGTAGTATCTCTTCCAGTTTGCCTGTGTTCTCTGGTCCCTACAGTTCCTCCTCAGCTTACGAAAGCCCGACATGTAAGCCTGTACATATGGCCGAGTGTTTGGGAGACTGGTGGGATAGATTTGCCAGCTGCTGCAGGGGTGCAGGCATCCGCTTCCACCTGGGATGACAGCGTCATTTATGACATGCGAACTGTCCGGCTTATGAACAGTTCACAGGAACAGAATGCTGGGGAGGACCGGTAGTGTTCAGAATCAGAGTCAAAATTAGGTTTATTATCATTGACATATGACATGAAATTTGTTATTTTGTGGCAATACATAAAAATTACTATAAATTACAATAGGAGTATTAATTAGATAGATAGATAAATAAATAGTGCAGGGGATAAAAGAGTGGAATAGTGATGTAATGTTCATGGACAGTTCAGAAATCTGATGGTGGAGAGAAAGAAGCTGTTCCTAAAATGTTAAGTGTGCATCTTCAGGCTCCTGCATGTCTTCACTGATGGTAGCAATGAGAAGAGGACATTTCCTGGATGGTGAAGTTCTTTCACGATCCTGGTTTGGAGCCTTAGTGCATGGGATTGTAAGAGGTTGCAGACTGAGCCAGTTGGGCGCAAGCCTCCACAACATCGGGGACATCTGCAAGAGGCAATGCCTCTGGAAGGTGGCGTCCATCATTTAAGGGGCCCTCACCATCCAGGGCATGCCCTCTTCTTGTTACAGCTATCTGGGGGGAGGTAGAGGAGCCTGAAAACCCACACTCAACAATTTAGGAACAACTTCTTCCCCTCCACCATCTGATTTCCGAAAGGTCCATGAACCTTACCTCGTTATTCCTTTTTTCTTTTGCACTGTGCTGCTATCACGAAACAACAAATTTCGTGTCATACTGGATGTTTGATAATAAATCAGATTCTTCTGATTCTGATTTTGCACAGATTTTGCAGTTAGGTCAACACCTATACCTTGTTGAAGAAACTAATCAGCATAAGAGCAGGAAAATATAGTTTTGAGATTAAATATTAGTTATCGGAATTATTTTACAGGAGACAGCAAAGATCAGAAATCAGTGGAAGTTTGTGAGTTTAAGCATTTTGAAAGGGTTTGAAAAATTGGATAAGGAAATAAAAACTTTTAGATTAGAACACATTGACAAATGATTAAAATGTAAAATTACTTTTTAAAACACAAAAGGAAGAGCTTAAATCAATTGGCTGGTTGAATTAGGTAAAGTTTTAACATGAAGTTTTGTAGGGATTACATATTTTAAAGCCTCAATCATAGAGTAAGAATAATCGACCTCACTACACAGAAGTAACAAGTTCACTTGTGTATTTATAAATCTGTTTGGAATCGGTACACCTGAAACAGAATGATGGATGTTAAAATCAACAATTGGTCACATTTTCTCCACTTGAAGCAGAAATCAAATATCTCTCCTTTTGTGAAAAGAAAAATAAGGGGCGCTTTTTTTTAAAGCAGTTTAAAACTGGATTGAGAATCTCTTTCTGTCAATTATAACCAGCAGTTCTGTCCAAACAAAAGTATACACATTTGTTAAATATACCAGTTGAGTAAAAATGGCCTCTTTGTATCAATGTTGTTAAAACTACAGTTGTGGCTTATGCCACCTAGGTCTTTGATCAGCAAGTAATCAAATCAACCTATTTTCAGGAAACTCTACCGTCAGATATTTGAATACCTTCGCATTTTGGCACTCAGTAAATCAAAAGCCCAATGTTTTTGTCCACTGAAACTCAAGTGCCTCCATTGCTTCCATATGTTTAATTAAGATTCTGAAGAGGTTAAGATTAACCCTCTGAACTTAATGCAGTATTTAGATTGCTTTTAGATCCTTCTTATTTTTTTTCCCACTCTTGGTAAAGACTTTCAGGGCACAATTTCATTATTGCGTTATTTTCTCAGGAATGATTAATGAGTCTTACATTTCTAGAATCATAGAGTAAACCTACAATAATATGAACTTGAAACTTCTGTTCAATTAAGTTTTCCTGTCATAAAATTGCAGATCAAAAGAAACTGCAAACTAGGATAACTTAGTGGTTAATAATCATATTTGATAGACTATTAAAATTACTTGCAAGCTGTTTACTTCAGGCTTAATCAAATGTCCACAATGTGTTTATTCATCCCCTCATTTGGAATGCTGCAAACATAGAGAGGCCATGGGGATATGTTTGACTTTGTTCTGCCGTTTTCTTATTTGCCATAGATAAACTTGAAAGATTTCTCTTCCTGTGCTCATACTATTACCTCTGTTCCCCCACCAACTTCACCCTAAATAGCCAAGAGATCTTTCCCCAGCTCCCTTCTATTAGCCTTCAGTAATATCATTCAAAACAGTGTCAGTTTTTACATATTTACTGATAAGATCCAGTTTTACCTTGCCACCATCCCTAAATTAACTAGCTACTGTTTGATTATCAGTACTGGAGGGGCAGGAATTCCTTTTGGGAACACTAGGAGATTCTCACTGGTCCCCATCCTGAATATTGTTCCCTATCATTGATTCTGTCCTCCTTTCTGGCAGCTGTCTGATGCTGAACCAGATTATTTGCAACTGTGTGTCATATTTCACTTAACAAATTGAACTTCAGATCACATTGCAATAGCAAGGCTCTTCATCTCTCCTCTGTACACATGTCTGACTCCAACCTGTGTCAGCTCACCTACTGCTGAAACCCTTGTAACTCACTTTGGCTAGTGGCTTAATACAGGGGATGATAGCCCCTGGCCCAGCCAAGATTAAGAAATCTCGTTTGGGGATGCTGCGTGTTACAAATCAGTACCACGAAATAAGAAACAGTACACAATACGCGATTAAACGATTGAACTTTATAATTCTGAATTTGACTACATGGTTAATAAAGAAAACAGAAAAGAAAAAGGGCCCATTCTCATGAAACAAGTCTATTGCGCAAGGTTGGAGATCACTGAGAAGGTCTTTTGTCCACCATCAACCTCCTCCAAGTGTCGCTGACCTTCAGACCAGGTCCACTCTGGCCGGGGGTCTACCAGCTCTCTCCATTCCCGTCTTCTCTCCTCATCTCTCCCCGGCCAAAAAAAAACCTTGCGAATTCCCAGCTCCCGGACACACAAGAAAGAACAACATCCTGCTCATTGGTTAGCATGCCCCGTTATCATAACCCAAACATTGCTGCTACAGAGAAACCATTACAGGTTTCCCCCGCTATCTGAAGGTAGAGTGTTCCTATGAAACGGTTCATGAGCCGGAATGTCGTAAAGTGAATAAGCAATTACCATTTATTTATATGGGAAAAATTTTTGAGCGTTCCCAGACCCAAAAAATAACCTACAAAATCATGCCAAATAACACATAAAACCTGAAATAACAGTAACATATAGTAAAAGCAGGAACGATATGATAAATACACAGCCTATATTAAAGTAGAAATACTTTTCTGCAGCACTGTCTAGCGCAGCGAAAATCTCGCGGAAGTGCTCTCGGCAAAAACACGGCGCAAGCGCTCTCGGCAGAAACACTCTCTCTAGTAACCTTTAAGCTATGAAGCTGCCGAATCATACCAAATAACACATAAAAATACACAGCCTATATAAAGTAGAAATAATGTATGTACAGTGTAGTTGCACTTACCGGAATTGGGAAGACTCCAATAAATTGCAGTTTCATCACAGTTAAACACTTGCTTATACGAATAACCACCTGATGCAATCGGCAATTGCCTCTGATCTGGGCCGACATTTATGTGCCGGGCGGCACCTAATTAATTAGCTTGTTTATTTTGGCTTTTTTCTTAAAGATGTGCTGGGTGCGTTCCGACTACTACTGCACCACTGCATTCTTCGCGGCAATGTATTGGTCGGCGGCCCGGAGGTTGGGGACCACTGCTTAAACTATAAAGCTGTCCTCGCCTCAGAAACCGATCAAACCACTTATGAATACCTTTAAATTCCACTTTCATCACCATCATCCAGTGCTTTCTGTTTCAGCTTATTAAAAAGACTGACTGATTTCTCCTTAAGCATAAGAAAACTTAACGGAACACCATGCTTTGTACACCCATCAATCCACTCAAGCAATAGACTTTCCATTTTATCCATTATTGGATGCCGACTAAGAGAGACCACTTTGCTATGAGCAGAACTAACAGTAACATCGGCAGCTTTCAAAATTCTCTCTCTCTGCGTTTAAATAGTGCGAATGGTGGATGCAGGCAAGTTCAACGCGCGGACAATATCCTTACTTCGTTCACCACGATCCAAACGCTTAATTATGTCTAGTTTTACGCTAAATGTAACACCCTTATGAGCTCTTTTAGGCTTTTCCAATACCTTAGAACTCATCTTGCTAACGGATGCACAAAATAAATTGAGATAAAGCACGTGATTAAGCAACGCTGGCTAGAATGCAGCTCCGGGGCAGGAGCTTGGCTGCTCGGGGCACACGCTGCTTTTTTTCCACATGCTGCCTTTTTTCGTAACAGTGAAAACACCTTCTGTTAGCGAAAACAGGTAACTAATGTAGGTCTTTTGTAACAGCGAATTGTCGTAAAGCAAACGTTCGGAAAACAGGCAACCCGTACCTCAGCAGTAGAACATTACAAAGAAGCCTTACACCCTCATCCATACATACCTTTTTTTCCTCAATACTCAACTGTTATAGTGCACTCTGAGGCCCTCCTTATTCTGTTTTTGTAATTTGTTATCTTCCAGAACAGTGCTGTGTGCATCCGAAATTACACAAAGTCCAGTTCCCCCATCATCCTGGTTTTTGGTAAAGTAATGGGTGAAGTTTGAAATTTCAAAAACCTTTTATATCTTTTCCCTCGTTGTTTCTGTAATTTCCTCCAGTGTTGAAACATGCCAAACTATCCCTGTTCCTCAAACATTGCATTCCCCCATTTACCTGTTGCCCCATTGACATTCCTGCTTTAACTGGCAGGATGCAAAGGTTTTGAACTATCTCCTTGAATTTCTTTGCTTCCTCCTCTCCTTTCACTTTTAAAAAATAAAACAACTCTTTGACAAAGATTTTGTTCATCTGGCCTAATATCTCCTCATGTGGTTCTGAATCAGTTTTAAGTTTGGTAAAGGTCATGTGAACCATCTTAGGAGATTTTAAGTGGACGTTGGTGGTAGTATGTTTGGATGCCACAGCTGAGATTAAATAGTCTTAGTATTGAATATGACAGCTGCTTGCTTTCCATCTCTCTGTGCTGTAGGTTGTTCTCTTTAATACCTATTATTTGTGTTCAATATACTGGTAGGATAAAGCTTGCTGCAACTTGCTGGACATCATAGCACAGAACTCTTCTTAAGATGTTTTTTAAACCAAGTAGCACTGCAACTAGTATAATGTAAAATACTGCAAATAATACAAGATGAAACTATAAAGGTATCACGTGACATAGGATTGCATGATGAGAATTACTTCAAACTAAATAAAGAACCATGTACTTCTGCTGCAGCCTACATGCCCTAACTGATTCGTGAAGTGGTAGAACATTACAACACTGAAATAGCCCCATCAACCCACTGTCCTTGCCGAATTATTAATTTACTTAGTCCCATCAACCTGCACCTGGACAAAAGTCCTCGATAACCCTCCCATCCATGTATCGATCCAGCTTTATCGTAAATGTTGAAATTGAACCACTAATTCCACCATTTCCATTGGGAGCTCGTTCTACCCTCTCACCACCCTTTGAGTGAAGAAGTTCTCTCTCATGTTCCCCTTAGAGATGTCACCTCTCGCCCTTAACCTGCCACCTATGGTTCTAGTCTCACCCCAACCTCAGCGCAAAAAGATTGCTTAGATTTACCCTATCTATACCCCTTATAATTTTGTATACCTTTATCAAATCTCCACTCATTCTCCTATGCTCCAGGGAATAACATCTTAAACTATTCAACATATCCCTATAACTCAGGTACAGGCAACATCTTTGTAAATTTTTCTGCAGTCTTTCAAACATTGATATCTTTCCCGTATATAGGCACACAATAGTACAAATCAGGCCTTGTCAATGACTTATACAACATCAGCATAACATTCCAACTCCTGTACTCAATACTTGGATTTATGAGGACCAATATGGCAAAAGCTCATTATGATCCTATCTACCTGTGACACCACGTTCAAAGAATTATGGATCTGTATTCCCAGATCCCTCTGTTCTGCGGCACTCCTCCGAGTGTTATTGCTCATGCTGTAAGTTCTTCCCAGGCTTGTCCTCCAAAGTGCAACATCTCACACTTGTCTATATTAAATCCCATCTGCCATTTTTCAGCCCATTTTTCCATTGGGTCCAAATCCCACTGCAAGCTTTGATAACCTTTCTTACTGTCCACTGTACCCCTAAACTTGGACTCGTCTGCAAGTTTGCTGATTCAGTTTACTACGTTATCATCCAGATCATTGAGATTGGTGATGAACAGCAACAGACCCAGCACCAATCTCTCCAAATACACTAGTCACAGACCTCTAGTCAGAATGTAACCATCTACTAACACTTTCTGGCTTCTCTCACAAAGCCAATGCCTAATCCAATTTACTACCCAGTCCTGATTACCAAGTGACTTGACCTTCTTGACCAACCTTCCATGCGGGACCTTGTCAAATGCCTTGTAGACAACATCCACTGCCTTGCCTTCGTCAACTTCCCTGGTAACTTCCTCGAAAAACTCTATAAGGTTGGTTAAACACAACCTACTACAATAGTCAAGCCATGTTGTCAGTTCCTGTATATCCAAGTACTTATATACCCTTGCAATTTCTAAACTCCTCCCAAAAAGATTAAGCATTCTCTGACCCGATATCACCTCCTTCAAAAGATGTAATTCCATTTCTTACCAACAGAGCCACACCACCATCTTTGCCTTCCTGCCGGTCCTTTGGATACAAAGTATGTCCTTTCATGTTAAGCTCCCAACAATGGCCTTCTGTCAGCCCATAGCGTCATACAGACCAATCTGTAACTGCACCACAATTTCATCCACCTTTTTCCAAATGCTACGCGCATTTAAAAACAGCACCTTCAGTCCTGCATTCTTTGCCCTTTTGAATTTTGCCTCTGTGGTACAAGTTAACTCTTTGCCCTGTCTGCCATTGTACCGAACCATTGACTTATCCTTCCTTACATTCATGTTACATCCATCACCTACTTGTAAACCTGCTGGCTCATCCTCAGCTCTATCCCATACTAGTTCCCACCCCCCTGCCATATTAGTTTAAACCATTCTTAATAGCTCTAGTAAACCTGCCCTCAAGAATATTGGTCCCCCTTGGATTCAAGTGTAACCCATCTTTTTAGTACAGGTCACACTGCCACAGAAGAGGTCCCAATTATCCCGAAATCTGAATCCCTGTCCACTGCTCCAATTCTTCAGCCACATATTAATCTGCCACCTCATTCTATTCTTATTGTCAGAATCCATTCCCGAATCTAGTGGACCCATTTACTCCTCTCCCTGTAATCAGGTTTCATTGCTAAGTGGCTGTGATGTGGAAAAACTCTGAGTTCATCAGCTCCTGGAGAAGTTTTTAGAATTTATGTGGACAATCAGACTATAGAATCTCTATGGAGAGGTAAATGATATAAACCCAGGTTAGTCTCGGGGTAAGAAAATAGCTTCTCTTGCAGACTTTATCTTACACCTTAGATTTTTAAAAAATAATTTTTAAACAGTTTGCTGGGTTGGTCAGTCAGGAGTTAAATACGTATCTTGCTGCAGATACCTGCCTACAGTGCTGCTACCACTACACTTTGTAAAATATAAGTTAAATCACCTAATATTGATTTCATATTTTGAGAGGACAAATCAAACTATATTTTTTCTTCTTAATAACTGACCTTTGAGAAATAAAAATCTTGTTTTAGATATTAGTTCATCTTAATGGGGTAGCTACTGCACAGAGCTTCCTGGTCTCAGGTTAGTCAACACCAGTTAATGAAACAAAGAAGGACATTTCAGACAGTGTTATCTTTAAGCTGATCAGAAGGCTTGGAATTGTCTGAGCCATGATGGATCATTTTACACTATTCCTTTGAACCCGTTCTTGAGGAGGCCACTATTATCTTGTGGAAGATTAACAGATTGGATTTAACAATACATGGTTAAACTAAATCTCTAATGTTCTTAGAGAAAAGTAGATGAATAATGGGTGTTTTTGTCAAATTGTAATATTCTGTGATTGGTAAGATAGGGTGTCACAAAGGCACTCCAGAGCTCTAGTGGAGGCTGGAGAGAGTGGATATTGTAAGTGTTGAGAGGAATTCAAACAGGTAAAAAAGATGTAAACATGAAAAAGTCTGCAGATGCTGGAAATCCAAAGCAATACACACAAAAAATGCAGGAGGAACTCAGCGGGTCAGGCAGCATCTATGGAAATGTGTAAACTGTAGACATTTCGGGCCAAGATCCTTTTTCAGGACTGAGAAGGAAGGGGGAGGATGCTAGAATAAAAAGTGGAGGGAGGGGAAAGAGACTAAATGGAAGGTGATAGGTGAAGCCGGATGGGTGGGAAAGGTCGAGGGCTGGAGAAGAAAGAATCTGATAGGAGAGGAGAGTGGACGATAGGAGAATGGGAAGAAGGAGGGGGCCTATGGAGAAGTAATAGACAGGTGAGAAGAAGTGAAAGGTTGGAATGAGGAATAGAGGAAGTGGGGAATATATAATGAAGGCAACAGCCGTGCTAAACTGGTCCAGCTGAGGCATTTTAACAGGAAAAATGTTATTGTAATACCTCCTTTCTCCGAGAATCCACTCTCGCAGGTTGATGGAGATCATTGTTCATATAGAGTTGTGGCCTTGTAGTTCAGGCTGACTTGGTATCAACATTGATGCAGAAGTCAATATGGTGAGTGTTCTGCCTTAAGCGCTGCAAAAGGCAAACAAGTCTTGAAGTTTATCTAGAATTCTGTTCATTGTGCATATTCCAATCCAATCAAATAATCCTTGTTGCAGACCTTCTGAGAATGTCTCTTGCTTTAATTCAGAGTTCAGAGTGAATTTATTATCAAATTTCATATAGGCCAGTATATACAACCCTGAGATTTATTTTCTTGTGGGCATACTCAGTAAATCCATAATAAAATAATAACCATGATGGAATCACTGTAAGACCGCTCCAACTTGGACATTCAACCATTGTTCAAAAGACATCAAAATGTGCAAATACAAAAAGAACGAAAGAATAATAATAAATAAGCAATCAGTATCGAGAATATGCGATGAGGAGTCCTCGAAAGTGAGTCTATGGGTTATGGGAACATATCGGTGATGGGGCAAGTGAAGTTGTGAAGTTATCCCTTTTGGTTCAAGAACCTGATGGTTGAGGGGTAATAACTGTTCCTGAACTTCCTGATGTGGGTCTGTGGGTCTAAAGTTCCCATAGCCTTTTCCTGATGGCAGCAGCAAGAAGAGAGCATAAGCTACGTGGTGAGGGCCCCCGATGATGGATGCTGCTATCCTGCGACTGCACTCCGTATAGATGTGCTCAATGGCATGGGATGCTTCACCCATGATGGACTGGGCCATATGCACTTCTGTTCAAGAGCTTTAATGTTTCCATACCAGGCTGTGATACAGCCAGTCAATATACTCTCCACCATACATCTAAAGAAGTTTGTCAAAGTTTTAGATTATCATGCTGAATCTTCGTAAACTCCTAAGGAAGTAGAGGTGCTGCCGTGCTTTCTTCGTAAATACATGTATGTGCTGGTCCCAGGACAGGTCCTCCAAAATGATAACACAGCAATTTAAAGTCACTGACCCTCTGCACCTCTGATCCTCTGTTGAGGACTGGCACATGGACTTCCAGTTTCCTCCTCCTGAAGTTAATAATCAGCTCCTTGGTCTTGCTGACCTTGAGTAAGAGATTGTTGTTGCGACACCATTCAGCTAGATCTTCAATCTCCCTCCTATATGTTGATTTATCACCACCTTTTATTTGGCTTACAACAGTGGTGTCATCAGCACACTTGAATACAGCATGAGAGTTGTATTTAGCTCCACTGCCTTTATGTGTACAGCAAGTAGAGCAGGGGCTAAGCACCCAGCCTTGTGGTGCACCTGTGCTGATGGTGATTGTGGAGGAGATGTTGCTGCCGATCTGAAGTGACTAGGCTCTGCAAGTGAGGGAATCGAGGATCCAATTGCACAAGGAGGTATTGAGACCAAGGTCTTGAAGCCTATTGATTAGTTTTGAGGAGATTGAAGGTTAGCTGCCAAGCCTGTTTAGACCAGGAATAATTTAGATTTTCAGTAAAAGATAAATTAGCTAAGCCACTTATTTCCAATCATGTTTCTTTGGTAACTCTACATTTGATGATATCTTCAGATTCAAAAGTCCTACAAATCCTTAAGAATCCTGGAGAATTGATGACAGGAACCTTGGGTATATGTTATCAGTGGATTGTCAGACACATCAATATGTGTATTGCTGTTTGGAAAGAAGTGATAAGACACCAATAGAGTGTGATTACAAAAAGATATCAAACCTGTTAATCATATGCAGCTACAAAGGTTTCAGATAACAATTAATTCTGCACATCACATTGAACTTCTAGAACTGCATAGAATACTAATTATAAATTAATCTTGTTCATAGTTAATAGGCTTGCTATTCTCCGGTAGGATTAGTTTGTTCTTCTAGCCACAGCCCAAGGATAAAGGATATTGTCAGTATGAAGAGAGTATTCTGTTAATTAAATAACTTGAAGCACTTTTCTCTGTACTCAGTTATTTCTTTTTAATCAACTGAGAAGAAAGATATATTGGTCCCGAGATAGGATATAGTAGTACAATAAAAATTGGAATAATGCATCGGGGGTTGTGGCTGTGTACCAGGCATGGAAGAGATTAAATTGGACCATATATGACGTGATTTTTGACTTCCAACTTATCTTTTTATGTCTCTGAAGTGACAAAAATAATAAATAAAAACTCATTAATCCACTAAAACTAAAATTAAAAAAATAATTACTAGCACACAAAATACTGAAAGCATTCATCAGAATTAAATTTTTCTTCCTCATCTCCATTTTGGGAATCTCCAGTAAAATAAATGTGGACTCTGTTCCAAAACCAAGTATATGTAAGGTAGGATTGCAAAGGCCGATTTGCTAGTATACTGTATTAGACTTACAGTGTTCTGTGTATACATGCAATTTATTTGCCTGAGAACAGCTGAATATGGGCAGTTCCCTTGAGATAATATAGTTTTTATTGAGTAGCAGTTATTGCACGTAATACATTAGAACTACAATGCATTAACATAGAACTTGGCCCCAAAAACAGAACTTAATAACAAAATAATAAAAATTTTCTACAGCTTCCATTCATCCCAAAGTGTTTCCGATTCCATGAACAAGTTCTAGCTCCTGCGAATAGCCATATGAAAGTAACTGATCTATCTTTGTGCTAAAGGATCTCGTGCTTTCCCGGCATATATGACAAATAAACTCTTTTCTTTATTCCAGTCGGGTACTTGTATCAATTTTAACCAATGTTTCGATGACAAACTGCCATCTTCATGAGGGACGATGGTTTTGGGACCACTTGGTGAAGGAAGCCATTGAAATAAAACTAGAGGGAAAGAATTTTAACAAAGCTGAAGGTCTTGCTCTAAGAAAGAACTGGAATTGAATTGTAAACAAGGTGGGACAGCAGAAACCTGATGGTTAAGGACTAACCAAACAGCAGGGATGGACGACGGGGGTATATATACCACTGGACTAGACATGCCTAGGCATCATCCCTGATGAAGATGGCAGAGTTTGTCATTGAAACGTTGGTTAAAATCGATACCTGTACCTAGCTAGAAGCCCGAGAAGAGTTTATTTGGTATCTTTGTGCTGTTGATTGTGCAATAAATATTGGCCACATCATTCACTTGAGGATAACTGTAATGTTTTGTAACTATTTAAAAGAAAGACATAGGCGTCCAAAATGTGAGTCTAACTTTGTGATTACTTACGCAGACGTCCATGTATCACATGGTAAGAGCATGACATATACAACTCATGTACTCTTATATATAACCTGCAATGCATTATGTACACAACAAAGAATGCTTAATCAAACAATATATTTACAATTTCAGTAAATATTGTTGAAATATTAAATCTATGAGCACTCCTCCTTGCATATTTATAAACTCCAACTCAAAATAGAATGCATCTCAACTATATACACGGTCTACTATATAATACAACTACTATACAGATATCCACAGTATAGTAAATTATAGTAAATTTTTTAATTATCTCATTCAGACCTAAAGATTTAATTGCTGCGGAGACCTTCTTACTGTTGTGGAATAACGTCTTTGCTGACAAGAGAGGTCACTCTGGGTGGCAGGTGAGACTTGTGGCTGTGAAAACAATCTCAGATTCTGCGGCCTCCTCCATGGTGGTTGTAGGAGTTGAATCTGGGAATGCAGGAAGTGGTTTTGACAGCTGTGCGTATCTTTTTTCTCCTTCCTTTTTCTTCTTCTAGTTTGTGCATCTTGATTTTGGGAGTTCACTGGAGTATTCTCTTATTAATCCCTCTGTTGTTCCGTTTACGATCTGATTTCTCCCTTGGTTTCCTCATCCACAACATCTTCAGATGAACATGTACACACTAACACAAGCTGAATGCTTGGAACTTTCATGAAGCTCCTTGAACTCTCCTTTAGCTTAAAACCAAGCCACATTTTGCAAGTAACTGCTTAATTAACACATCACTGACTTTCTCGGATATGTTACCTACAAAGACTGTAGTGATCGGATCACTGCTTTTGTCACTTTCACGCTTCCTCTTCCTTGGTCCGATACGCTTTCCAACCAGAGGCACAGAGGTTGGCACCAATTCCTCTTTGCCCTCTGTTTTGCAACGGTTAACGGTGTATAGCATGGAGACAGTTGTGGCACCATCCAGTACCTTTCTTAATTCACTTCCAGTTGACTGTATTATGGGGGAAGTGGCATGCAAATTGTGAATAGATCGCCAATCAAGTTGTTGTTGTCTCAGCCACTCACATCCCCACAATACTGGCCCTCCTGTTTTTTTACCACACACAAGCCCAATGTGGCTTGTTGGTTGTCATATTTCTCTGTTACAAATGTCATTCCCACAGGAGTTATCTTTTCTCCAGTATATGTTCTTAGCTGGATATCTGCAGTTTTCAGTTTAGTGTCTTTGAAATGCCATTCAAACTCATTTTGTGGAATGACTGAAACAGCCAAGTCAGTGTCCAATTTCCTTTCAATTAATTTGCCATTCACTTCTGGTATAAACCATATTGCTTGTCTATTGTTAGTTTTCACATTGTCAATCTCAAGAGTACTCAGTCCTGTGTCACTCTCATCCTTATTAGATTTTTGCAGATTATTTGCAACTTAACTTTTTAGCTTTTTCTCTTCCCTATGCAGTCCATTTATTTTTGTCTGCTCGACATAGTCTTTGTACATGACTGACTATGTTGCATTTTCTGCAAGTTTCCCCTTTAAATCTGCATTGGTCTGGTGTATGTGAGCCTCTGCCACAATGGTAATACAGTTTGTTTGGCCAGGCTGGTTTCTGTTTAAACATTGCAATTTTGTTCATGCTCACTTTCATTCCTGAATGCAACCCTGCTGCTTCCATTGATATAGCTATTTCAACTGCTGTTTTAAATGTAAGTTGTGCTTCAGTTGGGAGCTGTTTTTGAATGCTTCTTTGTAAGGTTCCACAACTAAACAATCTGTCAGTGCATCATTGAACTGATAATGCTCAGAAAATCTCTTCAATTCATCTACACACACTGAAATAGGCTCTCCTTCCTTTTGATTCCTAAAACATTCTACAATCTAAATGTTCATAAGAACGTAAGAAATAGGAGCAGAAGTCGGCCATTTGGCCTGTCGAGCCTGCTCCACTGTTCAGTAAGATCATGGCTGATCTGGCCATGGACTCATCTCCACCTACCTGCCTTTTCCCCATAGCCCTTAATTTCCCCTACTATGCAAAAAATCTATCCAACCTTGTCTTAAGTATATTTACTGAGTTAGCCTCTACTGCTTCATTGGGCATAGAATTCCACAGATTCACCACTCTGGGAAAACTAGTTCCTCCTCATTTCTGTCCTAAATCTACTCCCCCAAATCTTGAGGCTATGTCCCCTAATTCTAGTCTCACCTATCAGTGGAAACAACTTTCCTGCCTCGATCTTATCTATCCCTTTCATAATTTTAGGTGTTTCTATAGGATCACCTCTTATTCTTCTGAATTCCACTGAGTACAGTCCCAGGCGACTCAATCTCTCCTCATAGTCTAACCCCCTCATCTCTGGAATCAACCTGGTGAACCTCCTCTGTAACACCTCCAAAGCCAGTACATCCATCTTCAAGTAAGGAGACCAGAACTGTATACAGTACTCCAGGTGCGGTGTCACCAGTACCCTGTAGAGATGCAGCATAACCTCCCTGCTCCTAAATTCAATCCCTCGAAGCAATGAAGGCCAATATTCCATTTGCCTTCTTGACAGCCTGCTGCACCTGCAAACTAACCTTTTGTGATTCGTGCACAAGCACTCCCAAGTCCTCTGCACTGCAGCATTTTGCAATTTTTACCATATTAAAAAAATCTGCTTTTTCACTTTTTTTCCAAAGTGGATGATCTCTCGTAAATATTACTAAATTACTTTCACGATATCAGTAAAGTTAATTTCTGCTAGTTTGGTTGGAGCAGTCAAACTTCAAAGCAAACTGTATGCTCTAAATCAGATACACTCAGCAAAACAGGTACTCATTTTTCATTGGCTATTCCATTTGCTTTAAAATAGTGCTCAATTTGCTCTTTATATAATATCCAGTTATCTGTTGTGGAATCAAATGCATCAATCTTTCCAAAGTAGGCATCCATTTCTGCTTTTTTTTATGATTATTATGATCTGGTACTCACTGTTTATGAACCTGTGAATTCTTCCATTTTCTGCATTTTTTAAAACTCGATCGTGTTTTCCTTCCGAAGAGCACATGCTGCGTTTCCTTTTCATTTAACTTGACCATTCCGCGCTGCACTTCAGCGGGTCGTTAACCATCTCTGGTTTGTTTTAAAAATACCCTGTCACCACTGTTAAGTTTTGTAACTTCAGAACATTAACCTAATTAAAAGGAGGACACTGGAGCCCGAAATTGAGTCTAACTTCGTGTTTACTTTAAGTGAGGCGCACACCTATCACGCAGTAGTGTCATGATGTATTCAATTCACATAACTCACAATGCATTATGTAAACAACAAAGAATAATTTATCAAACAATATATTTACAATATTGCTCAAATATTATTAAATACGCAACAATAACTACCATGCTGCTCTTTGAAACAGTCCATCCTTGCACATATGACCAGTTAATCTATCTGAAAGAAGTTGGTCAATTGATTCATGATAGCTAATATATGAGAAAGATACTATCCCCACCCCCACCCACACAGATTTTGTTTCAATAATAAAATAGTATTTTTTTTATATTCTAGAACAAACTGTCATCTTCTTCTGAAAACGGGCACCTCCAACAATGTAGCACTTTCTCAGTGCTACTCCTATATGGAACCCTGGATTATTCACTCTGTAGCAAGGGACTTGACTGGGAGGCAACAATAAAGGCAATATGAGATTTACTGCAGCTTCTCGTCTCAGTTTTTCAGCTTGTGTCATAGTTATGCAGCATGGAAACTAGCACTTTGGTCCAGCCCGTCCTTGCTGACCACGTTGCTTATCTGAGCTTTTGCCTGTTTTTGGCCCTTATTCCTCCAAGCCTTTCTTATCCATGTACCTGTCCAAATCTCTTTTAAACATTGTATTTTTTATCTACTACTACCACTTCCTTTGGCAGCTCATTCCATATACCCACTATCTGCTGAGGACCCCTACAAATCTTTTCCCTCTCACCTTAAATCTGTAGGGGAACCTTGACTGCCTTATTCTGGGAAAAAAAAAGATTCTGTATTCTCTCCTTATTTCTGCTCCTTATTATTTTCTATCTATCTATCTAGCTATCAGGTCATCTCTCTGTAAGAGGCCATCTATAAGGCCATATTAATGTAGATGATGAACCACAGTGGACCCAGCACCGATCTCTGAGGCACTCCACTGATTACAATCTAGAAAATACCTGCAACTGGAAAGACAACCCTGCACTACCACCTAAGCCAATTGTATATCCAACTGGCAAGCTCACCCTTGATCCTATGTGATCTGACACGTAGTTCTGGACTAACTTAGCATGTGGGACCATGTCAACATCCTTGTTAACAGAGCAGTGTTCTCTATGTGGTTGTCCACTGCGTCTAATGTTTACGGGGAATCTGTGCGGGACAGGTTTTAAAGTGGAAAGGCCATTGCATTGGAACCCAGAAGTCCGGGTCCAGTGGTACAAACAAACATGGCAAAACTGAGGTCTTGCTTGGTTGCGTTGGATGGATGACCACAACGCCTTCTGTGCCTTGTCGTGCCCTTCGCTCTTCACAGCGTGTTGCAGTACCACCTTTCTAGCCGTTGGATCTCACTGTAGCTCATATCCAGAGCTGACTTTGCATGCTAGAGCAGGCATGTACCTTCCTCACTGGGATGCAAGGCCGCCGGCTACCTTCACCTGGTTTAGCCCGCCTGGCGAAGCGGTGTACTGGGGTGTGGCCGCTGTCACATGCAAACAGCTACTTGGAGCCGCAGGTGAGAGCTGAGTGTCCAGTGGAGAGCAAAGGTGAGTGAGCTACCCTAGAATGGTCACCACAGTCCCCTTCACCAGACGTGCCACCCCTCCCTGGACATCCCATACACCTCATTGTGTTCTCTATACATTGTTTTCTCTGACTTCATACATAGTGTTCTGTGTACTAAATATGAAGCCAACTTTGTTAAATTTGGAAGATTTGCACTCTTTTGTACTCTAAAATACTCTAAATATTCTCTTAATATACGGCAGATGTCACCTTTGAGAATAAAAGTCATTTGAAAACTTTTCTCTGTTCCCCCCCCCCCACCTCACCATCCAGCCCCTTAGCTTCATAGAGTTTCACAATAATTTACTTCCAAAAATAGAGTTGGATATGGCCTCCCAAAGATTTGCTCATTTTGTTTGTAGTTAATTATGCTTGTTTTCCTTTGCAGAATATACCAACACTAGGCACAGTCGCAATAACAATGGCTTTACACAACTGTGATGAAGTGGCTGTTGCGGGGTTTGGCTATGATATGAATGCTCCAAATGCACCTCTACATTACTATGAGAATGTTAAGATGTCAGCCATTAAAGAGGTATGATACTTTTGTCATTTTATGAAATTGGGGATTCCTTTTTTTTTAACTATGTTTGACGTTATTAATGAATCTGATGGCAATTTAACCCTTGAGAGATGTTTTGCTTGGCCATATCAGCAAGAAAGATTATTGGTGGTCTCAAGGTGATAGTCGGTCCTTCAATAAAATATGTTCAAAAAATTTTGGATATGATCAGATTATATAATTAAAAACTGAGATCATTGTGTATGAGTTATTACGGGAGATTTTATACTTAATGGGAAAATAATATAACATTATAAAGCAGCTTATAACTTCCTTAGAAGTACACCACGCCTGTAAATTTCTTTTGAAGTTCAATTACTGTTGCTTTGTCAGTAAGTGTGGCAGCAAGCTTATGTGTAGCAAGGTATTTTGAGCAGTATAATGTGCATATTTTACTGATGGTGATTTGGGGGTTGGGGGGGAAACAACAGAGTGTAGGTGATGTTACTCTCATTCCTCGGTGTCCTGCACTGAGGAATGTCTTACACAGTTATCTCTTGTTTTTTTTAAAAACATATCTCTCTAGCTTTTTTTTGCTGGCAAAAAACAATAGTCACCTGAGAAAATGTTGAGTTTGTTCTTTTCCCAGTTGTCAGCTTTTTAAGTACTTTTGCATCTTTTTCTAGTCTTGGAGAAGAGACATGTTAAAGTATATTAACATTGAATTTGAAGTATCCTTTATATTTTGTTTCTATAAACATCAGAAAGCATTTTAGTACGTGGGGAGATAGCATGAATCTTGTAGAGATACTGCTGGTACCATTAACGGAGACTTCTGATAAAAACCCAATAAAATCCTGACAAACAAATCCAAGATTTAATATCACAAAATGCATAAAGCTACTTCATCCTTCATTCATTATTAGAATCCTCCATTAGCAGAAGTCTTGTATGACACCTTTATCAGGAAAAGATATAGGTTTTAACAGTGTTAAAATATGAAAAGGGGTCAGTTTTCAGATTGAGCCCCACTCCTTTCTCTGGGCATTGCATAATTCATTTTAGTTATGGATTCTTCCACATTTCTTTAGTATGCTGATGAGTATATAAATCTTTATAAAATCCTGCAATTCTTCCCTGACTACCTAACCAACAGAGACAATTAAATTAAGATGTAAATCTTACCCCACATTATTGAGCTTATGTCTGTTTAGATATAAGAATCCTCCAGCTGCTGACATCCATTGAATTTTGGTCTGTGATGCCTATTCTTTTAAGTTTCATTCTTAAATATTTATCTACACCCTGTTCAATAGGGTTAATCAAAGCAACTTTAAAAGTTTTTGATGAGATTCCATTCTAAATAGCTATATATGATGATAGATCTTAACAAATCTGATTGCATTTACATTTTAGATACTTTTTTAATGTTCATTGATGAAATAAAATTATGAAATAATTATAGCACCAAAATATTTTTCTTCCTCCACTTGAATCCAAAGACAACCATATTGCTTTTCTTGTTTTCTTGCTCAGCTTCCAGTGCTTCACCATTGTTGATTTGAATCCATCCGTAACTTATCAGACCATAAAAATATTCCTTCAAATTCTTTAAAATTATGTTTTTCATCTAATCAACTAAGACTTGATAAAAATGTGTATTGAGAGTATGGGACTGTTTTAGCCATTACCAACTAAATTGCCTGGCTTGCACACAACTGCAAAGTAAATTCCTTGTGTATCCTTCAAATGAACTTGGAACAAAGAAAGGATAACTGTATGCAACCAAATAAATACTGGGAAAGCACTAGGTCCTTTTTCAAATAAATGCTATTTTGACATAGATCAGAGTACAAGTCTAGCATTTGTATGTATTTAAGGTGTTTGGAAGTAGGTACAGAGGAGATGTCAGGGGTAAGTTTTTTACACAGACAGTGGTGAGTGCTTGGAATGGGTTGCCGGTAACAGTGGTGGAGGCAGATACAATAGGGTCTTTTAAGAGACTCCTGGACAGGTGCATGGAGTTCAGAAAAATAGAGGGCTATGGGTAACCCTAGGTAATTGCTAAGGTAAGGACATGTTCAGCACAGCTTTGTAGGCCGAAGGACCTGTATTGTGCTGTAGGTTTTCTGTTTCTATGTTAGAATCACCACTGTATATGTTAACTTGCATGTGTAAGTGAAATATTTCTCATTCATTTGAAGTGCTTCATGTTACTTTTCTGCTTCTTGAGCCATCCAAGGTTTTGGTTTCTTGAGAAACAGAAAGGACACTGTGGTTGTGATAACCCAGAATCAAGCCTTTCACCATAAATGGTTCAATGTATTGCCAAGATTCTGGGATTATCTAGATTATCCTAAAGTAACGTGACAAAATCCTATCAGCTGATGTGACTCTTACTAATCCATAAAGCTGGAATTATTCCAGACTGACTTGGAATCTTGTTTTCATAGTAAACCATGAACCGAATGCTCACACACACGGCGCACTATTGTGCAGTAAGAGCTGGAAGGAATCCAAGTTACCTGTCTGTTCAATGAATAATGTTACCTGATACTTCAGGTCATATCTAACCCCTTCTCTGAAACACGTGTTCTAGTTGTTTTGTCAATTTGATGGCACAAAACCACCTGGCAGCTGAAATTAATTATTCATAGAATTTTAATTGTTTTTTGTCTTGAGTTTGCAAGTTGCTCCATTGATAGCAAGAAGGATATAGTTTCCCAACTGTTAACATAAATGCAGAGTGATAACTAGTCAATTCTATGAGATTGTACTTGGACATGGTTCTCTTCGTAAACATCTTTTGCATACATTCCTTTTGTGAAGAAGTTAATTTGCATTGATCTCCAAAAGCAATTTATACTAATTTAATAGAAAATTATTGCAATTATAGGATTTATTTTTAATTCACTTACATTGGCCTTCCTATTAGGAGCATACTTTTCACTTTCCTTCTGCTTTAATAAACCTGTCTACCTCCAATATCTCCATTGAGAATACCCAGAATTTGATTGGAATCGCATTATCTGCAGCACTATGGAGGAATGGTGCTGTAGAGGTGATTGGCTCTATTTATAAATGTAAAAATTACTTTGCTGAGATGAATCTGATTCCTTGTTATGAATATACTTGGTGGGAACTTCAGGTAGGAACAAAAAAGGGGAAAACATTGCTAAACAAAGTTATGTTGCTTCATGTGACTTGGGCTTCTGTTCATTTGGAAGGCACATCAGCATAGATCCATTAGTAGAAGTGTGTTTCTTTTCAGGCAAACAACCAGCTTCTTTTGTAAATAAATTGAAACTTCAATTGATTGAGGATATTTTGTAATGAATAGGGGCATATATATACATATACACATGTACATATAGGAGGGAAAATCATCTTGAAAAAGCTGAATCTGACATCATTTATGAAGTCAGATTGTTTTGTTAGGCAGCACAAGGGGGAGCTGTGATCTCTGTTGAGCTTAAAAATGGACGTGCCTGATCTAGACATGACATATAACATGCAGGTAAATCACATGTAGATTCATTTTGTTTTCAACCATGAATCATAATTTGCATCATGTGAATGAATATCATGGCATTTTACTGCCACATCATGACATTTCATTCCCAATAGCATAAATACATAGAAACTTAGTTCCCCTTCCTTTATGAAAATAGAAATTTAGGAAAACCAACAATCAACATCATGGGATAATTGCTCTTAAAATAGCAAAAAGATTTCATATGAGGTACTTTGAGCAATTCAGCATTATTGTTAAAATTATTGGCTAAAATGATTAATAGTGTTAGAAGTATTTGTAAGTATGTGGCAGCTGACTGGAAATTAAAATGGTTTGCTTTTAATTGCTTGAAATACAACTGAAAATAAATGGAAAGTAGGTTTAGGAGTTTGCTACTTGGCTCATCATTTAATCATTCAACACTATTCACTCAAAATGCGCCATAGTTTCAGCCCAAATATCATACTTAAGATTGGAAGGTACCAATAGCATACAACTAACTGAGTCATCTCACTATCATAAACACAAAAAAGTCTGCAGCTGGTGGAAATTCAAAGCAACACACACAAAATGCTTGAGGAACTAAGCCAGTCTATGAAAGTGAATTGATTGTTGATGTTTTGGGCGGAGACTCTTCTTCACGTACAGCAAGAATCTCCATATGTCCTTATTACTTAGGAGGAAGGCATACAGTTCAGCAAGTCTTTGTTAGCTCACAGAACAATGCCATTCCTCCACTTTTTTTTGTAACCTCTGGCCCCTACATTCCCAAAAACTAACCCTGGATTCTACCATTTACCTATAAAAAAAGGGGGAAATTTAGAGTAGGCTTACCAACCTGCACAACTTTGAGGTATGGGAGAAAATTGGAGCACCAGAGCAAATCCACATCAGAATGCACAAACTCTCTACGGACAGTTCCTGATGTAACAATGGAACATGGTCACTGGAGGCACCAGCTCTAATTACTGTGCAATTATTCTGTCCTAATTTATTTTATCATTTACACAAAATAATTAGTGGCTTCCCATTATTGTCCATGACTAATTTTTACCAATATTTTTAGGTAATCTCTTCGGCAAATAAAAGCTGCCCTTAATTACAAAGGGAAGCAGATACGCTCTTAGTAGGCAACAGCCACCCCCAAAAATGTATGTGCAAAAGCAGAATGAAGAGCTATTACATCAGTTTTTCAAGATTGTTTAATGTCATTTCCTGTACACAGTGTAAGGAGAATGAAACACTTGTTACTGTGGATCCATTGCAGTACAAAAAAACACAAAAGATAAAGTAAAAAATGATAATAATAATAATAAACACACACAAAAAATAAAAGTGCATAAGATAGCCCATACACATTTTCAGATTTCTATGGAGAATAGCTTGCATTAGCAAGTGACTCCTTTTTCCAGTATAAGAAACTAAACAGTGAATACTTGAATTCGTGCAATAAAAAAATCCTTGTCGGATCAATTTATGCTGCATACTTTATACTCTATTTTAGTTGGTGTGATTTCTCAAGTTACCTTATATAGTGATATATGCACAATATTATGTTCTTCCCTCAATTGTGACAGAGAGGTTGATGGATGCATAAACCTATTTTCTCACCGTCTCAAACCAGGGAAATTGTAAGGTATTTATAATACAAACAAATAATGTAGCTGTTAGCTTGGCTATTTATAAATGCAGTATCTTAGAAGAGAAAAAGTCTGCTTTCCTCTAAATCTAATATCCAATATCTCTAAAGAAAAAGTACTCGTTAGTTCTATAGAATTCAGGATTTAAAAAAAATTTTAAAAACCTACTGTTGTTGATGAGTTGAATACCAATGTCTAAAAGATCCAGAAAAGGGGGCTACAACCACTTGAAAGGGTTTAGAAGTTTCATAGTATTCTTTCTTTGAACGGCTTACATGACTGTAATCTTAAATCAAAGACAGTAACATAAAAACAAAACAGACTTGTATGATGAACCTCTCTAACCCAATAGAGCGTACAGGTGCTTAGAGAATGCTAAATTGTCATTCTTTTTAGTTTCAACTCTACCTTTGAAATCCTTTGATGTACCTCATTCAGAGAGTATATTACAGTTACTGCGACTATCACTCTTAGGCTCCCTGAAGGTCAGAAACTGCAAGGCTGTAACTGTACACTGTGAGCTGTGGTTTTACCAATCCTCATTTAGTCAATCACTTGAGACCACATCAAAGAAAATAAATACAATTTTATTTATTAAATGGTGATCATTTTTAAAGTTAGTTTGCGAAGTGAATTATTCAGAAGTTCCCAAAATATTGGTCATTTTCTGGGTTAAAAATTAAGTAGTTCTCATGAGACTCTTTGGAGTGATTTTTTTTATAATAATCATATCTAGGTAATTTATCCCATGGTTCCCAGAAATAGTTCTAATGTAGTTTCATGCTATGCTGAAGATTAAAATTAAGACAAGGTTCACAGTGTACTGCTACCAGTACATTTTTCTTTTTCTTGAGTGCAAGGTTGATCCAGTACTCCATCAGGCATTGGAAGGAATGCTGCGTTAAAGCTTCAGTCATCCACAAAATGGCATGTTGGCTATATTATTTTTATTTGTGGAATGTGATTGGTCAGTCTTATAGAATGCAATTGGCTACATTTTTAGTAATTTAGTTATAGAAGGTGATTGTCGATTATTTTTAAAGTACCTTGCTATTGTTCATATGTAAAATGTGGGTAGTGAGATAATTATTTGGAGTGCCAAAAGTAATAAATTAGAAATGAGAAAATCAGTCATTCTATAAATCTAATAAATCAGTAAGACAGTTAAGAGAAATTAATTCTATTTTTAAACAAGTAGATTTAAGGTAAAAGGTACAAAGGCTTGGTAGATAGAACATACAGTCCATAAAAATACACAATGAAATATCTGTCAGTTGCAACTTGGAGAAACTTATTCTAAAGAAATATAATCTTTTTAATTTTGAAAGACAAAGTGTTTGTTACTGACAGAGCAAATTTTGTTGCTGCTGCCTTTTGGTGTCAGGTTTGGCATCAGTGTATTATATGTTCTCCCTCAAGCAGAGAGTTAAAAACGATCCCTCTGATCAAGCACTAGAGTGGCAAAAATTCCAGTACCATTTGAAGATCTTCATTTAACTCCTAGATTTTTCTTTGAAATCTCTTTTCCAGATGAACATAATATCACATTCAAAATATAGCTAAACATGCTATATTATGAAAATCTCCAAATCAATACATACTTGCAGCTGTGGAACTCATCAAAAACACATTTCTTATTTGATTTAAATGACTGGAATCACAATTTTCTAGACAAATGTCAACTAAAATGTAAGTTAATTTTCACAATAGGTATATAGATTGTTCCGATTATCAGAAACCCTGGTTCGATAAAACTTTTAGCAATGTAAAGCATCAATTGGTTGAAGGATTCAGTAAATAGATTGTTTATTTAACACAAATGAACTAATTAAAAACTTATGCTTGCAGGAAAATAGTTTCATTCCCAAGCCATTACACATTTTTGTATAACCATGGCACTCTCTGTGGACTGTTATGCAACCAACTTGGCATAGGTTTTCCTCTTTAGTGACTGCATAAAATATTACCTCCTCAGTGTGCATTTAATTTTACATTGCCTATTCTGAGATTTTGCCACAGTTTTAAGATAGCTGTCTCCTGTTACATTTATAGCTCTGTGGGAATTATCTCTGTGTCTGAAGCTTCTTTATTACAACATTCCATCCATTACTCCTGTGTGAATTATAGCCGCTTTTGATATTGCATGTTTGTTCGTGTGTTAGCTCTCTTTTGATATTGCATGTTCGTTCGTGTGTTAGCTGTCTTTTGATATTGCATATTTGTTCATGTGTTAGCTCTCTTTTGATATTGCATGTTTGTTCGTTTGTTAGCTCTCTTTTGATATTGCATGTTCGTTCGTGTGTTAGGTCTCTTTTACATGAACTCACCATTGCTTCTTCCTGCTACTTCAGAACCCTTCTCCCTGTTTCTCCCTCCTCCCTTATTGTGTGCAGTTCTGGTCACCTAACTATAGGAAGGATATCAGTAAGATTGAAAGAGTGCAGAGAAGATTTACTAGGATGTTGCCAGGTCTTCAGGAGTTGAGTTACAGGGAAAGATTGAACAGATTAGGACTTTATTCCTTGGAGCGTAGAAGAATGAGGGGAGATTTGATAGAGGTTTACAAAATTATAAGGGGTATAGACAAAGTAAATGCGAGTAGGCTCTTTCCACTTAGATTTGGAGAGATACATATGAGAGGTCGTGGCTTTAGGGTGAAAGGGGAACGGTTTAGGGGGAACTTCTTCACTCAGAGAGTGTTGGGAGTGTGGAACGAGCTGCCATCTGACGTGGAAAATGCGGGCTCACTCTTAAGTTTTAAGAATAAATTGGATAGATACATGGATGGGAGAGGTCTAGAGGGTTATGGACTGGATGCAGGTCAATGGGACTAGCAGAATAAAGTTTCGGCACAGACTAGAAGGGCCGAATGGCCTGTTTTCTGTGCTGTAGTGTTCTATGGTTTGTCCATTTGATCAATCATTTGTATTCCCAGAACAAATGTGCCCAAAATAATCTAAGAATGCTCAGCTAATTGTAGGCTTTACTTTATATACAACTGGTAGCACTCCACGTATAATTTGACAAGAATATTTCAGTTTAATTTGGGTCTTGATATTTATTTGTAAGAGCTAAAGGCACTGTGAAGGGGGGTTGAAGAATGAAAAAAAAAACAAGAGCAAAGGAGCTAATTTCTTAACTATTTTTAGGATGTGAGTAGCATGTCCAAAGTCACCTTTATTATGTATCCCTTCTATATATCTTTATCCTTGAGTCACCACACTCCTGACGATAGTACTCCTATGTTTCTGTTAACTTATGGATAGTAGTGATTATACCCAGTAAGGAAATATTAAAAATGCATAGCTTTCCATCTGTAGCAGAATTTCAATCTGGTATTAAAATGCCACATCATTGGTACAAGAATTGAAACCATCAGATGTAGGTGCAGAATTAGGCCATTTGCCACGTCCGGTTTGCCCTCCCATTCAATTACGGCTGGTATTCTTTCCAACCCCATTCTCCCAGTTTCTCCCAGTAACCCTTTCCAATCAAGCATCTATCAACTTCTGCCTTAAATGCACCCAGAGTTTCAGCATCCACAGCTCTCTGTGACAGTGAATTCCAGATTCCCCCACCTCTGTCTGGAGAAGTTCCTCTTCATTTCAGTTTTAAAGGGAGGTCCCTTAATTCCGAGTCTGTGCTCTTGAATCTTAAACATTCCTATGAATGGAGACATTGTCTCCATGTACACTCTATCCAGGACTTTCAGTAACTGTTAGGTCTCAAGGAGATCTCCTCTCATCCTTTATTGACTACAAGACCAAAGCCATTAAATGCTCCTCACTCATTATGTCTTTAATTCCTAGGATCATTCTTGTTCACCTCCTCTTGATCTTTACAGGGCCAGCACATCTGTCCTTAGATAGGGGGCCCAAAATTGCTCACAGTATTCCAAATACTGTGCCTGACCAGTGCCTTATAAAGCCTCACCAGACCACATATGCTTTTTACTTTCTAGGCCTCTTAAATTAATGCTGATAGTGTATTTGCCTTCAATGTGACTAACTCATCCTGCAAGTTGAAATCATGGATTCCCAAGTCCCTTTGCACTTCTGATTTCTGAGTATTCGCTCCCGTTAGAAAATAGCCTACATCTTTATTCTATATCAAAATGCAGAATCACACACTTCCCTATGTTGCATTCCATTTACCGCTTGTTTACCCAGTCTCCCAACCTGTTCCAGTCCCTCTGCAGACTGTCTGCTTCTGCAACTCTGCATATTGCTCCACCTACTTGGTATTGTCTGCAGACTTGGCCATAAAGCCATCAGTTCCTTCATCCAGATCATGAATGTATAAAGTGAAAAACTGTGGTCCAAACACTGACCCTTGCAGAAAGAACTGTACTGGTCACTGGCAGTCATGCTGACAAGGGCTTCTTTATGCCTAGTCTATGACTATCCATGCTAGAAAGTCATATTACAGTTGGGCCCCTTTATAAAATCATTAAGACAATTAGCCGTAGGAGCAGAATTAGGCTCTTTGGCCCATTGAGCCTGCTCCCCATATCCCTTCGTGCCCTGACCAATCAAGAATCTATCAACTTCTGCCTTAAATATATATACAGACTGGCCCTCCACAGCTGCCTGCAACAATCAATTTCACAGATACACCATTCTCTAGAAGTTCCTCCTCATCTCCATTCTAAAAGGATACTCCTCAATTCTCTATTCATGCTAGGAGTTATATTACAGTTGGGTCCCTTTATGCCCACTTCTGTCCATGCTAGAAAGTCATATTACAGTTAAATAAAATTTTGGTTAGACTGGCTTGAAGTATTAAGTGTGGTTTTGCTTGCCATGCTATAGGAAGGGTGTGATTAGGCTATTGCCTTGTAACTTCTTACGTGCCCGCAATCTGCTCCCACTCCCTGTGCAGTCATTCTCTCTCTTACCCCAAGGAAACCCCGGGATAATTTACTATGACCAGTTAATCTACAGGAACATCCTTGGGATGTAGGACAAAACCAAAGCACCCATGGAGAACAAATTCCATGAGTCAGAGTCAGAACCAGTTTTGCAGTGGTAGTGCTAACTGCTGCACCACGACATCTGCTGTGGCTTAGCAATAATTTCTAATCATGATAGAATCCCTCCATTCTAACTTGTAAATGAAAAGATCTCGGCCATGCCAGTGACCTCCTAGTGATCACTGAGGGTCCTGCATTGAATGTCAAATGATACATATTTCAGCTTATGTGTAGAGTCTCTGAATCCAAACAAGGATAATCAATACAAAAAGGTGATGTTTTGTCCTCCATCCAAAGTTCTCAAGGTTTCCGACCATGAAACCAAATATCATAAGCTGCACAAAGAAGTATTGGCCTGGAGTTTGGGGCTCAAATTCTTCACTACCCACTACTTGCCTGGTTCAAATTTGTGAGACCAAATTTGCTGGATAGAAGTATTCTGGACTGAGTTAGCGAGACCCTATATGGCATTTAATTGAGTTATGGGGAAGGCAAAAATAAACCTCTCCCAAACTGCTGAGAAAGCCTTAGACCACAAGAACCCTCAACCAGCTCCGCTATCTGTCACATGTCTGAACAGGTTTTCATTAAAAATCAAAAACTATGAAATATAAGATAATTTTAAAACTAATTTGAAAAATTGTACAAGCACATTTAAATGAAAGCATTACCACAGATTAGATAATTTTAAAAAGTAGGTTAATTTCTTTGTACCCTTTTCACCTCTGCCAAAATAAATGGGCTCATGGGTTCCATACTGGTTCTGCCCTGGCATAGAGTTCCGTGGCAGATTGCCAGTATAGTCCAGTGAAGGGATCTGCTTATAGCCTTATCCACTGGAATCTCTTTACAAGTTTGGGACTCTTGGATAGTGATGTCCATATTTTAACCACACTTGGATAAGTTTAAAGGGAATTAAATGCTACCTGGAACTGCAGCATTTTTGAATGAGTGATTTTCCATAGGTAATTTTTTTGTAGGCATATAATTGTAATTTCCTGGTATGATGAATTGGAATTAGGTTTCCTCATAGCACTCCATTCCATTTTATGAATTCATCAGCACTCAAATGAGGTGCATTATTGAATTGAATTAGATTGACTTTATTACTTACATCCATCATATACATGAGGAGTTAAGATCTTTTGAGGCTCCTCAGATGGCCTCTGACAACCAAGTTCAACTCCTGGCCTTCTCGTGTGTCTTAGCCTCTAAGCCCAGCAGAACTGTTTCTACTGACAGGCAAAGGGGTGAAGGCGGGTCTTGGCGCCTTAAAACCAGTGCTTTGGGTAGATGGAGCTCGTCAACCTGGGAAGGCAGTCTATCTAAGAGAGGGAAAACTCTGATTTCAAACCTCCGCTGCCTTGCAGCCATACCCACTTTCATGGGAAAGGCTTCAGGAGTAAACCCTGAGGATAAATCTGGAGCTGGAGTCCCTAAGGCAGTCCGACATTGCCTTCAACCTCGTTCCAGCAACTCCTGAGACGACACTGGTGCCAAGCTGTATCGGCCCTTGCCCTTCCCTTGAACAACATCGGTGTCGCGGAGAAGGGAGACGCTGCATGGGCACTGCCAGTCTTCCATACAATCCTGCCCAGATTGGGGCCCATACCAAACTTCTACAACCGTCTGAGGTGAAAGAGGCACTGTTGTGCTTTTTTCACCACACAGCATTATGTACAGACCATGTGAGATCCTCGGTGATGTGTATGCCGAGGAACTAGAAGTTGTTCACCCTCTCAACCCATGATCCATTCCTCCTGTAGTCCACAATCAGCTCCTTTGTTTTTGCCACATTGAGGGAGACATTGTTTTCTTGACACCACTGTGTCAGGGTGATGACTTCTTCTCTGTAGGTTGCCTCATTATAATTTGCGATTAGGCCAATCAATGTAGTATCATCAGTGAATTTAAGTAGCAGATTGGAGCTGTGGGCGGCAACACAGTTATGGGTATACAGAGATTAAAGGAGGGGGCTTAGCACACAGCCCTGAGGGGCACCTGTGTTGAGGATCAGAGGAGCAGAGGTGAGGGATCCCACTCTTACCACCTGCTGGCGATCTGTCGGGAAGTCCAGGATCCAGCTACACAAGGCAGGGTGAAGGCTGAAGTCCTGAGCTTCTTGTCGAGCCTGGAGGGAGTTATGGTATTGAATACTGAACTGTAGTCCAAGAACATCATTCTCACAAAAGCATCCTTCTTCTCCAGATGTGTGATGATGGTGTGTAGAGCTATAGCTGTTGCATCATCTGTCAATTGGTTGTGTCGGTAGGTGAATTATAGGGGCTCCAGTGTGGGTAGCAGCATGCTGCAGATACACTCTCTCAAAGCATTTGCTTATTATTGAGGTGAGTGTGACAGGATGCCAGTCGTTCAGACATGTTACCTTGGTCTTTTTAGGTACAGGAACAATGGTGGATGTTTTGAAGCAGGTGGGCACTCTACACTGGGAGAGGGAGAGATTAAAAATGTCTGTAAACACAGCTGCCAGTTTTGCCACCCTGGGATGCCGACTGGTCCCACAACCTTGCGACTGTCCACTTGTCGGAAACAACACCTGCGTACTTCAGCCTCCGAGATGACCATGGCGCAGGTCACTTGGGTGGCTCTACTCAGGGGCTCAATGTTGGCGATATCGAAACGAGAGTAAAAAAGATTTAGCTCATCTGGGAGAGAGGCAGCGATGTTGGAAACACCACTGTGTTCAGCTTTGATAGAAGTAGCAAAGAGAGAAATGCACTCCTATTTAACCTACGCATAGAACGGGCTTGTACAGACTTCCAAAAGGAGAGGAAGAAAATATAAATGAAGTTATAAATCAATTGAAACTATTTTAGCATCCTTTTTGAAAAACTGTAACCGTACAGTTCAACGTAAGTATTAGTATCAAAAATACATTTTTGACCCTATCCTTTCCCACTGAAAATCTGGTGTTAGTTTTGCTTCAATTGCACGATTCTTACTTTAGTGTAGTAAAGGGGAGTGTTGGAAGATTGGATATATCACCTTTTGAATGACATGCTAAATTTAAGGTCTAGTTGTTATCAGCATGGATAATATCTGAGGAGCAGAAGTTTCTGCTGATCTTCCTTCAAGTCGATAATGAGCACCACTATCTTAGAAACTTAGAACTTAATTCCTTTGACTTTCTTTTCTTCCGGGTAGACAGGGAAAAAACAATGTTTGTAATGCACCTTGTATTATGTCCAGGATAAATTATTTTAGCAGTTGAATAACTATTGTAGTGGAAGACACATCTGTCACTTAGGTAAAGAAATATTCCAGAGGAGCATACATAAAAATTATATTGTTGCTATTGGTGGGTACACCGGCTGTGAAAACAGTAACCATATTTAAATAATCCCTTACTGACCAGCAAGCATTTCAGGATATCCTGAGGTCATACAAGTCACTAATAAGTGTGTGTTGTTTCTTTTTATTTCTCTTCTTGCTTGCTTTCTTTCTCTATAATAATATAGCTGGTCAGATGTGTTCCAGTTTGGAGTCCCAGATGTTATTTGAAAAGTTATTTAGACACCCTCTTATAATTATGTTAAACAGAGATCAATTTTACTTTAATTATCTGCTTCCTTTATTACTCTAAATATTGAAAAAAATTAGAAATGAGAACTAATGGAACTACGGAATCTGGTAATCTGAGTTTTGCCTTTTGCACCAGTGTCATATGACCAGTGCCATGAATGAAATCTCTCATCTCTCTGACATCTGTGGCTCGAGAATGCATACAAGGGATGAAATTTAATAAGAATTAAAAATTGTACAAGACCCGCATCTCAACAAACCATAACCCTTTTGAATTAAACTGAGATCCATATCTTCAGTGCCCTTTAAGGCTGATCTGTGTTTCTCTCAGTTTAAATGACTTCATTTGCATTAATGCATATATTACTGTTGATTGTTGGATTCAGATATTTTATGCCAAAGTTCTTTCAGAAGTCAGGAAAAAGGCACAGAGCTTTTCATGGTTGTTCTATTAAGCATTGATTAATTGTAAAATTAATTGATTGTTTTATTAAGCAAAGAAAAATTGAAATAAAAACAGTGATATACAGTTGAAGTCAGAAGTTTACATACACCTTAGCCAAATACATTTAAACTCAGTTTTTCACAATTCCTGAGATTTAATCCTAGAAAACATTCCCTGTCTTAGGTCAGTTAGGATCACTACTTTATTTTAAGAATGTGAAATGTCAGAATAATAGCAGAGAGAATGATTTATTTCAGCTTTTATTCCTTTCATCACTTTCCCAGTGGGTCAGAAGTTTACATACACTTTGTTAGTATTTGGTAGCATTGCCTTTAAATTGTTTAACTTGGGTCAAATGTTTTGGATGGCCTTCCACAAGCTTCTCACAGTAAGTTGCTGAAATTTTGTTCCATTCCTCCAGACAGACTGGTGTAACTGGGTCAGGTTTGTAGGCCTCCTTGCTCGCACATGCTTTTTCAGTTATGCCCACAAATTTTCTATCAGATTGAGGTCAGGGCTTTCTGATGGCCACTCCAATACCTTTACTTTGTTGTCTTTAAGCAATTTTGCCACAATTTTAGAGGTATGCTTGTCCATTGTCCATTTGGAAGACCCATTTGCGACCGAGCTTTAACTTCCTGGCTGATGTCTTGAAATGTTGCTTCAATATATTCCACATAATTTTCCTTCCTCATGATGCCATCTATTTTGTGTAGTGCACCCAGTCCCTTCTGCAGCAAAGCCCCCACAACATGATGCTGCCACCCCCACGCTTCACGGTTGGGATGGTGTTCTTCAGCTTGCAAGCCTCACCCTTTTTCGTCCAAACATAACAATGGTCATTATGGCCAAACAGTTCAATTTTTGTTTCATCAGACCAGAGGACATTTCTCCAAAAAGTAAGATCTTTGTCCCCATGTGCACTTGCAAACTGCAGTCTGGCTTTTTTATGGTGGTTTTGGAGCAGTGGCTTCTTCCTTGCTGAGCAGCCGTTCAGGTTATGTTGATATAGTCATTTTACTGTGGATATAGATACTTGTCTACCTGTTTCCTCCAGCATCTTCACAAGGTCCTTTGCTGTTGTTCTGGGATTGATTTGCACTTTTCGTACCACAGTACATTCATCTCTAGGAGACAGACTGCGTCTCCTTCCTGAGCAGTGTGACAGCTGCAAGGTCCCATGGTGTTTATACTTGCATATTATTGTTTGTACAGATGAACGTGGTACCTTCAGGCGTTTGGAAATTGCTCCCAAGGATGAAACAGACTTGACATAATTTTCTGACCTCAGTCCGATAGAAAAATTTGTGGGCAGAACTGAAAAAGTGTGTGCAAGCAAGGTGGCCTACAAACCTGACTCAGTTACACTTGTTCTGTTTGGAGGAATGGAACAAAATTCCAGCAACTTACTGTGAGAAGCTTGTGGAAGGCCATCCAAAGCGTTTGACCCAAGTAAAACAATTTAAAGGCAATGCTGCCAAATACTAACAAAGTGTATGTAAACTTCTGACCCACTGGGAAAGTGATGAAATGAATAAAAGCTGAAATAAATCATTCTCTCTGCTATTATTCTGACATTTCACATTCTTAAAATAAAGTAGTGATCCTAACTGACCTAAGGCAGGGAATGTTTTCTAGGATTAAATCTCAGGAATTGTGAAAAACTGAGTTTAAATGTATTTGGCTAAGGTGTATGTAAACTTCTGACTTCAACTGTAGATCTGCTAAACAAAGAGAGACAAAAGAACTAAGGTGGTGCTGCTTTGTAGTCAAGTATTTCATAGCCATAAGTAAGGAAAAAATTCCATTCAAATATGTAGATAAGAGTTAACCAATGAGAAAGCACTTATTCAAATAATGCAGTACAAAGAAGCTTCCAGAGTTTTCCAGAATTATACCAATATAACCACTCGGGAACTCATTGAACAGCTGCGCATACCGACTGTGGCCACTAGGAAGCATAATGTATATAAGTAATTATATAAAATACAATTAGACAATTATTTGTTAAACGGCAAAGAAAATAATAGTTGAACAGTCTAATTTAAGAATTAACCTGTTGGATCCAACAGGATATTACATTGGTAAACAAGTTATTGTTCCTAATGTATTTTATTTCCTAATGTCTGCATATATTAAATCCTAAGCTTTAATAATTTGATATTTTTGTCATTTTAAGTCATTCTGTACAAATCTTTGTCAACATTGGATTCTCCTCCTTTTATATTCGCCTTTTACTTTCTTTTTAAATCTTTTTATTGAATAAGTATACAAAAAGGTAAGCCATATAAACATTAATACAATGTTAAAATATAATAAAATTCCAGAAGGTATCAATACCAAAAAAAATACTACAAACAATGTAATTTAAACATAAGAAACCAAGATAACATAATAGTATACTAAATTTTATATATATCAATAGAAAAAAAGAAAAAAAAACCCCAAAAAAAACCCACCGTGCAACTAACTAAAAGCAAAGCAAAGCAATGGGCTAACTTGAAACCAAACAGAGTTAAACTTAAAATCACGTCCTCAATCCCGACCTCCATTAAAAACAGTGGAAAAAAAAACAAGAAGGGTATATGTTACATTAAATGAAAATATCGAATAAAAGGTCCCCAAATCTGTTCAAATTTAAATGAAGAATCATAAAGGTTACTTCTAATTTTCTCCAGATTCAAACATAAAATCGTCTGAGAGAACCAAAAAAAGGTAGTTGGAGCATTAAGCTCTTTCCAATGTTGTAAAATACATCTTTTCGCCATTAAAGTAAGAAATGCAATCATTCTACGGGCTGAAGGGGAAAGATTACTAGAAATTTTAGGTAGTCCAAAGATAGCAGTAATAAGGTGAGGAGAGATATCTATATTTAATACCTTAGAAATAATATATTCGCCTTTTAACGTACAATATCATTGAAAGATATGCATCTCATTTTAGGAAATGTTGTACACATAGTAATTTGGGACATAATTTGGATAATTACAGCCTTTGGGGAATTCTTGCCTTATGGTTTAACAGGTAATTTTGCTGCTATCTCCCCAACTAAGATATAATAACTTCCTTTAATGTGTAAGCCACTACTGAGAATAGAACTACACTAAATTATTAAATGTTCTGTGAACTAGCAATTAGGAGAACCTTAAACTCTTGGGTGTGGTGGGATGAGATAGTAGGTCAAACTGCTCGTCAAATTTTGCCTTGTGCAAGGATTAGCCAAGACAATTTCATTCATTGGTGGCCAATCCACTACCCTTTTTCTGAGAAATATCATGCATGGTGTAATGTGTTTTAGAGGAATCAGTGACATGTAGTTCTGAATATTGCAAACTTTGAATGCAACCAATTCAATTACTTCTTGAAGCTGGTTACCAGGATGGTATATATATTATACCAAATAGCAAGACAGTAGTTTAAACAATCAACTTACACATACTGGAAGGAATAAAGTCATGGAATTGTCGAGTTGCTACAACATAGGAAGAGGCTATCAAGACTTGGCCGACTCTGTAGATCAGTGTCTTCAGTCCCTTGCTCAAAAATGAGTAGAATCGTATACTTGAATGTAGCTCTCAATATTTATTTTACATCGTTAAGGAATGCATGTAGGATGATATTCAGAAACCTAGTGTGAAACTAAAAATGAGAGCAACTTAGGCCATATTCTGGTCAGCATAATGTGCTCTTCAAAAAATAGGCTAGAGTTTAATATTTATAATAGGTTTTAATATTAGCTTTGATTGTTTAAGCTTATCATAGCTGGAAGTGGTGCGGGGGGGGGCGCAGGGGGAAAGAGTATACCTATTAAATGCTCCCAGTGATGTGCGTCTCAAATAGCCTCTGACAACCAAGTCCAGCTCCTGGCCGTCATGTGTGGATTAGCTACTAAGGCTGGCAGAACAGCTTCTATTGGTAGGTGAAAGGACAATGGCGTTTGACTTGGTCAGCAGAGACAGGTTCTTTCAGATCCTCTCTAAGGTAGTCTGCCTGCCATGACCACAGAGCACAATAACATGAAAGTGGCAGCCCTTTGACATAATCAGCGGCATAAAGGAAGGCTGTGTTCTCAACCCAACACTCTTCGGGATCTTCTTTTCCCTTCTCCTGAGGCAAGCATTTGGCCCAGCAACAGAGAGGATCTACCTCCACACTAGATCGGAAGGCAGGCTTTTTAACCTCACCTGCCGAAGGACCCAAACCAAAGTGTGTGAAGCTATGATCAGAGACATGCTGTTTGCTGATGTTGCAGCAGTTGCAACCAACACTCCGCAGCACCTCCAGAGACTGGTGGATTTCTTCTCGCAGGCCTGCAAGGAATTTGGTCTGACTATCAGCCTGAAAGAAGCAAATGTCTTGGGACAAGATGTGGAGGCACCACCAGTCATTACCATTGATAACTAAAAAATGGATGTTTTCCATCAGTTCACATACCTGGGATCCATTATTAGTTACATCCTTTCCTTGGATGCAGAAATCCGACAAGTGCATTGGGAAGGCTTCAACAACTTTTGCATGCCTCACCACGCAAGTCTGCAAGAATTCCAAACTCTCATTCAAAACAAAAATGGCAGTGTGTAACACCTGTGTCACCAGCACACTACTGTACAGCGGCAAGACCTGGACAACAAATGCTAAGCAGGAGGTAAGACTCTACACCTTCCATTTAAGGTGCTTTCGTCACATCTTGGGCATCTTCTGGAGAGACAGAGTGCCCAAAGCCGATGTTCTCTCCTATGCTGACCTCCCTAGCGCATACACCCTGCTTGGGCAGCATAGGCTGAGCCGTGTCTGCCGTGTGCAAGATGGCCGCATCCCAAAAGACATCCTCTGTGGTGAGCTGGTTTCAGGCAAGAGAATCACTGGCAGCCTGCAACTGCACTACAAGAATGTCTGCAAGCGGGGCGTGAGGGTGCTGGACATCAACATTGAGTTCTGGGAGGAACTTGCAGCCAACCACACCAGATGGACAAGCACCCTGAAACAACACCTTAAGTCAGATGGGGAAAAATTCTTGAAAGCAGCAGAAGGCAAATGGGTTCATAGATGTGACCTTCATAGTATAGTTGTCATAGTCATAGTCATACTTTATTGATCCCGGGGGAAATTGGTTTTCATTACAGTTGCACCATAAATAATTAAATAGTAATAAAACCATAAATAATTAAATAGTAATATGTAAATTATGCCAGGAAATAAGTCCAGGACCAGCTTATTGGCTCAGGGTGTCTGACCCTCCAAGGGAGGAGTTGAAAAGTTTGATGGCCACAGGCAGGAATGACTTCCTATGATGCTCTGTGTTGCATCTCGGTGGAATGAGTCTCTGGCTGAATGTACTCCTGTGCCCAACCAGTACATTATGTACTTGTCCAAGATGGCATGCAACTTGGACAGCATCCTCTTTTCAGACACCACCGTCAGAGAGTCCAGTTCCATCCCCACAACATCACTGGCCTTACGAATGAGTTTGTTGATTCTGTTGGTATGTGCTACCCTCAGCCTGCTGCCCCACCACACAACAGCAAACATGATCGCACTGGCCACCACAGACTCGTAGAACATCCTCAGCATCGTCCGACAGACGTTAAAGGACCTCAGTCTCCTCAGGAAATAGAGACGGCTCTGACCCTTCTTGTAGACAGCCTCAGTGTTCTTTGACCAGTCCAGTTTATTGGCAATTTGTATCTCCAGGTATTTGTAATCCTCCACCATGTCCACACTGACTCCCTGGATGGAAACAGGGGTCACCGGTGACTTAGCTCTCCTCAGATCTACCACCAGCTCCTTAGTCTTTTTCACATTAAGCTGCAGATAATTCTGCTCACACCATGTGACAAAGTTTCCTACCGTAGCCCTGTACTCAGCCTCATCTCCCTTGCTGATGCATCCAACTATGGCAGAGTCATCAGAAAACTTGTGAAACTTCTGAAACTTCGCAACAGAGACTGCCACTCTCGCATTGGTCTCGCCAGCCACAGACGGCACTGCGCCGACTGTGTAGATAGCTAAGACGCAGCATCCAAGGTCGTCCTTGAACAATGGAGGGTCGCACTAATATTAACTTTGCAAGCGATATTTCTATTGCTAGCTTTAATATGTGACAAATCATTGCATCAGAAAACTGTTGTGTAGTTGTAATTTAAATGCATGTAAAAGTTAAAGGCAAGAGAATGAATACAGAACTAAAATATCTTTTAGCCATTGGAAAAGTTCAAAAGACATTTTGATCTATCTGTAGCCTTTGAAGAAATGTAGTGTGGGGGGGCACAATGATGAAGGAGGTTGGGGTGGTGTGCAGAACACTTCTGCTACAGTCTGAGCTGCCCAGCTTTTCCTTCAGTGTCATTTGCAATGAACTTGCCATCATAGTCTTTGACCTGTCTTCACATAAAGTTCTGAAATATGCAACAATAGATTAACCTGGGATAAGGATCTACCTTTAGTTGAAAACCTGAAACAAAGGTAGCAAATTCTGGAAATAACACAGCCGCATAATCTGAATCTGTAAACTGAAAACACTGAAAATGTTTTCAGGATTAAAAACTCAAAGGTAAGCATACATTTTTTAAAAGTATTGGAAAATCTGAGTAGTGGGGAAAAAAGGAGGGAGGGTTTGTGTTCATACACACACGCCATTGATATCTTCCTATTGTCAAGAATTTTCTGTTCCTATCTTATGTGTTTCCATGTACATGCCTTCACTTCCACCACCCCCTCTATCCCCAGGTCTTGTTCTGTAAATTATCAGCATCTGTGAATTGGAGAATAAGTATGCGGATGTCATACTCGGGTGTTGTCTGTTCCTGAATGCCACACCTGTCAACACAAAATGCAAAATCTGCTTCAGGTGGTTTCTTGCTGCTCAAAGATGCCTTGCTTTCACTTCTGTTCTGTCAGTTCTGAAGTAGCTACTGAAGTCAGTATGAAATTAGCACAATGGAATGAATATGGGGCAGGAGGTACTTGATCATAGGTGCAGATAGGGAGGTTGGGTAGTGCTGGGTTTCTTCCACTACCTGTGAATGGATTTGGTTGCACTCAGTGAAGGAATCTGAGATTGTTAATGCCATCCTAGGTACTCTTTCTGAACGTTTAACAGCTGTAGAACAGGAATTCCCATGAGTCACTTGGTTTATTGTACCATTCCAACAACATTTGATTTAGCCTCACAGCTGATTTTAGTCTAGCCACCAGAGCAGAATGACAAAGAAATCAAAGGATTGAATGTCAGTTTAAAAATAATAAGGCCTAGGGAGCAGACAGTACTTGTGGTGGAGTTCTAAAGGCACAAATCCATAAGCCCAATGCCCACACTTGACAAGAGAAGGATGTGTCAGAGGACACCAGAAATACCACAGTTGTGACCTTCTGCAAAAGAAGGTTCACATACAGTGTCATTAAATATAAGTCCATGCTGCTTGCCACAGGAATTTCAGAGGAATTTCAGTGACCAAAAAAGTGCTTCACAGTCTGGATTCTGTCCCTGTGGAAGAAAGATCACAATGACAACTCCAAGAAAACTGCAGAGAGCAGCAGCAATCATTTTCCATGGCCTCTTTAGACCTTCAGTCTTTGAATCAAGAATGTCGGTGGAGAATTTAATTGAAGTTTGACTACTCTCAGAAATTTATCTCCATCTGACATTTACAAGATATGGGTAGACAATGCAAGCTGTGATCTTGACAGGTAGGTCCACGACAGACTCAGCTTTGGTCCAAAGCCTGCTTCGTTTTGTCCCAGTACTTTTCTCAATCCTTCTCATTGCAATATAGCACTTAAGCTCCAACAGGCTTTCCAGTGAGGACAAACTTCAGTTTGGTCATTGTGCTGCAGCTGAATTGTTCACTAGTAGATAAGAAATGAGGAGAGGCTGGGTCTTTTTCCTCCCCAGTCACAGTACAGGAAGGCCTATTATAAAACTTATATGACCACTCTGATGCACAACAACTGCTTCAATATAACTTTTCTAATCTGGCCTGTCTCATTTCCATATTTAGCACTCTAAAGTTCTGAAAAGCTTATTTTTTACATAATATTGATGATTGTCTTTATTCATAGAGTAATGGATAGGGCAGATTCTACAGCTGAAACTCTAATATACTCTGAAGCAGTATTACGGCTTTTGCAATTAAAATAATGCCTGTCACAGATGATATTAAGGCCACAGTACAAAATATTTCATTTTGTGATTGTAATTCAATGGAAATGGTTGAAAACTCCTGCCTTCAAGAAGCCAGCACTTACCAGTTGTACCTCAAAGACCTCTTGGCCTATTCTTCAGTAAAGACCATACATCGTGTCAAGTAGCCAATAAATACCCTTCACTCAGGAATTAGTTTGCTTACATGCCTGAGTGACATTCCTCTTCATACAGATATTAACCTGTAATCTACTCCTACTTAGAGTGTAGAATTCCCTAGTAATCCTCAACATATTCCAATCAGAATTAACAAGTTTGACAATTTTATTACCTTACGAACAACACCAAGCTTCAGTGAAGACTCCGTAACAACATGTAAAAATATGCAAACTCAGACAAGTGGTTGAAATATTTTGCATAATCTCATTCAAACTAGTCTAAAATATAATATTTAAAATTTCATCAGAGTGGTTCGAAGACCTTGTGTGAAGCAACTTACTTTTGGAACGTATATTTAAATGTGTTTTGCCATTTCAGTTTTTGTTATTACTACAGGTTCCACATAGCATGGTGCAATAAAACTTTAGCCTCAAAAGGTTGAACCAATAAACCATCCACTTTTCTGCTTTTTTTTCCTTTAGCATATTTATTATATATCTTAAATTCCCAGATGGCAGTAAAAAAGTTACATTTTAATTTATGTGCACTTTATCCCTTACCTTGAATTTAGAAACTTGGAACTTGTACATAGTGAAGAACTTTACCTATTGTAAAACAACAACTCACTCTATATAATTGGGGGAGGGGAGAGCTAACAATGTTTAATAATTCCATAAAGTCATGCACTTAATACATTTACAACTTAATAAATTGGAACCTCATGTGCCATACAGCAAATTCTCAGACTAACACTTTAAGTGGAAATAATCAATAACTCACAAATGATTCACTGAAAATTTTATGAGTCCAAGTTTACAATATGACCTAATATAACTTCAAATTATCTACTATTACAAACTATTGTAAATATCCAGAAAAGCGCAATCCCATGAATGGAGGCTACAGATCTCTAAACTCATGTAGAACTGATTAAATTAGCAGAGGGTAAATGTTCCTTTTTTGTGAATTGAGTGTCATGTTTCTGAAATCCTGTAAAATTCAAAATTTGCTTAATGTGCTAGGTAAGCTGAGCCTAACATACTTATATTTTATTACTTATATATGCTTATGGAGAGTAAACTTCCAGTGACTCTTATTGCATATCGCCTTGCAGAATGATGATTGGTTAAAAATATCCAATTAAAATGTCACTCTTGCACATTATTGATCTTTCTGTACAGGTACATCATTATGTTGCAGGCAGGAAACAAGATCCATGTACACATGAATGGAGGTTAAGTAAATGGTATCTAGCCACGTATTCTCATTAATGGCATATTCACCTTGTTGAGTGAAAATTTCCATATCAGTTTTCTGCAGTGACACAATGCAATGTTCCTTTGTGAAATCTTTGAGTGGGAGCTCACATTGCAGTAAAGCCTCCTTTAAGTAAGTGCATTGCTACTGCATCAATTTAAAAGAGATTTGTACTGCTTTGTCCATTCAGATATTGCTTCGAGAACTTATTATCAAGAACTCTTTGATGGATGGGAAAGGAAACAAAGACCTTGCAAATGTATTAGTGTAACAAAGAAAATTGGAGCAGGGAGTAATAGAGATAAAAGGAAGAGGTTTTTGGATTAACAGTAAATGAAAGAACATCTGGGGAAGATTCAGAATACATTGTGTTTTTGATGAAATGCAATGAATGTTAGATATGGGAGTATGATTATGACATAGGTGGGCTATTCAGCCTATCGAGTCTACACTATTTGCAAAAGAATCATTCTGGTTAATTTAACTTCCTGACTTTTTGAATATAGAGCTGTAGATTGTCGAACCTCTAAAAAAAACACCTCAGTGGAGGAAAGTTCGCAGAAAATAAATTAGGAAAATTAGAAATTGTCTAATGCAGTAATTCAATGGAACTGCCCTAACTCCGGAAATATTTATCAAAAAGAGTTGCTTCTTGGCAGAATTGGTGGCAAGCATTCATAAAACTCCACAGGTGAAAAGAGATTTACTAGTCGAACTATAGAAGACTGCAGGTGACAGTTGCTGAGATTTTAAACCACAACTATTAACCGTTTTAATTAGTGGGTTAACGGAGAGGAAATGTAGCATTCCCGCCAGGATCAACAATTATGGTAAAAGTGTGTATACTTAAGGAACATGTTTAAGATTAATTGTTCAGAACCACAGTTTTCAAGCCTGTTTCTGCAAGCCATTTTTAATCTGCTCAACAACCCCACAGAGCATTTTAATGCACTGAAAATATACTAAGGCATTTCAAATAAAATATATTGCTATCACTCCACGCATTAAAATAATTGAGCAATTGAGTAAAAATCTGGTCAAAAAAGTAGGTTTCAGCAAAATGTAAATCAGGGACGCAGAGGATTTAAGGAATAAATTCCAACATTTAGTAACTCAGCAACTGAAGGCACAACTCTGAGTAGTGAAACAATTAAAGGTGAGAATGCTAGAGAGGCCAGAATTGGAATAGTGCAGATATCTTGAATGGATGTGAAACGGAGGAGCCAATAGAGGTAGAGGACTGAAGATTTGAAAACCAGAATGAATTTCCTAGTCTTCAGCACAAATGTCTCTGAATCATGAAGTTTATCAATGGATGGAATGTTTACCAGCCTACAAATTTTCCACATGTGCTCACCTACTATGAAAAACTTCATTTTGTATGTCATCCACACAGATCATTTTAAAATACCAGTGCATTGAGATGGTACAAGTGATAGATCACTAACAATGCAGACTATACAATAGTGTTACAATTAAAGATCAGGTGCAAGGGCCATGACAAGGTTCTGTGAAGTAAAGAGTTCATCTTTGTCAGACAAGAGGTCCATTCATTAGTCTTATAACAGCAGATAGAAGCCATCCTTGAATCTGGTAGTGTGTGCTTTCAACCTTTTGTATTTTCTGTTTAATGGAAGGGAGTGAGAAGAGATAATGTCAGGATTGGGAGTGGTCGTTGATAATGTTTTCTAATTTCCTAAGACCTCAGCAATTGTGGCCAGAATTAATGGAGGGGAAGCTGGTTTAAAAGATAGACTGGGTTGTGTTCACAACTCTCTTCAAATACCACGCTTGATGATTCTGTATAGAATGCTTTCTAGAGTGCATCTGTACAAATTGGCAAGAGTCAGCGGGGGCATGCCAAAACTGCTTTCACTTCTTGATCATAGTGTCATAAAGTGGTTGCACCAGGACAAATTATTTACTCCAGCTCCAGGATTTATGCTGGGAATCTCCCCTTGAGCACATCACTTGTACATCTAACTAGTTCATATAGTGTTAAAAGACTGACGATATAAACACAGCTAAGAGTGCAATACTGTAATACATCGGAGATGAATGCAGATCTTATAAGTACTAAACACAGTAGTCTAGTTTAATTAATGTGCCAACAATCTTCATTATTTCCTTACAAGTTGGCTAAAAACCAATTTGTCCCCCAGAATTAAGGTCATAAGTACATTGTGTTCTGAAATATTGGTGTTCAAGGTCAAGATTTTCCACCTTCTCATATGTTTCACATCATGTCTGGACTCCCATCGTGTTGCAGGTCACTTAATCTATGTCCGCGAACAGGGCAAGATTAGTGACCTCTTTTTGCCATAAAATTACCACATTGTAAATTGGGAGTGCCAGAATAACAATATTTCTGCATTCTGCTGGTTAAATCCAGGGGATTAATTTGTACCATATATATAAACTGTATTTACATTTTACCTTTGAATAAGTGATGAGGAGCTAAAGCAAGACTGGGGTTCCATTTGTTCCACGTTGACACATTAAGTGGATAAATTCCTTATGATGCTAATGGGAACTTCTGGCCTAGAAGCTACATATTCTACTTAATTTTTTTTCAGTTGATGGAGTATCTGTACAACTCAATTGAAAGATAGTGGCTGGTTACTCAAGTCAACTTTCAATTCTATACTGATTGTAAGTTGTGCAGGAGAGGATACTTTAACACTGAAAAATGTTGAACTCACACCCACATTCACTATTCCCCCAGACTTACCGGAAGCCCATTCTTCTAAGCCTGTGCGACCTCAAGCTGATTGGTGAGATCCTAAGCAATGCTGGGGCCTTAGATTTATGTAAAGGTGTGTCACGGATGAGTTAGAACAAGCCCCATCCACAAAAACTTTTTGAAGGATTATAACATGAGAGCCATCTTTTACTGGCTGTCTTCTTAGTCCAAAAATGATTTTAAAAGAAATAATTAAAAAATAAAAGTAAGAAATTTAAAATCAAATGTTTGAAAAAGAATAACTAACTTTTCTCTTTCTCCACTGAATAGGTTTGAAGATTGTTGACCAAGTAAAACCTGTGTGGAATCAGGGCATTTCACAGATTCCATGGAGTAAAGGCTGAGAATCTGATCAGGATCATGCTTTACTCCTGGATTCCATAGAAAAGTGGGATATGGGCAACTGAGTTAGGGAAATCCTGAAACATTTTCACTCACTTTATGAAGTATCTTCAGTTTCAAATAGTATTGTGGGCATCCCCCAACAGAGGCGGGGAAATTGGTCCTTTGTAAATGAGAACGGAAGATTTGACCAGGGAGTCGTGAAGGGAATCATCCCTCCAAAATGCTGAAAGGGGAGGGGATATGTGAGAGGCAGTGGCATTTTGTTGGAGCTAGCAGAAATCGAGAAGCATGATTCTTCCATTCCCGTGCATCAATTCTCAACTTATGGCTATTTCCCATGTAACTGCAGGAGGCTCCAATTGTATGAGAACCACATGTTCCAGGTCAGATGAAGGTTCCTGGATCTGATAGATTAACAATTTCCCTTCTCACAGATGCTGCCCAACCTGCTAAGTGTTTCCAACACTTTTTGATCAAGGAGGTGTGGTCCAAGTGTTGGGAAACAGATTTGGTGCAGATGGGCTCCCACTGGTGAGCGTGGATGTGTGGGCTGAGTGGCCTGTTTCCAGGCTGAATGTTTATTTGACTCTAGGTGCAAGATCTATCCTTTCACCTCCTCCCTTCCCACCATCCAGGGAACCAGTTTTTCCTATTGAAACAGTGACCATCAGACACCAGAAATGGACAAGTGTTCCAAAAGCCAAAGACTTCACATTCTGAATAAGGAGATTCTCAAAAGCATTGCATGACAGCAAGGATGAAAGGCACAGGGGTAGGATTTTTAAAAGGAAGAATTGATAAAGCAAAGGCCTTTCTAAGAAAAAGAGTAAAGGTGTGGAGTGTGTTTAGTAATGCGCCTTAGTTATGTTGTCGGTAGCAGAGTTTGAAATTGGGTCAAATAATAAGGATTTTTGGAGGTCAGCGCAAACAGCATTGATATATCCATCGGGAGGTAGGAAAAGAAGAGGATGTTGGCTGCGGATGGCTGACAAGGGGTCAGGTAGATGTTATTGCACATGTCATGTCAATGTATCATTTGTGGCTGAGGAGAGAGATAAGGACTAAAACCAAATGATGTGATTCATAGTTTTGGGGTGATTTTCAACTTCACTCATTTGAATTTACCTGATTATTTCTATGCAAAAAAGATTCATCACCTTCTTGTAAGAGGGCATGGATTAAAACTTTGATAATTCTTCTGTCACATTGCCTGTATGTTTTCTATAGATCATGCAGTAGGAGGATTAAATGGTAATCTATTTTAATCTTCCCTAGTAATAAGAAAAACGTTGTCCTAGAAGCTTTCTTTTTCCCCCGAGAAAATATTTGTGGTCTATTGTATTTGAACAGTTTGAACATTTTTATAGGATCCTTTGTAACACATCCCAAGTTACTGCAGTGGGACACTTCAAACAGAATCCAACAGTTGAATACATAAAAGATTAGGGCAGATAGCCAAAATCTTGTTCAAAGTATGACTGAACAGGCAACAAGCAGGTTGTTCAGTTTCTGCATTCAGTTCCTGTTTGGATGAGACACTTTGCACAACAGTTTTAAATTCCTACTCCATTCTGAACACAAATCCTTTGTGCTTAGCAATAGATTTGCAATAAGTGAAGTGGGCACAATATTATTTTGCAATCTAAATGAATGTTGATGATGAGAAAATGTGGTTGGAGGACCATAGATTTTGAGAAGTTCCATGTTTCACACAGTTCCTAATTTAAAGATCAATTCCTTATTTAAAGATCAGTTCCTTGAAGGTCCACCCAAGTCATACTGATGTTTGCGCATTACACTGTATGTAAAGCAGCAATGAACTGATGCTGCCACACAGGGTATTTAGTACCACCACATAGGAATACATTTGGGCTAAAACTGTCATCCTGTCAATTTTGAATTGGTTTTAAAATTGAGAGGATGACAATCTGTTATACAGATATCATAATTATTATGGGAGTTTTTCACCTGGAATCCAGAGCCTTTATTGTTGTATGGTTGATGTATTAGCTTTCTACAATATATATTAGTTTGAGAGTAATATCTAGGGAATCCCAGGGTGCTCAATCAGCAGATTAACCTGTATTCCATTCCTCTGTGCAAGAAATACCTAGAGTTTTCTGAACATGCCTAGAGGTATTTTGTTGAACCGAGACTGTGCTGTGATTCTATGAATTATTTCAAGGTTTTGAATTAAGATTGAGAAAAGAGAGAAAAAGCAGTCATGTAAATATGATGTTTAACGATGGCACCAAGATTGGAGGTGTGGTGAACAGCAAGGAAGGCTTTCAAAGCTTAGCTGCAGGATCTGGACCAGTTGGAAAAATGGACTGGAAAATGGGAGTTGGAATTTAATGCAGACAAGTGTGAGGTGCTTCACTTTAAGAGGACAAACCAAGGTAGGACGTACACAGTGAATGGTATGGCACTAAGGATTGTGGTAGAAGAAAGGGATCTAGAAATACAGATCCATAATTCCTTAAAAAGTGGCATCACAAGTGAGGTGAGGGCCTCCGCTGATCAGAGTTGACCATGGATATTGCATCCATATGCAAGCCCGGGCAGTACGATATGGAGAGCAAGCTCACTGTCTCCACGCATTTGATGAACCCAAAGGAACGGCAGAAACCGATACAGTTTGGTATAAGAAGCATTGCAGGAGTTGCCAGTCAGCACTGAACTGAACGTAGGACCACCTCAGGGACTCCAGCTCTGGAGTCTTCCCTCGGAGTTTACTCCTGAAGCCTTCCCCATGAGCGCATATAGCCACAAGCCAGCGGAGGTTTGAGATCAGAGTTTTCCTTCGCCTAGATGTGTTGTCAACCACAGCTGACGAGTTCCATCTGCCCTAAGCAACTGGCTTTAAGGCGCCAGTAACTGGCCATTGCCCCTTTTCCCGTCAGTGGAAATGGTTCCCGTAAGCTGAGTAGCTAAGCCACACATGAAGGCCAGGAGCTGGACTTGGTTGTCAGAGACTGTTTGAGGCGCACACCATTGGGAGCTTTTAATAGGTAGTGGGAGCTCGTCCCCATTACCACCATTGGCTGTAACAACCTCGAGGAACCAGCATCACAGGTAGATAGGGCCATAAAGAGAACTTTTGGCTTTTATAAATCAGAGTATTGAGTATAGGAGTTGGCAAGCTCTGATAAAGTTGCATAAGATGCTGGTGAGTACTGTGCGCAGTTCTGATGGTGAGTACTGTGCGCAGTTCTGATGGTGAGTACTGTGCGCAGTTCTGATGGTGAGTACTGTGCGCAGTTCTGATGGTGAGTACTGTGCGCAGTTCTGATGGTGAGTACTGTGCGCAGTTCTGATGGTGAGTACTGTGCGCAGTTCTGATGGTGAGTACTGTGCGCAGTTCTGATGGTGAGTACTGTGTGCAGTTCTGATCACTTGCTTAGAAAGATATTAAGATTGTAAGGTTACTGAGAATATGTATAGGGATTTTGAGTTATGGGGAAAGGTTGAATATGTTAGGACTTTATTTCGTGGAGCATTGGAGAATGAGAAAAGATTTGATAGAGCTGATAAAATCATAAGGGGAACCTGAGGGGAACTTGTTCACTCAGAGGGTGGTTGAATGTAGAACGAGTTGCCAGTAGAAGTGATGAATGTGGGTTCGATGACAACATTTAAAGGATGTTTGATTAAGTATATAGATAGGAAAGTATGGAGAGCTATTGTCCGGGGATAGTCGATGGGACGAAGCATAATAACAGTTCAGTACAAACTAGATGGGCTGAAAGGCCTGTTTCTATGCTGTAGTGCACCATGACTCTATCTTATATCAATAGCAACACTTATAACAATTTACACTTATATAGGTCTACGTCTCCAAACTTAATATCTACCTTAAAAATGTGTTATCTAACCTAATATTTCTGTAAAGCACTTTAGGATGCTTCATTGCAATATACTGTAACTAGTCTTCAAATTGAAGTTGTTTTGGAGCTTATATTCAAACCAATTTAAAAAAAATCAAAGTTTAGTTTTGGAAATTCAGTTTCATTACTCCACAGGTATTTATGTTCAATTTTTTAAAACTCATAACAAATACATAGTAATTAGAAATATTCAAATTTCAAAGTAAATTTATTATCAATGTACATTATATACAACCCAAAAGTGAATCAATGAAAGATTGCACCAACTTGGGCATTCAACCAGTGTGAAAAATACAACAAACAGGGCAAATACAAAAAGAAAGAAATAATAATAAGTAAATTTACAATAAATATCAAGAACATGAGGTGAAGAGTCTTTGAAAGTGAGTCCATAGGTTGTGGGAGCATTTCAAAGATCGGGGAAGTGAGGTTGAGTGAAATTCTCCCCTTTCTTACAAGAGCCGGATGGTTGAAGGGTAATAATTGTTCCTGAACTTGGTGGTGTAAGTCCTGAGGCTTTGTTTTGATGTGCTGTACGGTAGGAAGGGTTTTACCCGTGATGGACTGGGCCGTACCTACTATTTTTTGTAGGATTTTCCATTTAAGGGCACTGGTGTTTCCATACCAGGCTGTGATGCAGCCAGTCAATATACTCTCCACAACAGATCTTTAGAAGTTCGTTAAAGTTTTAGATGTAATGCTAAATCTTCGCAAACTCCTAAGGAAGTAGAGGTGCAGCCGTGCTTTATTCGTGATTGCACTTATGTGCTGGGCCCAAGATGGGTCCTCCAAAATAATAACACTGAGGTATTTAAAGTGGCCGACCCCCTCCACCTCTGATCCTCCAATGAGGTCTGCTTTATGGACCTCTGGTTTCTGTCTCCTGAAGTCAATAATCAGCTCTTTGGTCTTGCCTATAACAGCAATGTCAGCAAACTTGGATATGGCATTGGAGTTGTGCTTAGCCACACAGTTGTAAGTATAAAATGAGTAGTGCAGAGAATTATATTCCAAAATTCTTCATATTTTAATGCTTAATAATTATAGTAAAAGCTATGTTAATTTTACCTGGAAATAGGTCTCAATCCTAAGCATCAACAGCCCATTTCTCTCCAATGATGCTGCCCAACCCACTGAGTTCTTCTAGCATCTTTGTTTGTTCATTCTAACTGTCTATTCATGCACAGTTCAGGAACTTCACATTTTGTGCTTAGTTAATAAAAGATATATTTGACTTTTGGATAAAGATGTGTATTTAAAGAAAATCTTTGGTTCCAACTAGAAGGATATCCACGTGTTTATCAGAATTTGACCAGGCTATAAGATATATTTTGAAAATATTTGTTGCCTTAAATGTGATTATTAATTTTTGATGCTCTTTGAATAATTTCTTTTCAGTCTTGGACTCATAATATTGGAAAGGAGAAAGAATTCCTTAGGAAATTGGTGAAAGGACAAGTGATTACAGATTTGACAGCTGGGATTTGAGGCAACGTTGTTTCCATCCCAAAATAAATTTGGGGAAGAAAAAGCAAGCATGAAGAAGAACATCCTGTGGACTTCAGAAAAACTCAGCTGAATATGAGGATAAAGCTTTACCAAACTACAGGGGAGACTACACATCTCTATATAAAACCTGTCATCTTGCATCAACACTATATTGAGGGGGCGGGGAGAGGGGGTTGGTGGGACGTGCTGAAATTTTGTGCAGAAACAATTCAATGCTCCACCTAAGTGTGCAATTAGAAAAGAAAGATACTGATCAATGTGCCATAATTACCTCTGGAGAAAAAAAAGCAACAGGATTGTTGAGGTATTTCTCTTTTTATAGCTTGAATGTAAAGATTTTCAGAAGTTGTATGGACAAACACTTTTACATTGTGTTAACATTTTAATTTAATATTTCCTCTCCCTGCCCCAAAATCCATGAGACTAGTGGTTCCGTCCCAGACTGTTGATTATTTGCTGCTATTCCTTTTGGGGGTAGAGGATATTTTAAAAATGTTTTTTTTTTGTGTGTCAGTAGAGAAAAGATGCTGTGAAAGCACTTAAGTATGATCAACTTATTGATTTCAAGAGCAGAAGATTGTGTATTACTGGTAAAATTTTGCTGTGTCAGTGCTTTTGAGAGCTGCTATCACTAGTGTGTGCAATGATCAGAGTGGAGGGCTCAAGGCAAATGCTGAACAGAAATCTTTGTTTGTTCAAGTACTAATGTGACAAATGTTTTAGCAATACATTTAGAGGTTCATGTTTCCAGCTTGTTGATTTGCTTTGCCAGTTTTGACATGTAATTGATACTCTTTTAGAAGGGTTTAGAACAGAAACTAATTTGGATACCCAGTTTACAATAGCTAGTTGGAAAAAAAAACACTTGCTCTCTAGCTGTTCATAAGGCACACCTATTGCTTAAATCTACATTCAACTGTCCAAAATTAATTTTGTTTTTTTTTGCACACAGATGCACCACCTAGGTAATTTTCAGCCTTGCATCTTCCTCCCACCTTTCTATGTATTGTGCAAAAAACACGGTACGGTGATTGTAGGTCAGAACACACTGACGGATGATACTGTTGTCAAATCATCAAATCTTCTGTGTTAGACTTGAGGGTTGTCAGCCATGTGATTGAAACATTAGATAAATTATTGTTAGGTTATCACTCTATCAGAAACTATTCTTAAATATTTAGTAGTTAACCTGCACCCTATTTCACTCCTGTCAACTATATTTTTCCTTAATTTTTCCCCCTTATTTGTTCAAATTGAAAATAAGATAACTATTTGAAATGAAGACTAAATCCACTTGTATAAACCTGTCCTTGGCATACCTTTCTTACCTTTCATCCTCCTACTACCAGGATCTTTCAAAGGAGGCTATTTGGTAAATCTTGTGTTAAGTGTTCTCAACACCCACTCTTCTATCAGTGTAGACATACATGCCTATCTGATGCAATCCATTATGACTTCATTAAAGAATTGTCATTTGATTCATATGAAGCACTAAGAATGGCTACATTTATTGTATCCATTAAAAGTAAGTAAGCTGTTGTGTCACAACTATGACAAAATTAACCTACTTTAGGTAACTATGATTCATTTTAGGAAAGGAGTCACACAAAGCCAGAATTGGGAGCAAATTCTTTGATAAAAAAACTTCCAATTTCAAACAAAACTAGCAGAGTAGTGCAGCTCCCAGTTTGTGGACTATGTATAATCTAAATAATATTGTTATCATTTTCTCCATTTTATTTGTTACACTGATATCGATCATATTTCCAGGTCATTATTCTCTATATTGTTTACTGCGATTAAATTCTTTAATGTGTGAACTGACCTTTCTCATTGGTTCATGCCATCCAGATATCCGGTTAGCATGTTTCACGTTAATTTGAAGAGGCCGTGAAATCTGAAAGTGTATAAAAATAGAATTGGAGCTTTCCGTTTATGTAATCAGTTTGCTCCTCAGACTGATAATATAAACTGTAAACAGACCAAACATAGAGGAAGAATGTGGGAATGTGCTGTTGATCATTTGGACGAAATATAAACCAAACAGAACATATACAGCTGAAAATGAAGCTCAAAAGTACCTGATTTTATTATTTCATAACTGCTGTACCTTTTTTTTCTGTATTTTGAAACTTGTATAGCATCAATTTTTTAAAAAAATATTTATTTCTAGCTTTTATTTCCCGAACACTTCCTTGCATTCAAAACTTCTGTTGGTCTGGGCTTGAAGCTGCTACGAAATCATCCAGCTACAAGGATTCAAACTGTCGAGTATCATGGCCTTAATGTGGATATCATTCTTACTGCTGTCCTGTGAATACCTGTGCATGCTCACATAATTTAAGTATTTTAAAGTTATCACTAAAATCATTTTCAGAGTAAGAAATCACTGCTTCAGGAGGAAAGCAATGCATCTGTCTATCATTGCTCCCATGGCACCAACTTTTTCACCAGTGACTGGTTGCAAGCATATCTTCAGAGAAAAAGCACAGTTAGCATATCTTTTCCAGTGCTGACAAACCCTAGGTGCCTGGTTACACAGTGTCTTAACAGTTCTTCTGTCATTCACTCTCGAGTACTCATTATGTTAATTCTTCGCAGAGGGAATTGTCATCATAAATGACTTTATTTAACAACTGGTATTGGGACCAGCATACTGTACCTTGACCTATTGTTCCACTCCCTTGCCGCTGAATGGTCTTACTGATCAGCCATCCATTGTAGTTCTACAACAAAATGGCAGAAAATAAAAATAAACTTTAATGAATAAAAATTTATAACAGGATAACATCTGGTGAGGGGTTCCCAAGCTGCCTTACCAATATGAAGAATGGTTAAAATTACAAAATGACCTTTTTTAGACAAGGCAAGAAAACTCTATCTATGACAACAACCATGCTGTTATTGTGGTAGTGATAATTCAAACTGTTTCAATCTAAGCATCTCTGAATGAGTAGGAATTAATTTTGTTTTCTTGGTAAAGAAAGAGTTAGATAGAGCTCTTGAAGATAGCGGAGTCAAAGGTTATGGGGATAAGGCAGGAACTGGATACTGATTGTGGATGATCAGCCATGATCACAGTGCTGGCTCAAAGGGCCGAATGGCCTACTCCTGCACCTATTGTCTATTGTCTATTGTCTATTGTAAAGGTAATTGAAAGATGGGTTCCTGACTTGCATACTAAATGGTATTCAACCAGTGTACCAGTTTTGTTTAAATGTTAAAAGTAGTCTACCAAAACCTCATGCAATTTTTTTCCCTATGTAAATAGGCTTCATTTTATTTCCAGGTTTAAAATGGCAGTCCTTGCTAAGTTCTAATCAAATTTCTTTCAGCTCTCAGCCAAGTTACTTTGATTCACATATCAGGAGATGTGTCCATTGGAAAGTACCTGACCTATTCAGCAGGATTAAAACAGCAAATGCTGGAAATATTCAACAGGTCAGACCACCTCCATGGGAAGAGACAAAAAGGTAATGTTTCAGGCCAAGGGACCATTATCAGAATTGTGAAGTAGATACCTTAATCTTATTATATTCTAGGGAGTCTAGGGGAGGGGAGTGTCTCTGATAGAGTAAAACTGGAGTGATCATGGGGATAGGTGATATGCAAGTAAATGTTTGTCAATGAATGAAATGGAGAATCAGATCAGATTTATTTTCACCGATAGATGTTGTGAAATTTGTTGTTTTGTGACAGAAATACAATGCAGTGCTATAAGTAATAAGCTTAATGGCCTCATTCTGTTCCTATAGCTTATGGTCATAATTAGAATAAGAAATATATCTAAATAAGTCATGCAAAAAAAAGGAGCAAATATAGTGCGATAGTATTCATGGGCCGTTAAATCTAATGGAGCAGGGGAAGAAGCTGTTCTTAAAACATTGAGTGTGTGTCTTCAGGCTCCTGTACTTCCTCCCTGATGAGAAGAGACTTATCCTGGCTGTCCTTAAGATGGAAGCCACCTTTTTGCGGCATCGCCTTTTGAAGATGTTTTCAAATGCTGGGGAGGACCATGCTGGAACTGGCTGAGTTTACAACCTTCTGCCTTTTCCAATCCTGTGCATTGGCTCTTCCATGCCAGATGGTGATGCAAGCAGTGAGAATGTTCTGCACAGTACATTTGTAGAAATTTGATAGAGTTGTTGGAGATATACCAAGTCAACTAAAACTCCTTGTGAAATATAGCTGCTGCCATGCCTTCTTCGTAATTGCATCAAAGTGTTGAGCCCAGGATAGATCTTCAGAGGTGTTGACACTTGGGAACTTGAAGCTGTTCAGCTTTTCAACTGCTGACCTCTTGATGAGAACTGATGTATATTCCCTTGACTTCCCCTTCCTGAAGCCCACAATCAATTCTTTGGTTTGACATTGAGTGCAAGATTGTTGCAGCACCACTCAACCAGCCAACGTATCGCACTCCTGTACACCACTTCATCCTTGAGAGTGAGAATATAGACCGGTATGTAGACAAAAGAATGTACAAGTTGCAAAATTCAGAACAGGACAACATGCCCGGCAGGTCAGGATGGGTATGTACTCTACTATCTGAGAGGGAAGGAGGGATACAACAAACAATAAGAGCCAGTGTCATAGATGAATGACTCATATGTCTATATGAGTCATTCACCTAAAGTTGTCTGAAGTCATTCATCTAAAGTCAAGTCATCTAAAGTGGGAGGTTTCAAAATTAAGTGTATAAGGCTGCAATGTGCCTATGTGAAAGATGAGGAGCTGTTTCTCAAGCTTACATTCAGTCATTGACTAGATAACCTTGTTTACAGCTTATTCCCATGGTCACCCTAGCTTCACCCTATCAGGGACATTCCCTCCCCAGCCTTCTTGCAGCTTTACAAGCACTTTTTGTCTCCTTTGCAGTTCTAATGAATGGTCTTTGAGCCAAAATACTAACTGTTTCTCTTCCCACAGATATGGTCTGACCTGCCAGGTACTTGCAGTATTTTTTATTTTCATTTCACCTTTGCAGAATCTGCATTTTTTTAAATTTTCACTATTCGGACGATAACTGGCATCAGAACCTTTTGGAATGGGAAGTTGAGCTAAACTCAATTTCTCATGCCTACATAAATGTTACTATGCACAAGTAAGCCTAGCTTTTCTTCCAGTTTGCCTTTTTTTGCTCTCCAGTTACAGGGCTTCACATCAGATGATATAGAATTATTGATTCTGGTCTTCTTGCTCATTGTATTTACCAAGAATAAAACTACTTTGATCAATATTGCTAATCATTCTTCATTTTCTGCTCCCGCCTATTTGCATATCATATTGATGACCAGTGGCTTTGAACTGATAAAGTTTGCTATGTGAAAGTTTGGTAAGTAAAAGTGATTCCATGTAACTGATTTGTGTTTATTGGGTGTATACTGGAATATATTCTAACCTATTTTACAAATCGTAATTGTTGTGCCTTTTTAAACATAATTGAATAACATAAAAAATCAGACTTGAGCAATTTTGTAAATTGCAAATATGTCAGTTAAGCTATTTAATGAATTTAAACTTGTTAACTCAACAGCCATGTCAGTTTTGTCCAGTTTACCTTTAGCTGTATGAGTCTACCGTAAGCTAGGGAATGGTTTAGAAAATGTTCTTGTTGCTTGGAATTATTCTCGAGGATTGAAGAGATAAGAGACATCTAATTCCAATGTTTTGAATTTCATCTAAATGTAATATTTATATCATTCAGAATCTAGTTTGGAATGGGATATTTCTGTTACCGAAGAAACAAAGTGAAAAAGAAAGCTTACCTTGACTGGACATTTTATCTGCTGGTGAATGACCTAAATTATTGCAGTAGTAACACCTGACAATATCATTGTTTTTACTTGGTGATCAGACAGCCTGCTGATTCCACAGTTTGAACCTTTTCCAATGTACTTTGCAAAGGTTTTAAAACTTTATAAATCATTGTTTTCTCTCCGGATTTGGACTTGGAAAGATCTCACTACTCAAACATCTATATTGTCAGAATTATTTACTTCACGTAATGTTGTTGATTACATTAGTGACAAATTCCTCATGGTTGGGAGAATAGAAGGGTATATTTAGTGCTTCATCAATAAGTGGGTCAGTTTTCACTAAAGGATGCAGTTCAACTGAAGTCATTCATTTACAAGGAATGTTATCACTGCACTAATCGATTACCAGTCTCCACATCTTTAAGGAATTTTGATTTATTAGGGATAAGACTTTCCCTTAGAACAAACAGTACAAGGTTTCGACCATACCCGCTTATGTCAGTGCCACAAACAGATATGTTTTTTTACATTTATATTGAAAAATAGCAGTTCTTTAAAGATCCTTTCAGATCTGTAACTGGCATACTATCTGTTCTGAATACTAAAAACTTCGTCCAGCTTTTATGACTAGCAGTAGGTCACAAGTTCAAATCCCAGCCATCAGCAATACTCAAACTAGTTCTGCAAGATCGCAATGCAGTAGAGAGAAGTAAAGCTGTGATTGACTTTGAAGTAATTCTGCCAGCCCTTCAGGGTTATTCTAGACTCTTCAGGAATTCATCTTCTGGACTCTGAGGAGTCAAAAAGGGACATGTAAAAACATTATAGATATTTCCTCTGAACACATGACTGGTTATTAAAAAAGATTCACACACAATAAAAGTTGTGAGAGTGAGTTAAGGGTGGAAGAAGCAGAGCAAGGCTGCAGGTGACAAATATTCTGGTGAAATCTTAAAGAATCATCTCTAACCAGAGATGACATTCCTCTAAAGTGCCATTTGAAGTATTGTATATGCTCAAGGCTTATTAGTATCATGAAACAAGAGGCTTCCCTCTGCAGATCTCACACTATCTAGTTAGCATCATGTTCTCACATCAGCAAAGTTAAATTTACTTTGAATCTGAGTGGTAGGTTTTTATCATTTCTTATCCTCCTACCTTTTAGCAGTGTAACATTACCATGTTTCTAGCTTGAATATTTCCAAGCTGACACCATACAATTTGATGCTTGATTTATATGAAGCTCTAACTCTCCAGGCTGCAGTTCAGAATAAGGTAAACATGCAATTCCATAATAAGGACACATAAGAGACTGCAGATGCTGGAATGTGGAACAAAACAAAAACTGCTGGAGCAACTCAGGCATAATCAATGGAGGCAAAGAATGGTAACATTTCAAGTTGAGACCCTACATCAGGACTGAAGGCAGAGGGAAGATGTGAGAGGATGGGGTCAGGTAGATTATAGGTGGAACCAGCTAAGGTGATTGATAAATGGAGCCCACCAGACTCTGTCTCTAAACTCAGCCAGCTGGCTCCATCTGCCCATCAACTGTCCCTCATCTGGTTCCATTTATCACCCCAACCCACCTCTATCTCTCCCCACTCGGCTCAATCTGAGGCAAAGTTTTGACTAAACCATCGACCATCCTTTCGTTTCCACAGACCCACTGAGTTTCTCCAGCAGTTTGTACTTTTGCTCCAGTTTCATCGTGGTCCTTGGAAAGATTAGTAAGTAAATCTCTTCACATTCATCCTTTTTTTTAAATTCTGGATTAAATGTAATTCTGGTTTCTACTGCTAGGAGAGAGTCCAGTGGTCCCTGGTAAAGGAAGAGAAGCATAATAAGCTGCAATAATAACATTGTAAAATGGGCAGCATAAGAGTTGCCTGCTCACTAGGCTGAGGACTATCATGGTTTTCAGGTGTTTAATTGATGTAGATTTGACCATATTTAAAACCTGGAAAGCTGTGAATTAGTGTCTGGTGTAATATGACAAAACCAACAATATTTTTGATTTTGAATCATGTTTTTATTGACTTCCTTTGAGCTGATGAGAACTGGAACAATTTGTTGTTTTTATATAGCAATAGCCAAATTGTATTTGCTTTTGTACATTTTGTTTTGGCAGTCATTATCTGAAATAAGTAATGTTTTAACACTATTTAAATGTCTTCAACCAGCTTGGAGTTCTGTGAAACTAATTGAAACAGCATTAAGAACTAGCCTTTGTTGTACTTTGTAGTGCCAATCCTAAACTGCTGCTCAGTAAAGTTATTGAAAGAACAAAGGAACAATTAAGCTTATGGATAATTAAAGTGGTTAGAACTGGAAGAGATTGGAACTCCCAACAGATGGAAGGAGGTTAGAGACTTAAGGATGATGATTGCTGTGCAAGGGTTTGAACAAGAATGAGAACTTTGAAATCAAGATTCTACCTGTGCATTCCCCATTGAAGGTCACTAAGTAGTGTGTTAAGTGAGTGTGGATAAACATGACAAAGGTTTGGATGAAAGTTTTGACAGGTAGAAGATGTGATCACAACCAAAAGATTATAACTATTAGGTATAGAAAAAAACAAAGAGTGAAGCTTACTTTCAGTAGCTGAGCTACAGTAGGGCTTTGGGTCAGACTGGTGGAAGCAGCTGAAGTTGGTAATAATGTGATCATTAGCTTATTTCAAGATCAAACAAGACCAATTCTCCCTCCAGTCTAGCTTAGCCTTGAGACAGTGGAGATGGTATTGGTGGATAGGATGTGGAGTTCATTGTGGAAACCATTAACTGTTTGACTCCCTTCTATTACCCAGTGAAGGACTTCCTAGATGATTAGTGATAATTATTTTTAAGTAACAAACAATATTCAGAGAAAGATCTGAAAATCTAGCTAGATACTCCAAGTTAAACCTACAGCTCTTTATGTGAAGGTTTGTGCACGTCTCTTTATGCCAGTAATACTCAATTTAAATTTCTAGTTTTGTTCTACCTCTTTACAGTCAATGGATTATTGTGCGAGGGTAGCTTTCTGTGCTGTTTGGCAGTTTTTTTGAGGTATTATTTTGAATAATAATGAATGATAAGCTACTAGTTATTGCTTGTTGTCTCTTTCCTTCATCCCTTCACCTTGCAGAGTTTACAAAATAAGCTATGAATCTCAGCACACGTCCATGTGAGGGAAAGGCTGGTAGGGAGAATTTTTTTGATAATTTGTTGGTTAATATATTGAACGGGTTGCATTTTGACCGGAAACTACCAACCCATTGTCTGTACTCTTCTTCGAAAAATACTATGTGGGCTTTTTATTAGGTGGGAGCAGGATGGGGATTGTGGGTTGGGTTGGAATAAATAAACTGCAAATAAGTGATAGTAATAATTTAAAAAAAACATTGTTCCAAAATGGATTTCAGAATTATTAGGTAGAACAAGTTTTATTGTTGGAAAACAGCTTAACTTTGTATATTTTTTTGTAGGTAACTGAATGGCAACCTTGCACTGCTTTACTAGAAATAACTAGACCTTGTTTAAGACATGCATGTATTATAAAAATATTGCATAAGGTAATAGTGCATAAGATCATAATTTTCTCTTGATGAAACAGCTTTTTAAAAAAAAATCAGTGGCATCTTCAATGTTGAATTATGCATTGCAGACTACTCGAAATCAGTTTTTTTAAAATGGTAACTACCATAAATATAGTAGAATTCTTCTTATCAAAAACAATTTAGAAAGTTACTCACCTGTTACTGCATGGTGCGAAAGTGTACAACTCTTGAGTAGTGTATGTTTCAAAGCTGACATTTCTAGCACATTCAACATGAAACACAAAATAAATTAGAAACTTACATGTTAGCAGATCTCTTCCTTTTGAGTTACTCCAGGACAACATTTTCATATGCTTATCTCTAAAAGAAAGATGTGGTCTTGAGTAACAAGTGGTCAGTGTAACCAGGATTTCAGGTGGGAAAGAAATGGCTTGAAGTGGATACTGTTATTGTGGATCAATGAAAACTACCCCTGGTACTTTATGTCAGACAATGAAGTTATAACAATTAAGTTGTCTCACTTACTAATTTTGAATATAACCATAAATAAGTGAAATTTTAAATTTCAGAGATATAAAATTTAATGTTCAATTGTCCTATTTGATGGAAACTTGTCTGTTTATATGCTCTGCTATGTACACTTCCTTTAGAAACAACAATGTTGTACTGGACTGACAGATCAGATTAAATGTAACTGATTATGTATGTCACTGAAGCAATAAAATTATTCGGTCATGGTTTAGACTGTTTTCTTTGTTAACTCTTCTTAATTTTCTTACTGGTAGTGCTGTAATTTCCTCTTAACCTCTACAAGTTTTAAGACTATCTTGCAAGAAACACGAAAACAACTTTACCCTTCTTATGAAATACCTCTGGAAAAGTACCTTTAGCCAAAACTCTGCTTGAACTGGACGTTTTAATGTTTAAGATGAGAAGAGAACAAAAGGTGGCGGGCAGGAGGGATTAGAAGATGAAAAGAGATGATAATACAACACAAAAAGAAAGTTAATGGAAAAAAAGAAATAAGATAGTCTTGGAGGAGTGTAAATGAAAGGAACTTAATTACTATCTATTGTTACCAGAGAAAATACCTTGAATTCTGGAAATACTTGTTTTCTGAATTTGTTGAAATCAATGTTGAGTCCAGAGAAGCCATTTGGAAGATGAAATGTTGTTTCTCAAGCTTACATTTAAGATTCATTGCAATAGTTTAGGAGGTTGAGGACTTAAATGTGGAAGCAGGACATAGACTTTGTGTAAGGTGGCCAGGAAGTAAGGATCATATCTGCAGACTTAACAAAGCCAGTTTGGTCATTTGCCATGGTAATTGTCTCACAAATTGGAGGAAATTGCATCATGACCAGTGAATAATTTGTACTGAATTAACAGGGGGGAAAATGATGTCTTCACCTGGAAAGAACATTTGAGGGTTTTGGTGATAGAGGCAAAAAGTTATAAGGAGTACAGAATGGAAATGGAGAGCTTAGTGACATGGTGTCATGACATCAACCTTTCCCTCAATGTCAACAAAGCAAAATAGCTGCTCATTGACTTCAGAAAGGATGGTGGTGTACATGCTCCTGTGGATATCAGTGGTGCTGTGGTTGAGAGCTTCGTGTTCCTAGGTTATTGTTTTTCCTTATTCTGGCTCAGTACACTGTGTAATGATCTGATCTGTATAAACAATATGCAAGACAAGCTTTTCACTGAATCTTGATACATGTGGCAATAATAAATCAAACCAAGGACAGCCACTGTACCTCCTGTACAGGAAAGTTCTGGAAGAATTGGAACCAATCAAGGATAGATTCCTAAATAACTATTTTATGCATTTCTGTTTTGAGATATCTCCAGTGCAATTAGGACCTTCACCTTGAATGTAATAAACATGAGCTCTGATCAAACATTGGCTACCATGTTTATGAAACCAACCAAGAGATTGTGATGGTGTTCAATCCTGTGTGACAAATATTAAGTTTAATTATTTTAACATTTTGAGGAGAATGACGTACTATCCCTGTGCATACTGTTCAGAGCAGGTTGGTACAGTTATTTACCTGCTTAGTTTTTTCAAATTTGTTTGATAGTTTGTAACTTAAGCCTGATCCTCATCCATCTGCAATAAGGAGGTCAAACAGTGATAGGTGATATCTTTCTAAGCCAGGCTGCAATTGCGAGTATAACCTACTTCCATCAGAAATAGCTATGACTTCCAGTAGTCTTCCTCCTTCAGCCCGTAGAATGATTGCATTTCTTACTTTGATGGCGAAAAGATGTATTTTACAACATTGGAAGGAGACTAATGTTCCAACTAAGTTCTTTTGGTTTTCCCAGAGGATACTATGTTTAAATTTGGAGAAAATTAGAAGTAATCTTTATGATTCTTCAGCTAAAGTTGAACAGACCTGGAGATCTTTTATTCAACATTTTCATTTAATGTAATTTTTTTTTCTCTCTGTCCATATTTACATTCCCTTCTTGCTTTTTAACTTTTTAATGGAGGTCGGGTTTGAGGACGTGATTGTTTTAAGTTGTTTAACTCTACTTGATTCCTAGTTAGCCCATTGCTTTGCTTTGCTTTTTAGGTTAGTTGCACGGTGGGGTTTTTTTTTGAGTTTTCTGGGTTTTTTTTTTCTTTTCCTTATTGATATGTATGAAAATTAGTATACTATTATATTACCTTGTTATTTTATATCTAAACTGCACTGCTTATACTATTTTTTGTGTATTAATATCTTTTGTAAAGTTATATTGCAACAGTGTATTAGTGCCTATATGGTTTACCTTTTGTGTACTAATTCAATAAAAAGATTTAAAAAGAAAGAAATAGCTATGACAATTAATGTAGATACATACAGGAGGAAAGTAGTTAAGTGAATGAGGGAGAAAGGTCAGAGGGATCTGCAAGTATTATTACAAAATGTAAGATGGGAGGAAATACATGTGCAGGACTAGTTGTGTGATGGAACTGTCCAAAAATTCAGATTCTATGCTATACATTTCAAACTAATTCCAGTACATCTACAAAAGTTATCAGTTTGATCTATGGATTCCATTACTGGGCAAACATGGACACACTCACACACAAGGAAAACTTGCTCATAAGGAACATAGGCCCCTTTTATAGGTCCTACTAATGATGTTAAACCTAAGAATCATATTTCTAGTAAAAATGAAAATTTACTGCTATAACATGCACAAATCTGATGTGGGAGCTTCAACCTGGTTTGCAGCTCGTGAGCAAGATCTAATTGTAGTATCAGACTGCTGAATATGATTATGTTCTCAAAAAGTCGTACAGCACAATGGCGTGCCCTTCACGTCCACGTTGACCATCAAGTATCTTTCTATACTAATTGACCAGGATATAGTTCATTGATTTCAGTGGCTTGATGATCCAAGTGTTCATCTAGATATTCAAATATTTTGAGAGTAGATTATTGTGTGAAACTGGAAAATAAGTTTTACCTGCTGCATGAAGAGGCTACCTGTCTAAACCCATAAAAATCAAGATTTCACTGCTTGATATTGAGATGAAGCATTCTTCTCAAGTGTTTTACTTTCCCCTGCTAACTCATTAAATTCCTTCACCAATTGTATTAAAGTTATCAATTCCCTTGTTCTTTCTTGTGGCTGTGTGGCAGTTTCACAATACTGTAACTAGCTTGAAGAATTCATTCTAATGCACAACTTGAATGTTTGAAATCATTGCCATGCTGGTTAAATATAGGTTTTGTGGGGTTACTTGAGTCAGAGGTCTGTGATGTCTGGAAGACAGTGGTTGTACTTATTAAAGATTCTGTCAAGACATTCTTACCAATTGCACTTGAGGAATTTTGCCCTGGAAATTGACTGACTCAGAGAGATAAACAAACCCTTACTGTGATAGAAAACTGACCTCTCACTTTCTACACAGTAATAAGTAGGATGTAATTGTCCCTCGTCTCCCTTAGAAGGGCATAATTGCCTGTGGTAAATTTGCCATATACTCATGAAAAACAGACTGCTTTTGCAATGCATTTCACCTTTGACCCTGGTAATAAGACTCATTTCTAAATGTCCATTGAAAATTTTCCTTCAGTGAATAGTACACCATAATTCCAATACTTGAGGGCAGTTCCAGCTTAACGATGAAGTAATGTTGCATATTGCACTAAATAACAATGGACATAAGACGGAATGGTCAAAGTGAGTAACTGATGATTAGGCAATTCTCCTCAGTCTGTGATCAACGTCTGAAAAGAAGATACTCCTTTAAGTTAGCCATAATGATCTAAAGATTTCTGACATTTATTTTGCTCCTCTTGACATTGTTCACTGTCGAGTGGGTCTCCAGCAATAGTAATGTGAAGATAGTAAAATAGTAAAGATTGAGCAGACAGAGAGGCCAAATCAAAATAGAATGTGAGAAACTGCCAAAACATCTAACAAGAATATTGTACAAAATATTAAATTAAGTGTGGGTCGTGGAGCTAAGTTTTAGGCCGAAGCTGAAACAAGTATTTCGTTTACTTAATCTAGTTTTAACACATTGTTAGATTTTAGGAATAGAGAGATGGCTAATCTTAAACAAAGCTTAGAACACCACTAAAGTCTGAATCACACCTCATTCAAGTTTCAGTTCAAGTTTATTGTCATTCAACCATAGACATGTATACAACCAAACGAAACAACGTTCCTCTGTCATGCTACAAAGGTAAACACAAAATACTCTGCAGATGGTGGGGTCAAAGCAACACTTCCAACATGCTGGAGGAACTCAGCAGTTCAGGCAGCATCGGTGGAAATGATCAGTCAACGTTTTGGGCTGGAACCCTTCGTCAGGATTGAAGAATACATAGCCTCCTCTACTGATGAGGCTAAACTCAGGTTGGAGGAGCAACACCTCATATACCGCCTAGGTAGTCTCCAGCCCCATGGTATGAACATAGAATTCTCCAACTTCCGGTAATTCCCTCCCCCTCCCTTCCCCTATCCCTATTTCACTCTGCTCCCTCCCCAGCTGTCTATCACCTCCCTCATGGTTCCGCCTCCTTCTACTACCCATTGTGTTTTCCCCTATTCCTCCTTCACCTTTCCTGCCTATCACCTCCCTGCTTCCCCTTCCCCACCCCTTTATCTTTCCCCTTACTGGTTTTTCACCTGGAACCTACCAGCCTTTTCTCTCCCACCCTCCCCCCACCTTCTTTATAGGGTCTCTGCCCCTTCCCTCTTCAGTCCTGACGAAGGGTTCCGGCCCAAAACGTTGACTGATCATTTCCACGGATGCTATAAAGGTACATATTCAACACTTTATAGTGGGGTTACTTTTTTTAAAAAAAAAACTTAAGTTCTCACTGGTTCACTAATTCTGCAAATTTTACTCTTAAGTTTTCAAGGCAGTGTTCTTTGAAGATGGCAACTTCTGGATTTCAGAGACTACATGAGTTATTCTAAGTAATCCTGCCAATAATAAATCTTTGTAGACTCCTAGCATTTTCAACTCACCAAGTAAAAAAAATATAGATATATATTACTTCCCACGAAGTAGCTTGTCAAATGATAGAATTGATAGCAGTGAGATGATCCCCGCTGAGCTCAGAGACTGAAAGTGATGGCATTTAATTGGAGAAGTAATTTTTTAAATATATATGTGGAATGTTGAACAGGAAAAGTTTAAATGACCCGTTGAGCCTACCCAGTGCAATTGTGTTGCTTAAGCAATCATAATTCATTCATCTGCTGCTGAACAACAGCCACACTAGCAAAGGCAAACAAATACTGAAGAATAGTTCATAGGCAATTTAAACAAATAAAATGTTTAAAAATTGAGAAAGATAGAAGTAATAAAGATATCAAAGTCATTAATATTTGAGCAGGGTTATATATATTTGACTTCTTAATTGTTTTTTGGCATATTTGCCATTGAGTGATATACAAATGAGTTTGCACAAATTTGAAGAAAAGTTCCTTCCGAAAATGTGCAATTTGTGCTTCAATTAGCAACTTCATTTATAGAACACATGTTATCCCATAATAGTTGAAGGAAATATATATTGTGTTATATTCAAGAATAGACATCAATATTTCATGAGAGGACTTGTGGATTGTATAATGATTCAGAATGGACTAAGCAGTGTAAGAATACTGAGCACATTACAAAACTGATGTACCATAATTATGTTTCTTTAAGGTACTTGTATTTTATCCTTCATTTTTAAGGAACTGGTTGATGGACTTCTAAAAGATATTTTAAGGATCTGAATGTGGATGTGTGACATTTTGCATTGTAATATAGCTTTTAAGATTTTTTAAAATAATGATTCTTGTGATCCTAGTACAAAATTATCACGAATCTTAATAATGTAGTTGCAGAAACAAGGTCCAATTATAACACTGATATTTAGATTATCCAGCAATTCACTTTCCATGAGTGGTTTGTTATGCAAAATTTAACGAGCCTATCCAGTGAAAGTTGTGAACTCATTTTGGATATTCTACTAGAAGTAGGAAGTTGACATTTGATGATGGGAAGATTAACTGGTGACATATCAGTTAGCAAACCTTGAAGTACGAATGGAGGAAGGAGCTGATCAAAGTCCTCAAAAGGGCTATATTTTTCAAATTATACCAAGTAAATTCTCAGAATGTGGTGGAAAAGGATGAGATTCACAAAGTACTCCAAAATCTGGAGTTTGCTTGATTGTGCTGAAGATTGGAGGATAATATCCACATCTTTTCCTAAATTGATATTATTTGCCTTTTTTGCATAATTCTGAGCGTTATTTAACTGGAGGAGAAAAAGCGATGTTACTTTTGGATCAAATTGAATATTCCTGACCTTAATATGAATTTGCATCTACTCTGTAATGAGGAGAGTAGGGAAAATTAATGATGTGGTTGCTTAGGAAATTAAGCTCTTAGTCTTTTCTGTTGTAAATTTATTATGTTGGATGGCAGGTGAAACAGCTATGCATTCAGGTCTGTGGAGCTCTCTGTCAAGAGATCCAATCAATCCCCTTCTCCTGCCTTTTCTCATAGCCCTGCAATATATTTCACTGCATTTCTTTTTGAGGACCTGGATTGATTCTGTTCTCAGCACCCTTTGAGAAGCAAGTTTCACATCACAACCACACTACATATTTTTGTCTTGCACCTCCCATGAATGTTTTTCTCATCAACTTAAATCCATATGCCCTGTTCTTTGAACGATATATTAATTGTAAAGATTTATATGTATTCACACTCTGAAGACTAACATAGTTTTCTGTACCTCTGTTGAACAAGGGTAACACCATTAGCTTCTCCAGTTACAAGCACTCAAGTCCTCTGGCAACCCAAGCAGTAAGTACCATATACCAAACCTGATGACTTCATCATTGCAAGCCACTCAGCCCTATTTGGTAGCTGGTCCCTTGCACATAATCACATTTCACAATTCACATTTCCCATCTCACATGTACCTCTCCACTGTGTTCTGTAAAAGGCCATGAAAATCCTAGATACAACTCATGTTTAAATATTTTCTCTGCTTTGGTCAACTGGCGAGACTACAGTGATAGTTGATGCTTAAATGAGTGGAAATTCTTTCCTGCTATGACTGAAAATGTTCCAAACTGCTTTTGCTAACACTTCGTGATCTGACTTAGGATTTACTCATCAATATAATAATACTAAGGACATCAGATTTTAAACCTCCATGCCCCTGAAGTTCAAATAGGATTAACAGGCAGTGATGATTAAGTCCTTAGGAAAGTGAAATGTAGCATAAAAAAAAATTAGCAGTCTATGTGGAAAGGGCAAGGATTGGAGCTAATTGAATAATTATTTCAAAGAGATATGCAAATGTGAATGCACTATTTATGCTGTAAAATAGTTCAAATATTTATCTTTAAATTTTCGAGGTTAGATACAGGGTAGATTTAGTAGCCCAGGTGAAGGAACCATGAGGTGATTAATGGGCCAGAAAGGGGAAGCGACTGGAGGGAGGGAGGGAGGAGTTTAAACTGCACTGACCTGGTGATGATAACGTTGGAGAAGGAATTAGTCCTTCCAGCTTGCATGCATCTCAGTCAAAGCCCTGTGTCTGAAAATCTGGATTAAGCAGTGGAGATAAGTAAGCCTGATATTTGGCATTTAAATTGGATTCTAGAAAATTAGGATGCTTAGCACAACACAATCTGTCCTGCTTTCGTCTCTTTGACAATGAAGGTAGATGTTTTTTATCACACAGAAGCTGTATGAGAACAAGCCACTAATCGAGAGCTGAAAGGTTTGTTGCATCATTTGAATTGATGAAACAGGCACCATCTAATAAAGCTCCACACCTTCAACAAGCAAAGCCAACACTTAGCCAGAAATATTGTTTGCCCATGTAGTGCAAAGGTGCAGTCCACATTACCTCCTTCCTTGCATTTCTCAAGAGGAACTCCTACCACTTGCTTTCAGCCTAGTGTTCATATCCACAGTCAATTACAAAGATTCACAGAGGAAGAAATTTCCTTTTCTATCAGTGCCAACTGTCAAACCTCTATTCAGAGATTGTACCCCTTATTGTAAACTTCTCCAGCAAAGGAAGTACCTTGACTCCTTCTGTCCTATTAAGGCCTACAGATTCTTGTATGTTATGAGTTGACCTTTTAAAGAAATATATACCCCTTTCTACTTTATATTGCCTTGTGGACCACAGAGCTTCCTGTGTTCTTTGGCTCACTTGGCCCAAAATAGCTCTTTGGACATGAAGTTGGAACTATCTGAGTGTATATACATGCCCTATCAGGAAAGGTTGAGCAAGCTAGGCTTGATTTTGGGACTGATAAAGGGTGACTTGATAGGCATGCGTAAGGTTATGAGAGGCATAGATAGAGTGGACACCCAACACCTTTTTCCCAGGGTGGCAATGGCCAATAGCAGAGACATCCATCTAAGGTGAGTGATCAAAGTTTTGGGGGAGATATCAGAAGTAGGCTCCTTTTGCTTTTACAGAGAGATGGGCATGTGCCTGGAATGCACTGCTTGGGGGTATTGATAGGCACTGATACAACAGGACATTAAGAGACTCTTAGATAGGCATATGGATGTAATAAAAATGGAGATTTATGGGTTGTGTAGTAGGGAACAGATTGCGGAGTATGTTAGCACAGCATTGTGCACTGGAAGGGGTGTACTCTACTGTATTTTTCTATGTTTTATAGATATGCCCCTCACCTCCCTCTGGTGACACATATGCTTTCATTTTTCACATGGTCTACTCTCTCCTCCCGCCAGATTCTTTCTTCTTCAACCCTTTACTTTCTCCACCTTTCACCTCCCAGCTTCTCACTACAATCCCCTCCCCTTCCCAACCACCTTCCCCCCCCCCTCACTTGGTTCCAACTATCACCTTCTAGCTTGTACCCATTTCCTTCCTGCCACTTTCTTATTCTGGCTTCTTCCCCCTTCCAGACATGATGATGGGTCTTCATCCAAAATGCTGCCTGTAAATTCCTCTTTGTAGATGCTGACTGACCTGCTGAGTTTGTCCAGCATTTTGTGTGTGTTGTTCTGGATTTCCAGCATCTACGGAATCTCTTGCATTTGCGTATAGATACATTAAAATGTTTTTTTTTCTGAACGGGAAGTGATGAATGTGAGTATATATTTTATTTTAAGATCTGCTCAGTTCAGTGTAGCAATAAACTGCAATATCCAGTTCACTGGCAAGAAATTCTTTTAAAATTTTGAATATAGGCCAGCAGCAAAGAAAACAGTATCCATCCAGGGAATGGTACAGTGTTCACCAGGAAAACGGGGTTGACTGGAAATATAAAAATACAATTTTATGTAAAGTGGTCAATCTTCATTATGCTTTAAAAATATTTTCTGAAACGGGCCAGCCACATTAATTCTAATGAATGGCCAGAATTTATTGTCTGAATCATAACTGAATCTTGCCACAGTTCTGGATCTGTTTTGCAAAGGCATTCAGCATCAATTTATCCACTGTGGAACTGACTTGCCCAGATAAATTTCCAGTCCTGTTTAGCTCTCAGATGAAACAAATTAGAGTAAAATCAAATTATTGGATTGCATTCCTGAGATGGAAAACTAAAGCTATGTGGCATTTAATGGCTTTCAAGCTCTAATTTTTATTAGGTCCACAGCAGACACCATCATAGTGCAGATTGGTAGTGAACAAGGATGTGTCATCATCACAAAACCGTTCTTCAAACTTTCCACTGAATAATTGGGATATTATTCAACCAATGTCACTGCACTTCAGAACCAAAGTCAATCGAACCTCACTCATTAAGCTGCAATGTGTACGCAAAAGACACTTTCAAAAGTTGAGCTACAAGGAGATATCAATTTATTCACTGAACTGTGCGATAGAAAGGAACTTTCCTGTAACACCACCAAAACAAATGTCATCTGCCATCTTGATCTTGGTGTTTAACACCGCCACTAGTCATGAAGGTTAGTGATAAAATCATGGAAAATGTTGATCCTGTTATATCTCGGGAACTCCTTTCAATGAAGTTAGATAATTATGATGAAATTAATCATCACTTTCACTAAGCCAATACAGCCTTTTTCCAGAGGAATTGTGTGCCTCAAGATGAAGACTTCAAACCTGGCTCAAACTTCAAGGTCTACCAGGCTGCAGTGATCTCTGCCTTCTTGAGATATCAAAATCATTATATTGCAGTATATTAATTGCCTGCAGTGCACTTTTTCTGTCCCTTTCACACTTCATTCTGAATTGTTATCGTTTTACTTTGTTCTACCTCTAGGCACTAATAATAATTTTGATCTGTATGAACAATATGAAAGTCGAGCTACTCACTGTAACTTGGTACATGTGACAGTGATAAACCAATACCAATGCCAAAAGATTGCTACAGAAGACACCTCACAACATGGGAATGCTGCCTCAAGAAACCCTTCAAAACTATTGTGACAATATCTCTCCCAGGCCAGCATCCCCTGTGCCAAAGCCCTATTACACTCAGCTCCATTTACATGCCAGGATACCTCATTCCTACAGGTTACCAACTGGACGGAGGGAGCTATCAAGTGACTCCTTGAAAAAGTATAGCATCCAAAATTATGTGAAAATCCCTGGACAATGGCTGTGCAGAATGGAGGTAGAATTGGGAAGGCAATGAGAAACTTCTCCTTTCATCAGTGATGGACAGCACCCCACCCAAACTAGGCACCCAACTGCCCTCAAAAAAGCCTCTTCGAATATAAGTAAGTCTGTAAGTTCACATCATCCTCAACCTGAGAACAAGGAAGCCAGTTATCCTTGCTATCAGATTTCACTGGTGGGAGAGTCAGAACAAGGAGGCATAGTACAGAAAGCACAAGAAAATGGGGGAAAATCTGATAGATTTCTTCCACAGATTTTATTTTTATTTTTACCTATTGCTGATTTTCAATTTCTCTTTCCCAGATTTAAGGTGGTTTGCAGTATTAGGACAGAGAATAGCAGTTCTTATTTAACTGTTCCACTCCATCCACTGAGGTTCAGTCTGCAGGCGCTGTCGGTGTGGAGTTTTCACGTTCTTCCTGTGATTTATATAATTTTCTTCCCACATCCCAAACACATGCAGGATGGTAGATAAAGGCCTGAGCAAGATGGTGTCTTTTTTAAATGTCTCTTTTACAATCGCAAGACACTCCTGGATATTAAGAACTTCAAGTAGTGCAGGTCTACCTCATCAGTGAGCAAGGGAGGTAGAGGAGTTGGACTTGATGCTGACTGTTGTTTCCTGCTACAGAAAGGTGTTGGAGTCGGTGCAAAAAGGTGGTGTGCAGTCTAACAGTGTGTGATTGCCTCGGACATATTTCTTGTGATCGCTAGTCCTGTTGGACATTGGTAATGTAGAATAGTGCAAGTCCAGTTCCTTGGTTTATTGGCGAGACCAATGGCAGGAGAGCTGTGTGATCTTGGTTGTAGTGCAGACGAGGCCTCATGTCATGGAATCACCTGTTGCAGTCGCCCAGGAGATTAGACACTGGAGGCAGTGTGGAGGGTTGGGGTCTGGCTCCTCCCATCAGTGCTGCCCTCCAGTGTTTTCTTGTTGGAAGACAAGCAGGACTGTGTTCATCTGCAGGCTGCTGCAGGCTTGTTCTTGCCAAAAACTTCCACACACCATCAATCTACATGATATGACATGACAAGGATTTGGGCTTTATTATATTTTGTGTGTGACTACTTTACTGCTATCTTATATGTGCTTTGTGCTGTGTATGACTATTGGCAGCTTGGCCCAGGGGGAATGCTGTTTCGTTTGGCTGTATTCATGCGTATTTGTGTATGGCTGAACGACAATGTTGAACTTGAAAATTGTGTCTAGTGGCAGAATCTGGAGAAGAAAGTTGATATAAATGGGGGAGATGTCTACATGGATTCAATAAGCCAATATGATACTTTTAATGGGGTCATGAGTACAAAACAAATAAAAAATTCAGTGATATCCAGTATGAAAAGTGCAGGGATAACCCATAGCTCAACTTGCCCGTTTGGCAGATGACAAACAATAGAGAAATTGGAGATAGTGAGGAAAGATAACCTTGAAAAATGTAAATCCTTTAGAAATTTAGGTGAAGAACTGGCAGATGGAGTTTAATTCCAACAAGTATGAGAGGGCCCCTGGAAACATTGACTGGATGGTGATGGGGAATGAGGGGAGCTCAGTGTATGAGGCATAGAGAATGTTAACAAAATGGGAAAATAATGGGCAATTAACATGTATTTTGAGGGCTGAAAGATTTAGTGTTTGGACAAATTTATAGAATGTAAACAGCACAGCAGAGGAACAGGCATATCAGTCTACCATTACCGTGCCATCCTATCTGCCTGAAAAAAGCCTGCACCCCTCTATTCCCTGTCTCAATAAATGCGCTCTATGACATCTGTCTCTACTATGTCTTTTGGCAGCTCGTTCCATGCACTTTCCACACTGTTTAAAACAAAACTTTCCTCACATGTCCCCTTTTAAACTTGGCCCCTGTCACTGTATATCTTCTAGTACTGACATTCCTACTAGGGAGAAAGACTGACTATTACACTTTCTCTTGCCACACATATTTTGTATACCTTTTCTTATGAGGTCTCCCCTCAGCCTCCAACACTCCACCAAAAACAATCACCTCCAACCTCTCTGGTAACTAATACTCTCTAATCTAGACAACATCTTGCGCACCCTCTCCAAAGCCTCCAAATCATTCCTGTAATGTGGTAGAACAACACATGAAACTCCAAATGTGGCCTTCCTGAAAAGCTTGTATAAAACCATGACATGACTTGCCAGTTTTTATATTCAACGCCCCAACTAATGGAGCTATGCTTTCTATATGTCGTTCTTTACCACCCTATCCATTTGTATCTCCACTTTCAGGGAGCCATGGACTTGCATTCCAAGGCCCTTCTGTACATCAGTGTTTCCAAAGATCATACCATTTACTTCACTCTCTCACTTGTTTGACTTAAACTCCAACAGCCATTTCTCCAATGGATCTACATCCTGTCAATGGATGTCTTTCCTCACTGTTTGTAATTTCTGTATTCTGTGTTATTTGCCAATTTAGAATAAGAAAGTAGGAGGAGATATAGACTGCCAGGCCCTCCAACCTGCCCGGCTAGTCAATCTGAACATAGCTCATCTATGCTAGCCTGAAATCCTCTTCTGTACCATTTCCCCAGAGCTTTCAACCTTCCAAATGTTTATTTTTCTCCATGTAAAATATCATCAATGATCTGTTATCAATCACCCTCAGAGACAGAAAATTCTGGAGATACTCTACCCTCCAATAAAAAAAATCTTACATGTGCCTCAGTTTTAAATAACAGGCCTTTTATACTGCAGAGACATCCCTGTGTTTATTGTTTTCCTATCAATGAGGACATCTTAACATCTAGCTTGCCAATCCTCCATAGGAAAGTATTTATTTGAATAGCATCATGGCTCATTTTTCTGAACTCCAGGGAGTACAGATCCAAACTATCTAGCTTCTCTCGATAGGACAACACTTTCATCCCAAGAACTGGCTTGGCATATCTCTGCAGGACAGTCTCTAATCCTTGTTTTATGTAAGGGGTATTCTAGTACACAGTATTCCAGGCATAGCCTGTGCAGCTCTCTTTGCTTTTAAACTCCAACCCCTTTGCAATAAAAGTTAACTTGCTAGTTGTAATTCATGGACTGGAACACATAGTTCCTTCTTAAATAAATTCATTTGCAGTCTTTCTCCAATAATCCACATTTTGATGTACATGATGTCACACTGTCCTAGAAAAAGTCCATTTACCATCTTTTCACTCACTCAACTGTATCATATTGTAGACTCAGAATTTCCTCATCACAACATGCACCTCCACCTATTTGTGTCATTGAAAACGTTACATTTAGTTCCCTCCTCCAAGTCACTAATGTAAATAGAAATTAAATAAATAAACGTGTGTGTATATATATGTGTTTTTTTTTCTTTTTAAAACTAAAGTCTTGGTGATATTACAAAAGTCACCTGAACTATCAGATCTTTAGATTTACACAGAAAGGAGACAATTAATTTGCTTTCAACAATAAATCAATTAAATAATGAATTTGACCTGTGCTGGAAAGTCGCTTCTTTTAAAAGAACGGGTGTTAACCTGTTTTCTCTGACGAGAATGATTTCACGCGCTGAATTTGAATTTTACTCCGTGAATGAAGTATTCTGTGCACGTCGAGTCACGGGCGCTGAAAACTGTGTTGGTCGCTGCCTATCTGCTCCAACCGGAGGATGAGATTTATTTCAGCTGACTGGGTGGTGCAAGGAGAAAGTCTAGTACTTGATTGGAAGAATTGTTTTCACCTACATTGCAGGACATTTGCAGACCAAGTTCATTCAGCGCTTCTCCTCCACAAAATAGTGAATTTTTGAACAATTGAATAAACGTATTTTTTACCTTTCCGTATCCGATTTATAATTAGCATCGGTGGCAGGTTGCGTTTACTTAAAGAGCACGTGCCTTGATTTTAAACTTGGTGGAAGGACTAATTGGGGTTCTGAACGTTTTGGTTGAGTTGGCAAGTATCTGGGTTTTGTGTGGAAGAATTTTGCAGATCGTGCGCTATTCTAGTGCGCAAGTTTTTGATTTTTAAATAAATTAGCTAGTAGATATGGGCGAACGTCAAGGATAACGGATTAGAGGCTAACTGAGACCATCGAGAAACCTCAGTTCCACTATATTCTGCATGTAGGAAGGACGGAGTTGAACCACGTTTTCAGTGATAAGCAGCTTGTCTTGGGGTTGAATCATCTATGGCTTTCGGGATGAACTTTGAAAGAGGGGATTACTATTGAGTTGAGAATTTGACTAATGAGCGACTACTTGCCTGATTGGTGTCAATAAAATGCTAGAATTGCTCAGAGGGTCTGGCAGAATCAGTGAAAAAGGAAGCGGGGTTTTTACTTTTCGCCAGCACGGTGTCTCAGGTCCTGTTATGTTTCGCTTGAAGGGCACTTGTATTTCGAATGAGTTGGAGGATTTTCAAAGTGTGATGCTGACCTATCCCTCGAGAGTGATTGGAGACTACCTGTTGAATAAGGCAGAAACTTTGATTTCATTATGGACGGAAGTGACCTGCCATCGGATAACTAGGTTATGAAACGGTATGAGGCAATCGTTATATAGAAGCCTGAATGGGCCATTTACAAGAATAAACCTTTTGGTTCCGCGATGTTAGAATAAATGAGCCATGGAGCTCTGTAATCGGATAGTCCACTAATCCTTCGCTTCGACCTTTTGTTTTATACCAACGTAAAGACAGATGGAAAGATTGGGTAGGGTAGAGGGATCGCATTGCGTGAGAGATCCGATTATTGGCGAAAATTCGGGGTTGAAGTTCTGGATTTGGGGGCTGTATTGGCCGGTTTCTTGAAGGAGGACTTCAAAGTGACCGATTTTGTTGGATTTTTGGAGATTGCCGAATGGCCGCGTGACCAGGCAAGGTTCTGAGTTGTATTAGGACAAGTGTCGAAGTCAGTAGAAATGCCAACGCCGATCAAGCGATTCCGTGAATGGAATCCGACCCCAAGCAGCGGGGAGGGATTTGGTTCGGAATCCGGAGCTCACGCCTGGAGACCAGCAAAATTCACCAACTCCCATTTTAACTCGGCATCTTCCCCTCCGCCTCTTATTACTCCAGTGCCCCACCCCCTAATTAAAATCTCCAAGTTCTCATTCCGTGTAACTACGTCCCGGGAAGTAGATTATCTCAGGAAACGGCTCAACCGTTGGTGATTAGGGTTTACGCGTGCTGTTCGTGACGCGGTTTTGCGATTCCCTTCGATCCCGCCGACATGCAGCGCTTTAAAGGGGAAAAACATTCTCTTGACTTTCTATTGTGCTGAATAAATGATTAGGGTGCCGTCAATTACCCTGTTCGTACTCGTGCTAATATACCACTTTAGTTGGAATTAAACTATCACGAAATTGCCTTGGCCAATGTGAGCCTCTTTTAGACATTGTAATATTGGGTCGTACATTTTTATACTTCAATTTCGTATAATTTGCATCTTGCCTAGCTTTGGCCGCCACACATGACGGAAAGCAGCGCCATATACAGTAGTACATGGCATAAGCGCGTTATTCTACAATTCTCTATATTAACAAACACTTAGACTTCAATGACCGAGTACCAATAACGGAGATTGTGTTTCAAATTCGCGACGTTCAAACTAGATCGTTCTTTGGCATTTTGAATCAAATTATGTCCCGAAGCCGTGTACAAGCAGTAACATCTCACTTGCATTTTTTGGATTAAACTAAACCAGAAACGCAAAATCCGAAGCCGAAAACTAAACTGCCTGTGGCTGGAGATTGCTTGGTTATTTTTCTCCCCCATTCGAGTCCACATTCACGTTAACAATATCCTTCTGCAATCTACACGGACTCGCAGTTTCTCACACGCTCACACATTAGTGCACGTACTCGCATGGATTATTTAGAAACTGTTTGGATTCGGCGTATTTGTTCCCATTGAATCATGCGTGTGTCCCCGCTGCTGAAGGAAAGCGAGGACTCCGAAAGCACGTACAACTCTTTGTTGCCCACCCTTGAAACGGGAACACTGAAGAGTCGGTGGTTCTCGGGGTATTCGGGGTTCCCAGGGTAAGCCCCCTTTTGGGAAATCCTGGTGTCTGTTAATATTTTGAGCGCCTTCGTCACTGGCCTGTGGGTGTTTTTATTTTCCCGAGATCGAGGATCGGGGACGGATGTGTTCTTTGGTGTTGTGCATTAAAGAACAGAATCGAGAGGCTCGCTCCAGGAAGTGGCTGCAGAGGACTTTTGGAAAGGAGTCCGACAGCATGTTGCAGAGCGGAGGGTGGCGCTTTCACAGAAATACCAAGTCCAAACTCAGCATCGAATCCATCTCCCGAGAGCAACCCCAGGAGATTTCTCACCCCTGCCGCCACGACCAGAGTCAGGAAATGTCCGATTAGCTGGGGATTTAAACAGAGAGCACACCATGACTTACACGGGTGGACGAGTTTTCTCAGCATGCAGAAGGAGCGCTTGTCTCCGGCCCAGAGTGCAAAGAGCTCGGTTTGGGAGGCGGGCAGCAGGCGGTGAGTTTAACAATCCAACCGCTATCAATTATTGTCTCTTTTATGCATTTATATATAAAATTGACTCATACTTACGTACTAACCCGAAGGCATTTGATTAATGGACAGTTGGTGTGAACGAATACGTGCGAAACTCCAAGTCTCTCTCTTTCCTAATGTGATCATTAATTCTTTCCATTTCCCAACGGATGTTACCGGTGATCGGGGAATTCCTGGCACTTTGTTGTCAGTAGTGGGCGACAAAGTGTCACTGTGACTCGTGCCTAGGTCTGTAAGGTTACGCAGCTCAGACATAAACCCACGTCATGTTATTTCGAACATTATTCCTATAAATGCTCCCCTTCAGTTCTCGGCGGGTGCCATTAGTTTGGGAGTGCATTATTTCTAAATTTGCCGTGCCTTTAAAAAATATCTGTGAGAGACTTTTCAATGCAATCAATATTCCAGTTCCGATGAAGGCCGGGCATCCCTAGAGACTAATGCTACTCTTTCGTTACAACAATATGGGTGGTAGAAGGTATTCACCATGTCAAATGGTCAGTATGGTTTTGCCCATCTGACTAGCGGTTCGCGACCTGACAGTGTGAGTCTGAGGTATTAACTTATTCGCTCCAGCTCTTGCTCCTCACGCGATATATTTATTTTTTTAAAAAGCTATAATTAATATTTCATACTGGCTCATCTCTTAATCGGGGTCCTTTGCCCTTTGGAGTCGGACCCTCAGTGTGAACCCGCTTCCTTGTTGGTTGGGTGCCGGGGTTAGCTCGTTGTTGTTTTCAGTAAGTGAAATGCCATCAGCTCCCTAGTACTAAAGGGGCAAGTGATGCACGAAGAAAGTCTTTCCTAAGTTGTAGAGTGCATATTGTATATAGTGGTGAGTGAGATGCGCCATTTATTCTGAAGATCATTGTTACAGTCGCCTTAGCATGCACATCTAAACATCGTTTCTGCCCTATATGGAGTCAAAAACGTATAGAAATACACCATAGCAGATACTGAGTAAATAACTTTGCGTGGGATAGTAGACTTGAAATCCGCATGCATAAAGGTTACATTTTTGGGTAAGCCGAGAAAGTAGAAATATGAGAGTGCAAACTCGGGTAACAGCAATATCTGTGGGGGTGGTGTGAAGGCAAAATCGATAGCGTTTAAGAGGTTCTTAGGTACATGAATGTACAGAAGAGGTATGTGGACATTGTGTAGGGTTGGCAGAAGGGATTGGTATAGTTAGACAGTCAGTTCTGTACAATATCGCGAGCTGAAAGGTTTGTTCCTGCTATGTTCCATAGGTAATGAATGGGAATACTTAGTTCAACAACGTTCCACAGATAACTTTCTAGCATTTTCTGTGCTCCCTTCCCCCAGATTTCCCAATTCCACAGTATTTTCCTTCTGTGGGTGGTATTTTTTTCAGATTACTTTTGAAAACAATGCATCAATTTCTACAATCTCCTTTTGGAAATTGGCAGAAACGTCTTTACAAGCTCTTGGCTGTTATGCACTCTAACATAGCAATGTAAAATAAAAACAAGCGATCTCTAAAATACACGTTTATAAAGCTCAAATCAACTAAACTGAAATTATTTCGTGACCAGAACTGGATTACAGTCAACAACTAAGTTGAATGTGTCATTATTGTATAATGTATATTTCCTGGTGGAGCGATGAATGAGACATGCAGTCCCGTGAGTTAAATTTCCAGTCTGTCTAAGCCCAAGGCATGACTGCGAAGTGGTTTATACAACACGTGTTGGGTGTAAAGATTCCGTGATAGCAAAATAAAAGTATCTCGCATTCCTTTGTGTCAAACATTTCATTGAAGTAAAACATGAAACCAGTTGAACAGTGGGATTGTTAATCAAAACAAAGGTAACAATATGGAAAAGGTCACACATAATTATCATCAATCATAGAATGTACACACCTTCTATACATTTCATCTGATGCAATATTCACTCACAACTCTTCGTTTCGCCATCAATATATGTATTTGCTTGTTGCTACTAAATTCGTATTACATTTGATGTTAGATTGTTTCAAATTCAAAAGCGTGTAAACTTTAACGTTATTTTGTTTTGGTCACTTAGTGTTTATTGTGATCATGCCCGACTTCTCTCATTTGTGGGGGAGACTATTTTGGCGGAAAAAAATAACAATTTAAGGTACTTTAAGCTGCTTTCGTTAAGTTTTCTTCCTCCTTGGGTCTCGCAATCATACATCGCTCCAGGCATGAAAATTTCTGTGTTGTCACTTTTTAACACTGTCTTATCAAATGTGACAGCGTCCTTCTGCACACAACAGTGACGGAAAGTAATGCCACATGACAGTCTTTAAAATTTTTTTTTAGCATTTCCACAATCTTCGCATAGATCCGTACCAAACCTCTAAACTGAGCACATACCGAAACTCATTCCTCATATTTGTGTTTGAAAATAAATTACTTATTCTATGCTATGTTTGACTTTGGAGATTTTATAAGGGGATGTGTCGAGAAGTTATCGAAATTCTATTTTAGGCAGGACTGAGTTTTTCAGGATCCCAAGATTTAAAAAAAGCTGGGGCGGCGGGGGTGGGTGTGCTTTCTGGTCCTTCACGGGCTTAAAATTATCACTGGGAAGGACGATGTATTTCCAAATATTGCACAAATATTCGTTGTTGGGTTGTTTGCTTTTGCGATTAAGAACATCGCAATTATGTTGAGCGCACGTATTCTCATCGGTAAGATACATTTTTCCTCTTAAACTTTGACTTGGAGGCGCAAGACTGACCCTTTGAGTTTTAAACACGTAAAGCCAGCTGTGTTGCTCTGCACAAACCATCAGTCCCGAGGCACGAAGCTGCTGATACTGGAATCTGGACCTAGGAAAATCAATTGGTGGAGAATTGTTATACAGGCAGCGTATGTGGAGGAGAGGGGATAGTAAACGTTTCAGTCGAGACCTTGCTTCCTTCTCGACTGCTGGAACCTGGTGCAATACTCGAAATGCCAGCAGGCATGTGGCATTTAAAAAAAAAACTAAAAGGCTGCTTATTCACAGGACTTTCTACATTTTGCTCCACTTTAATTGCGCTAGGACGGTAGTGGCGGGATTTCGTGGATTGGTTGGTTACAGCCTTAAAGAAACTTTGGCGAGCCCATACCAGAGTCAAGAAGGTTAAGGAACTGAAAAGCGTTCGGGATTGTGAGAAGTTTTGAAGGTGCATAGGAGCGAGGTTGTTTCTAGAGGTTAGAAAGCCTCTAAAAGAGAATAGACGCGTTCAAAATAATGGCAGAAAAAAACTTCTGGGAGAAATTTAAAATAAGTTTTCTTTTACATAGAAATGGATGAAATATCCAGGAATATGTAGCTCAAAAGTTACTCACAAAGGTAAATTAAATTACTTTAATAAACAGGAGCGGAATTACATAGATCAGAATTTATAGGCGCGAAGGCCCGAGTGGCATCTTTCTCTGCTACAGCGTTCTTGCAATCAAATGCGTGACGCATGCTACAGGCACGGCAACGCAAAGCGTTAATCTTTGTAAATAAAGAAAAATCAAAAGGCGAGCATCTATTTCAAGTTGGAGCTTTGCTCTGATCTGGCGCCAGAAATTTACGAGGCGCTACAATCGGCCCCTAATTCAGTTCAGGAGGCTGAGAATGGTTCCAGTTACCTGCACGAGGAGCCTATTTACTTTCTGCGGACCTCCGGCGAAGCTCGAGCATCACCGCAGACACCTCCCATTTCCCAAGAAAGTTCAATTTCCCAGTGGATCAGCGCAGATAAATCTTAGGCAACACTATGGAACAGTAAACTTGGAATATGGACTGAACCTACTCAGCAGTTCGGGTAACATGTGATGAGAAAGCAGTTGCTATATCAGCGGATGGCCTTTCCTATTATTATCGTCATTGTTCAATCCCACTTTTTGCTAAGTAGAATAAAATGGAAGCTTTTAATACATGTTGAGAACCAGTGAATTGACTCGGGTAAGAACCAAATACATTTACTATTACCCTTTTCACAGATGTCGCCTGACCATTTGTCATTAGGATCAACTATTCGCCACATATATTTACGTGTATTAGGGCGACACGCAACAAAACAACATTCAATAATTATGAAGAAATGAATTCTGAAAAATTGTTAGAAGTACAGACATGGAATAAAATGTTTGACGTGAATAGATAAATACCAGCATGTGTTTACAATGTAAAAGCATTGCAATGTAAACATCGCAACACACATCAAAGTTGCTGGTTGGTTGCAATGTAAACATGCTGTCTACAGCATTCTAATTTTTTCCCTTAATTTTCAGATGTCCGGCTTCTGTCAGTTTTATTGTGACTTTCTGCCGCAGCTTCAGTGTACGCTTTACTGGTGAAATGGGCGTATTGAACCAGACCGGCATTAAAGGCATTTAGAGGGCGGCTCCTTTGCTGCAAACCATGGGTGGCGATCGGATTAAGGTGTAATTTATCCTTTAGCTATCCGGATAGTATACGGGCAGTTACTCTGAGCCGTGTGCGTAACCAATACTGCCCATTTAGTAGAGGTGCTAGCGAGAACCCATCTAGGGAAGAAAATTAATAGAGAAAACGTTAATACTAAGGGAAATTGAATAAAGAGTCTCCAAGGAGGGCGAGAAAGCTGCAAAGGGGCTCTCCGTGGTATTAGCAAATTCACAACTAGTTCGAGTGTTCAAGAGAGAGGGGCGTGAGGGGTCAGTGACGAGCTGGAAAGAATCAATAACACGTATGGTGATGAGCTGGGTAAAAGAACGCTTATATTAAGAGTTCCCAACCTTTTTTATGCCGTTAAGCAAAGGGTCCGCGGACCCCAGGTTGGGATCCCTATGTTTAAACATTTTTTCGTCAATGCCCCGTTGAAATTTGTTGGGTTGTAAGTATGCCCCCCCCCTGCAATAACGTAACACAAGAGATTGCAGATGCTGGTGAACGGCGCGCAAACAGAAGAGCCAAACTTTGGAGGAACTTACCGGGTTGAGCGGCATTGGAGGGGGAACTGATGCTGGGTTTGGGCCGCAAATCGCAACAGTTCCTTTTCCCCCCACAGATGCTGCTCGACTAGTTGAGTTCCTCCAACAGATTGCTTGTTCCTCCTTGCAGTAATGCTCTGGCATCTGTGATCAAAATAGTGCCGCGGTATCAGCAAATCAACATGAAGGACTTCATCTGAAACACGGAACGTGACACTACGTCCGAAACTCCAAATATCTACTCTGCCCTCTCAAAAATAACATATAACTCACTAAGTAACTTTTGATTGCACAATATTTATAGTTGTTCCACAACAGTTCTGTTTAATTTTGTTGTATACAAAGCTAAAGAGACCGAGGTCAGGAAAACATCTCGTAAACTGTGTTGAAAGCTTAATATTGTAGAGATCCTCGATTTGCCCCGAGTTCCGTTTCTCTAAAATCTACCTCATTTATAATGTGCTCCATTATCATGTATTCATGTAGAAACTGTAGTATAGAGAAAAATATCTGTTAATCATCTCAGTACCTGGGCTGTTGAGCAGTTGTTTAAAAAGTTGGGGGTCATGATTTATATTTTTGGCCGAATTTCATCTTGGCCATCATTATCAATACTGCCAGTCTATCCAGATTTATTGAGTCCAATGTCAGCTTGAGCCTTGATCATTGATGACCTTGGTGATTTGCATCCTTTGTGATAGCAGGTTACCTTAACTTTGCCGGTGGGAAAGAGAAGTTTTTAGTACATTAGTTTAGTGCAAACGGTTACCTTCTGGGTTTAGAATTCTGAGCGAGTCAGAAAGCTGTGTGCTTTTCCAGTTCTTGAGCTCACTTTCGGCTCACCACAATCTGGTGGGGTGCTGACCCCACTGCATTCTGACAGCTGCTGCCTTTGTGATGCAGTGTGAAAAAGGGGGACTGTTTGTCAATATGCTGAGTGTAAACTACTCCAAGATATCTTTCAAAGAGGTGAGTGTATTCCAGAATTCTGGACAATAGTTAACCTTCATACGATACTGCCTAAGCAGTTGAATTGATAATGTGTTTTATTGTTAATTGGCAGTAGGAGCTACTTCACTTCAGAAAGTAATTCAATGTAAGAAACAAAATTGTGGGCACACTAAGAACGGAAAGACACTAAGTAAATATAAGCAACACACATCAAAGTTGCTGGTGAACGCAGCAGGCCAAGCAGCATCTGTAGGAAGAGGTACAGTCGATGTTTCAGGCCAAGACCCTTCCTCAGGACTAACTGAAGGAAGAGTGAGTAAGGGATTTGAAAATTGGAGGGGGAGGGGGAGATCCAAAATGATAGGAGAAGACAGGAGGGGGAGGGATAGAGCCAAGAGCTGGACAGGTGATAGGCAAAAGGGGATACGAGGGGATCATGGGACAGGAGATCCGGGAAGAAAGACAAGGGGGGGGACCCAGAGGATGGGCAAGAGGTATATTCAGAGGGACAGAGGGAGAAAAAGGAGAGTGAGAGAAAGAATGTGTGCATAAAAATAAGTAACAGATGGGGTACGAGGGGGAGGTGGGGCCTTAGTGGAAGTTAGAGAAGTCGATGTTCATGCCATCAGGTTGGAGGCTACCCAGACGGAATATAAGGTGTTGTTCCTCCAACCTGAGTGTGGCTTCATCTTTACAGTAGAGGAGGCCGTGGATAGACATGTCAGAATGGGAATGGGATGTGGAATTAAAATGTGTGGCCACTGGGAGATCCTGCTTTCTCTGGCGGACAGAGCGTAGATGTTCAGTAAAGCGGTCTCCCAGTCTGCGTCGGGTCTCGCCAATATATAAAAGGCCACATCGGGAGCACCGGACGCAGTATATCACCCCAGTCGACTCACAGGTGAAGTGTTGCCTCACCTGGAAGGACTGTTTGGGGCCCTGAATGGTGGTAAGGGAGGAAGTGTAAGGGCATGTGTAGCACTTGTTCCGCTTACACGGATAAGTGCCAGGAGGGAGATCCGTGGGGAGGGATTGGGGGGACAAATGGACAAGGGAGTTGTGTAGGGAGCGATCCCTGCAGAATGCAGAGAGAGGGGGGGAGGGAAAGATGTGCTTAGTGGTGGGATATACCCCTTGCCCATCCTCTGGGTCCCCCCCCCTGTCTTTCTTCCCGGACCTCCTGTCCCATGATCCTCTCGTATCCCCTTTTGCCTATCACCTGTCCAGCTCTTGGCTCTATCCCTCCCCCTCCTGCCTTCTCCTATCATTTTGGATCTCCCCCTCCCCCTCCAACTTTCAAATCCCTTACTCACTCTTCCTTCTGTTATTCCTGACGAAGGGTCTCGGCCTGAAACGTCGACTGCACCTCTTCCTACAGATGCTGCTTGGCCTGCTGCGTTCACCAGCAACTTTGATGTGTGTTGCTTGAATTTCCAGCATCTGCAGAATTCCTGTTGTTTGAAGTAAATATAATTTAGTTGTAGAAGTCTACTTTATCAAAAATCACAGCAGTTTGTCTGTAGCTGAGACTGTTATTCATGAACCTGTTATGTAATTACTACAGACTGGGTGAGAATATACTGAATTGATGAATTTATGTAAAAATCCACAGACAGTGGTAAAACTAAACTTGGAATATTAATCGGGACTTGAAACTACCTTGGCCCCTCTTTACTGCAAATATTAATGGATGAGACTTTTAGTTCTATAGCACTGATGGTAGCAGTAGAATTTGGTAGCCATTATGTGTAATCGAAGGCATTTCATCTTCAAAGAGGCATTTATGGGTTGGAAAAGGTTTAATTTCAAATTTAAGTTTATGACGTGCCTGCAAAAATTAATTTGTTTTCATTGCAGGAAAAAATGGAGGTGTACTCTATGTTCCATGTCTTAAAATTTCTTAAATGTACAGATAATGTAGACAGAACAGATTATTTGCCTATAGATCAGTAATACTATATAGGAAACCAATTAAAAATTGACAGGCCTTAAACTGGAAACTGTAGAGAAAAGTTTTTCACAAACCCATGCTTCCAGACAAAAATGTAAGTAATAGGTGAATTAACCCTTAAGCTTGATAAACCAGGTTAGATATGCAACAAGAAATTACAATGATAGAGATGCACTCTGTTCAAATACTTTGCAAGATGCAGTGGATCCTGTAATTTTGGGGAAATATTTGTTTTACTTGTGATGGATTTATGAGTTGAATGAAATGTTCATAAAATGAGGGAAGAAGTAGAATATTGCTGCTGTAGGAAACCTAAAACAAAAGAAAATAAAGCATTTTGCAGGTCAGGTAACATCCATAAAGTGAACAAGTTACACAATTTCAGTATTATTTCCTCAGAATCTGCAGATATTAAATACAGTATGTCAATTTTAAACACAGTAATAGGGAACAGAACTAAACAAAGGGGAATTGCCTGTGAAGTTCTCAAGTGGAAGACAACAGATGTTCAGCTTGGAAAAAGTGATATTCACATGAGCAGTTTTGTTGATCTGAAGAGAAAATCATTAGTAGTTAGGAATTATTGCGAATAACAAAGACTAGATATTTTTGAGAACATAACTAGCATGATCATTTTGGGAAATGCAGTGAATGTACATGGTCTTCAAGAATATATTTGAAAATACACCTTGTATAAGAGTATCCAGGAGAAGATAGTAAACTAGACTTACAATCAGGAGTTAAGGTTAAACTTTCTGAATAGAGGGTTCAGTTCTGACACACTGGTATCCATGACGGCATAGTAACTTAGCGGTTACAGCATTACAGCTTAGTGTTCGGGGTTCAATGCCGCTGCTGTCTGTAAGGACAATTCTTCCTGTGACCACGTGGGTTTCCCCTGGGTGTTCAATGGAATTTGCAAAGCAAGGTTAAGAAGTTGGACTAAGCATTATAGAACAAGATGAATGTAATGCTTCTATTCCAACCCTTTTTTGTTTTATTTAAGATTTTCAACCTGTTTTTTTTTTCAATTTTGTCGAGTGTATTTACATCAGTAAAATTTAATAATAGTAATTGTAGAAGCACAGAGTGGTTGCCATGCAGAAGGAGGCTGATCATCCCGATGTGCCTCCTCCATCGTTTTCCCCAAGAACTGCAAATAATTTCCTTTCTCACACTATCCACCTCCATTTTGAACAATTGAACCTTTTCCCATTGCCATCTGTGGCCCTCAATATTCACTAAATGATTGTTTTTCATTGTTTCATTTTGGTTCTTTTGTCAATCATCTGCAATCTGTTTTTATTTTATTTTGAGATACAGCACAGTAACAGGTGCTTCTCGCCCTACAAGCCCATGCCACCCAGTTACTCCTATGTGACCAACTAACTGACTAACCTGTATGTTGTTGGAATGTGGGAGGAAACCAGAGCACCCAGAGGAAACCTGTGTGGTCACGGGAAGGACAAGCAAACTCCTTACAAACAGTGGCAGGAAATGAACCTGGGTCGCTAGTACTGAAATAGCATTGTACATCCACTCGTTCTTGATCACTTTACCAGAAGGGATTCCCATTGTGATTTAAATACATCCATCAGTTTTCATTCTCAGTTCCCACTCTGATCTTCTCTGTCCAACACAACCTTGCACTGATTCTCCCTCTACCAGTCCAAAACACCCCAGTAATCCACAATTTGGCAGGCATCCCTTGCCAGTTCTTTCTTAGATGTTCCAGCAGCAAAAACAAATACCTAATTAGGTTTGGTGAATAAAGTCTTTCATGGGCATTGCCTTGTGCCTCTCACAAAATAGAATTTAACTCCTCGGGCCTCTCAGATAAAATTGGTGTGGGCTTCCTGAACATTGCTTCACTAATGTGGTTTTTCCTCAAGAGAAGGATATCTAGCTGTTTAAATTCGATATTGTATGTTAAGAGGGATACATTGTGAAAACAGTGAACCTAAATAAAACTTTTATAATTTTGTTAAGAAGTTGTGTATAGTATTAAACATCAAGCCATGAGGACAATAATGAACCTTTATGGAAAGCGTAGATCAATTATAATAGACCATAAGACAAAGGAGCAGAATTGGGGGCAGTCAGCCCATCAAGTCTGCTCGGAAATTCTATCATGGCTGATTTGTTATCCCTCTCAGCCCCATTTTCCTCTGTAACCTTTGACATCCTGATTATTCAAGAACCTCAATTTTAAATATACTCAATAACTTGGACTCTACCGACATCCATAGCATTGATTTCCACAGATTTACCACCCTCTGGCAAAGACATTCCCTCTCAACTTTGTTTTAAATGTTCATCCCCTTATTCTGAGGCCATGCCCTTTCGTCCTAGACTCACTCACTATAAGAAACATCTTCTCCACACCCACTCTATCTAAGCCTTTCAATTTTTCATGAGAATCAATGAGACTGCCCCTCATTTTTCTAAACTCCAGCGAGTACAGGCGCAGAGCCATCAAACGCTCCTCATACGTTAACCCTTCCATTCCTGGAATTATTCTCGTGAACCTGCTCTGTACACTCTCCAATGCCGTCACATCTTTTCTTAGATAAGGGGCCTAAAGCTGCTTGCAATACACCAAACGTGGTCCGATCAATGCCTTAAAGTTTCAGCATCACATCCTTGCTCTTGTATTCTCATCATCATCATCATCATCATCATCAGATGCCTTGCCCAGTTTGAGCTTTGACTGCCATGGCCCACACACTCCTGTTTCAGGTTAAGTGGATCAATTCATTGGTATTCATTTCCAGTTCTCTGGCTGCTGTCTCTATCAACATTTGTCTTCATCTTCCTCTTGCTTCCTTTCCTTCAATCTTTCCCATAATTACCGTGCATTCTAACTCCTCTTTCCTACTCACATGTCCAATGAAGTTATGTTGCCTTTTCAGGATCTCGTACATTATTTCTAGTCTTATATTCTAGTCCTCCTGAGATGAATGCTAACATGATATTTGCCTTCCTTGCCACTGACTCAACTTTTAGGGAATCCTGCACAAGGACACCTAAATCCCTTTACACCTCTGATTTTTGAATTTTCCTCCCCACCTTTATTCCTTCTACCAAAGTTCACGAACACTGCCTACACTGTCTTCCGTCAGCCACTTCTGAGCCTATTCTCCCAATCTGACTTTCTGCAGACTCCTTGCTTCCTCAACATTATCTTTCCCTCCACCTATCTTTGTATTGTCTGCAAACTTGGCCACAAAGCCATCCAATTCTGTCATCTAAGTTGTTGACCTATAATGTAAAAAGAAGCAGTCCCGATACTGACCTCCTGTGGAGCACCAATAACTACTAGCGGCCAACCAGAACAGGCCCCCTTTTATTCCATGCTAGTATCTTTCCAGTAATACCAGGAGCTCTTATCTTGTTAAGCAGCCTCATGTGCAGTACCTTGTCAAAGGCCGTCTTGTCAGTTAATATTCACTGACTCTCCTTTGTCTATCCTGCCTGTATTATTTCCTAAAAGAATTACAACAGATTTGTCAGGTAAGGTTTCCCCCGAAGAAAACCACACCAACTTTTGCCTACTTTATCATTCGCTTCCAAGTACCTCAAATCCTTGTCCTTAATAATGGACTTCAATATCTTCGCAACCACTGGTCAGGCTAACTGGACTATAATTTCCTTTTTAAAAGTAGGGTGACATTTGGAATTTTTCAGTCTCTGGAACCATTCCAGAATCTAGTGATTCTTGAAAGAGCATTACTAATACCTCCACGATCTCTTCAGCTACCTCTTTCAGAACACTCAAGAATAGTCCATCTGGTCCAGGTGACTTATGTACCTTCAGACTTCTCAGCTTCCCAAACACCTTCTCCTTAGTAAAAACAACTATACTCATTCCTGTATCTTGCCCTCTGACACTCTGGCATACTGCTAGTGTCTTCCACAGTGAAGACTGATGCAAAATACTTGTTTCTTTGATCCCCCATTGCAATCTCTTCAGCATCATTTTCCAGCGATCCAATATCTTCTCTTTTACTCTTTATATATCTGAAAAAACTTTTGGTATCTGCTTTATATTATTGGGTAGCTTACTTTTGTATTCCATCTTTTCCTCCTTAATGACTTTTTTAGTTGCTTTCTGTTGGCTTTTAAAAGATTCCCAATTCTCAAACATCCCACTAGGTTTTCTATATTATATGCCCTCTCTTTTGCTTTAATGCTGTCTTTGACTTCCCTTCTCAGCTCTAGTTGCCTCATCATCCCTTTAGAATACTTCTTTCTCTTTGGCATGTATCTATTTTGTACCTTCCAAATTGCCCCCAGAAACTCCAGCCAATGCTGTTCTGCTGCCATGCCCGAGTGCCTCCTTCTAATCAGTTTTGGACAGCTCTTTCTAATGCCTCTGTAAGTCTCTTTAAACACTGTGATACTGATACATCTAACTTTATCTTCTCCCTCTCAAATTTCAAGCTAACTTGTACCTTATTATAATCACTCACTCATGAGGTTTCCTTCACCTTAAGCTTCCTTATCATATCTGGCTCAGTATACAACTCCCAGACCAGAATTGCCTTTTCCATAGTGGGCTCAACCACAAGCTGCTCTAAAAAGCCATCTTTCAGGCATTCTACAAATACCCTATCTTGGGATCCAATACCAAACTGATTTTCCAAATCTGCCTGCATATTGAAATCCATGATGACTATCATGACATTGCCCTTATGACATGCCTTTTCTATCCCACATCCTGTCATTGTGGATGAGAAGATAAGACTTGAAAACAGGATATTTTCTTCAGTTGCATGAATGGGTGAATTTGCATAAGTTTCACCCCACAAAATCAGAAACGGATTGTGAATCTTCATTTAACTATTGGTACATACTAATTTCTCCTAACACAATTCAGAAAATAATGAACTTAAAACTACTGAGGCCCTTGCTTTTGTTACTGCTTTTAGAGCTACGTGGAAAGGTTTTCATGATGCAATAAAAATGACGAGAAAGAAGAGACTAGAAGTTCACAACTCAGGATTTCAATACAACTAAGATAATAGAAAGGGTTCTGGATCTCAAGATTACCAACGGGAAACATAGGCTGGATACTTCTCTACAGTATGAGAATCAGATCATTCTAGGTCACTTTGAAGCTTTTCATGATGGCTGATAACAGAAATAGGATAAGAAACTTCTTGTATTGTTAACTGTCTCTGCTCGAGGCAGGCAAGAGTTGTACTCATTTGGAAGAATGTCATTAGATTTCTTTTAAAATTTTAATACTTTGAAATCAAATAACATCGGGGAGGAGATACAGGAGCCTTAAGACATTCACATAATGTTTCAAGAACAGCCACTTTCCCTCCGCTATTATATTCCTGAATGCACAATGAACCAACCCATAAACACTATCTCACTATTTTTGCTCTCCTTTTGCAATACCTATTTAGTTATACATATATACATTTCTTATTGTAATTTATAGTTTTTTTAATATATTGCACCATACTGCTGCCACGAAACAACAAATTTCACAACATATGTCAATAATATTAAACCTGATTCCAATTCTGATTCTGATTCATATCATTCCTATCATTAATTCATGACGTCTTTTCTTCCTGCACAACAGAGCTTTATGCACGATTTGTGCTGGATTACATACTTGGGAACGCAGATAAATAGTTTGTTCCTGGGCCTCTTCACTTTCAAGTTGTCCAGGGGCATTTTAAATTGACTTGTTTTATCAGTTCTATTTAATTTTATCCACCTTCCTAACAATAATGAAGTTAGCTTGCTCAGTGATTCGCTCTAATCGGCACCTTTTAAATACTTGTCAGTCTGCTGAACTGCAGGCATCACATTTCATCAAACTTATAAATTTTAGATCGTGCATAAAAAAGTTATTTAAAAATTGATAACTGATTCCTGCCGATTACATAATAATTTCCAACACACACACTTCAACTGACTTCAATGTATCTTGACTGCCTCACAGCACTAGAGGCCTTGGGTCAATCCTGAACTCAGTGTGGAGTTTGCATGTGCTCTTTGTGACTGCATGGCTTTGCTCCAGGTGCTCTGGGTTGCTTTCACATCCCAAAGACATACAGGTTGGTAGATTAATTGACTGTGGTAAGTTGCCTCTAATGTAAGCAGAAGAATGTGGAGGCTCGGAGGCAGCCTGCGCTGGAGTTGGAGACCTGTGTCTGTGAATGGGGGTAAGAGGGTGAGAAGGGGACTTGATTTGCTGTTGTTGTTTTCTTCTGTTGATGTTGTTGCTGCTTGTGTTTTGAGTTGAACATTGTGGGCATGCTATGTTGGCGATGGAATGTGTGTGGCAACACCTGTGGGCTGCCAGCAGCATCATTAGGTTTGTTCCAGCTGCCGTCTTCCGGGTGGGTGCTCTGTCAGTTTTTGTGCGAGGGAAGGGTTGGGAGGGTTGGGGAGGTTGGGGTTTGATGTTCCAGCTGCCGTCTTCCGGGTGGGTGCTCTGTCAGTTTTTTTTTGTGCAAGGGAGGTGGTGGGGGGTTTGGGATTTGCGAGATTTGTTTCTTTTTGCTTTTCATTTGTGGGGGGGGGGGTTTGATGTCTTTTTTTTCCAATGGCTCCTGTTTTTTGTTCTGTAGTTCATGGCTATCTGGAGAAGACAAATATCAGAGTTGTATTGTACATGCATACTTTGACAGTAAAATGAACCTTTGAATCTCTTTTGAACCTTTGTTAACACAAGGGATGCATTTCACTGTATGTTTTGATGCACATGTGATAAATAAATGAGTATCTTAGAGGAGTTGTTAAGAATGTAGAGAAAATAATGCGAGATTAATATAGGATTAATGCCATTGGCAACTGGTGGTCAGTATAGACTCAATGGGCTATGCAGTCTGTTTTCATGCTACATCTTTCTATGAATCACTACAATAAAAAGAATGAGGCCAATTTAGATGTGACAACAGTATAATAGTGTATTATAAGATCTAATATTGTCCATATTTTACAAACAACATACTGTAATGTAGATTAAGTTCATTCATGAAAAGATGTTTGTTTAGTTCACTGATTTAAGTTCAATTATATTGCAAAGAAGTCTCACTTTTAAAAAACATGTTCTCACAGTAGTTAAGTCAGCAACATTTTTCTTTTTCTAGCGACCTGGACAGGTTTCTTGAATGATAAGATCCAAGTTGTGGTGATTAAGTAAAGAAATTACTCCAGTTTATTATATCAACTACTCTGTCTCAGGCATGTAGAGTTAACAATTCTGCACACTATAGAGAAGAAGAAATTAACTCATTTGGCCATTTGGCTTGACTGGTGGAGGTCTACTATAGGATAGAATTAGATAACTTTTATTTCCCTTTTGCATTAATATGAACTTGTTTTTCTGGTCCATTCAAGCTTTATTCATGCTGGAGTTAAATGTGTATTCAATTTATGAAGTGTCAGTTTTCTGAACAAGTTAATAATTTTTATATTAAGCTTGGCAGAGGTCTCTTTATTTCTGCTGATTCAAATATTTCCCTGTTCACAATGCGTGGATTCCATTTAATTGGGCCATTGGTTAACCATGGCAGCCATTTATTTGGGACAACTGTTGAAACTAAATCAATAAAATACTGTAGTTGGATTCTCTTTGTTTATTTGGGACACTATGCTACTTAATTAGGGAAGGAGATTGTCGCCAAATAGTTTCGATCTGGCATCAGTTGCGTGCATTTGTGTGGTTGTTAGACACTACACCATGCTTAGAGTGATCAATTTTAAAATAGTGTCAGCTGTGTGTATTTGTGCTTAAAAATCAGTGATTTTTGACATTGATAGTTGGGAAGAAATGAGCAGTAAGATAATTTGGAACCGTTTTGCTCACTGTGTTTTCAAGCATTTGGGCTTGGAGATGTCAGAAACAGCTGGATGTGAAAATTATAATGAAGATGAAAATTTCTACACATTTATTTACACAGCTAAGAATAGGAGTAAAGAATCTGTTAATCATATTTTCAAAGTAATTTAATTTATCTTCTAATATTTTCACTGTTACTCCTTAGATAATCAGGAAAATAAACAATCACTAATTCCTGAAAAACTACCATTCTACAGAAATTAAGATATTGGAAGTTGAAAAAAGAGTGTGATTGATTGAATTTTGACTTAGAACTATAAATTTCTGATTGACTAGAATGAATGATTAAGTTCAACAAACATGATTATTCATTATGTAAATTCAAGCGTTCATGGCTGCCCTGCCACACGCAATATCTGGGGAAGATATTCTATATGATCATGCTATCCAACGCTAATGTATCAAGACTTTTTAATAACAGTAGCCTTAAGATAATTCTCCCCATGTGCTAAGTGAGCCTCCTGTGTAGGAGAACATGTTTATAGGGAGCCATTTTTAAACCTACTGAAGTGTTATTAAGGATAGGCATTAAGTGTTGGCCTCCAATTCCATGTAGGAGTCAGTTAAAACTCAGTAAATTGTTACCTTCCAGTGGACTGTCTCTTTTTTGTCAAATCACAGACTGGTGTTACGGCAACTGCTCTGCACGCACCTACAAGAAACTGCAGAGAGTTATGGACTCAGCTCAGAGACGTAACAGGAATCTCCATGGACTCTATCTATATTTCTATAGATTGTTATTAATGAATATGATATAGTTGGGATCACAGAGACATGGCTCAAGGGTGACCAAGGATGGAGGCTCAACATTCAGGGATATTCACTATTCAGGAGGGGTAGACATGAAAGGAAAGGAGGTGGGGTGGCGTTGCTGGTTAGAGAGGAAATTAATGCAATAGAAAGGAAGGACATAAGCCGGGAGGATGTGGAATCGATATGGGTAGAGCTGCATAACACTAAAGGGCAGAAAACGCTGGTGGGAGTTGTGGACAGGCCAACTAACAGTAGTAGTGAGGTTGGGGATGGTATTAAACAGGAAAGTAGAAATGTGTGCAATAAAGGAACAGCAGTTATAATGGGTGACTTCAATCTACATGTAGATTGGATGAACCAGATTGGTAAGGGTGCTGAGGAAAAGGATTTCTTGGAATGTATGCGGGATGGTTTTTTGAACCAACATGTCGAGGAACCAACTAGAGAGCAGGCCACTCTAGACTAGGTATTGAGCAATGAGGAAGGGTTAATTAGCAATCTTGTCGTGAGAGGCCCCTTGGGTAAGAGTGACCATAACATGGTGGAATTCTTCATTAAGATGGAGAGTGACATAGTTAATTCAGAAACAAAGGTTCTGAACTTAAAGAAGGGTAACTTTGAAGGTATGAGACGTGAATTAGCTAAGAAAGACTGGCAAATGACACTTAAAGGGTTGATGGTGGATATGCAATGGCAAGCATTTAAAGCTCGCATGGATGAACTACAACAATTGTTCATCCCAGTTTGGCAAAAGAATAAATCAAGGAAGGTAGTGCACCCGTGGCTGACAAGGGAAATTAGGGATAGTATCAATTCCAAAGAAGAAGCGTACAAATTAGCCAGAAAAAGTGGCTCACCTGAGGACTGGGAGAAATTCAGAGTTCAGCAGAGGAGGGCAAAGGGCTTAATTTGGAAGGGGAAAAAAGATTATGAGAGAAAACTGGCAGGGAACATAAAAACTGACTGTAAAAGCTTTTATAGATATGTGAAAAGAAAAAGATTGGTTAAGACAAATGTAGGTCCCCTACAGACAGAAACAGGTGAATTGATTATGGGGAACAAGGACATGGCAGACCAATTGAATAATTACTTTGGTTCTGTCTTCACTAAGGAGGACATAAATAAACTTCTGGAAATAGTAGGGGACAGAGGGTCCGGTGAGATGGAGGAACTGAGGGAAATACATGTTAGTAGGGAAGTGGTGTTAGGTAAATTGAAGGGATTAAAGGCAGATAAATCCCCAGGGCCAGATGGTCTGCATCCCAGAGTGCTTAAGGAAGTAGCCCAAGAAATAGTGGATGCATTAGTGATAATTTTTCAAAACTCGTTAGATTCTGGACTAGTTCCTGAGGATTGGACGGTGGCTAATGTAACCCCACTTTTTAAAAAAGGAGGGAGAGAGAAACCAGGGAATTATAGACCGGTTAGCCTAACATCAGTGGTGGGGAAACTGCTAGAGTCAGTTATCAAAGATGTGATAACAGCACATTTGGAAAGCGGTGAAATCATCGGACAAAGTCAGCATGGATTTGTGAAAGGAAAATCATGTCTGACGAACCTCATAGAATTTTTTGAGGATGTAACTAGTAGAGTGGACAGGGGAGAGAACCAGTGGATGTGGTATATTTGGATTTTCAAAAGGCTTTTGACAAGGTCCCACACAGGAGATTAGTGTGCAAACTTAAAGCACACGGTATTGGGAGTAAGGTATTGATGTGGATAGAGAATTGGTTGGCAGACAGGAAGCAAAGAGTGGGAATAAACGGGACCTTTTCAGAATGGCAGGCAGTGACTAGTGGGGTACCGCAAGGCTCAGTGCTGGGACCCCAGTTGTTTACAATATATATTAATGACTTGGATGAGGGAATTAAATGCAGCATCTCCAAGTTTGCGGATGACACGAAGCTGGGCAGCAGTGTTAGCTGTGAGGAGGATGCTAAGAGGATGCAGGGTGACTTGGATAGGTTAGGTGAGTGGGCAAATTCATGGCAGATGCAATTTAATGTGGATAAATGTGAAATTATCCACTTTGGTGGCAAAAACAGGAAGACAGATTATTATGTGAATGGTGGCCGATTAGGAAAAGGGGAGGTGCAACGAGACCTGGGTGTCATTATACACCAGTCATTGAAAGTGGGCATGCAGGTACAGCAGACGGTGAAAAGGGCAAATGGTATGCTGGCATTTATAGCAAGAGGATTCGAGTACATGAGCAGGGAGGTACTACTGCAGTTGTACAAGGCCTTGGTGAGACCACACCTGGAGTATTGTGTGCAGTTTTGGTCCCCTAATCTGAGGAAAGACATCCTTGCCATAGAGGGAATACAAAGAAGGTTCACCAGATTGATTCCTGGGATGGCAGAACTTTCATATGATGAAAGACTGGATGAACTAGGCTTATACTCATGGAATTTAGAAGATTGAGGGGGGATCTGATTGAAACGTATAAAATCCTAAAGGGATTGGACAGGCTAGATACAGGAAGATTGTTCCCGACGTTGGGGAAGTCCAGAACGAGGGGTCACAGTTTGAGGATAAAGGGGAAGCCTTTTAGGACCGAGATTAGGAAAAACTTCTTCACACAGAGAGTGGTGAATCTGTGAAATTCTCTGCCACAGGAAACAGTTGAGGCCAGTTCATTGGCTATATTTAAGAGGGAGTTAGATATGGCCCTTGTGGCTAAAGGGATCAGGGGGTATGGAGGGAAGGCTGGTACAGGGTTCTGAGTTGGATGATCAGCCATGATCATACTGAATGGCGGTGCAGGCTCGAAGGGCTGAATGGCCTACTCCTGCACCTATTTTCTATGTTTCTATATTTCTTCCTGCTTCAGTAAAGGAGCCAGCAGAATCAAAGACCCCACCAGCTCTGGGCATTTTCTCTTCTACCCTCTTCCATCACGCAGAACTCCGTACAAAAGCCTGGAAGAAGGTACCACCAGACTCAAGAACTGCTTCTACCCCATAGCTATAAGACTATTGAAAGGTTCTCTGATACAATAAGATGGACTCTTGACCTCACAATCTACCTCGTTATGATCTTGCACTCTTATTATTTACTTGCACTGCATTTTCTCAGTTAACACTTTATTCTGCATTCAGTTATTGCTTTATCTTGTTCTACCTCAAGCACACTGTGTAATGATTAGATCTGAATGACCAGTATGCAAGGCAACCTTTTCACTGTATCTCAGTTAATGTGACAATAATAAACCAGCTCCAATTCCACTCTGATCTATCATATTTTCCAAACAAAATGCTTTTCTACATAAATGTGTCAAAGGGACAACATGAATATGAAATCCAAAATATCTCTAGGATGTGGAAGAAATATGAGCTGAATATCTGCAGGATCCTGGATAGTATTTTTACATTAAGATGGTATTTATAAATCTCTTTATTCTTTATGATTCTTGATTTGATCTTACTAACTTTTATGAGTATTTGGCATCAATCATTCCTATTTCAGTACATGAACAATTTTTATTTTGTTAAAAGTTATTGAAGGGGATAAATGGCTTGTCATATGAGGACTGTTTAATGGCTCTGGGCCTCTACTCACTGGAATTCAGAAGAATGAGGGGTGACCTCATTCAAACTTTTGGAATGTTGAAAGGCTTCGATAGGGTGGACATGGAGAGGATGTTTCCTATGGTGGGGGAGTTTAAGACCAGAGGACACAGCCTCAGAGTAGATGGATGTCCTTTTAGAACGGAGATGAGGAGGAATTCTTTAGCCGGAGAATAGTGAATCTGTGGAATTTGTTGCCACAGGCGGCTGTGAAGGCCAAGTCATTGGTTATATTTAAGGCAGAGGTTGATAGATTCTTGATTAGTCAGGGCATGAAGGGATACAGGAAGAAGGCTGGAAATTGAGGCTGAGAGGGAAAATGGATCAGCCATGATGAAATGGCAGAACCGGCTTGATGGGCCAAAATGGCCTATTTCTGCTCCTATATCTTATGGTTTTATTACTGGAGGTTCCAGTTCTTCAGTGCTGATTGTATCAAGGAGATGAGCCCAGCGTGACACGTGTTCGGTTCACAAGCAAAAAGGCTTTTGATCATTAGGTTATATAGGAGAAGGCAAAGGAGGAGGAGCTCCGAGGGAGGTGAAAGTCATGTGAGAAGAGAAGAGTTAAGAGGTGATCCAGAATGGGAAATGGATGAAGAGCGAAAGGGAAGGAGGTAGAAATTACCGGAAGTTACAGAGATCAATGTTCATCAGGTTGGAGGCTACCCAGGCAGACTATGAGGTGTTGCTCCTCCAACCTGAGAGTGGCCTCATTGTGGCTGTTGAGGAGGTCATGGACCAACAAGTTGGAACAGGAAAGAGTCTGAAATTAAAATGGTTGTCCACCAGGAAATCCTGCTTGTTGTAGACAGAGTGAAGGTGCTCAGCCATCTTGAACATTTTGAGATGTTCATTGGGACAGACAAAGAACAGTTACACAATATTGTTAAAGTTGCAATTTTCATGCCAGGCTGTAGATGAGAAAGAAAAAAAGCATGTATTTACAATGATGTTTCTGAGGAACATCCCAAAGCATTTCTCTACAATACTACTCTGAAGTGGGTTGACTCTCCTTATGAAAACATGCCACACAACAGATTCCTATGAACATCAGTGAGACCAATATTATATAGACCATAAGACAAAGGAGCAGAAGTAGGCCATTCGGCCCATCGAGTCTGCTCCGCCATTTTATCATGAGCTGATCCATTTTATCCTCTTTAGTCCCACTGCCCCGCCTTCTCACCATAACCTTTGATGCCCTGGCTACTCAGATACCTATCAATCTCTGCCTTAAATACACCCAATGACTTGGCCTCCACTGCTGCCCGTGGCAACAAATTCCATAGATTCACCACCCTCTGACTAAAAAATTTTTTTCACATTTCTGTTCTGAAAGGGCGCACTTCAATCCTGAAGTCATGCCCTCTCGTGTTAGACTCCCCCATCATGGGAAACAACTTTGCCACATCCACTCTGTCCATGCCTTTTAACAATCGAAATGTTTCTATGAGGTCTCCCCTCATTCTTCTAAACTCCAAGGAATACAGTCCAAGAGCGGACAAACGTTCCTCATATGTTAACCCTCTCATTCCCGGAATCATTCTAGTGAATCTTCTCTGTACCCTCTCCAACGTCAGCACATCCTTTCTTAAATAAGGAGACCAAAACTGCCCACAGTACTCCAAGTGAGGTCTCACCAGCGCCTTATCGAGCCTCAACATCACATCCCTGCTCCTATACTCTATTCCTCTAAAAATGAATGCCAACATTGCATTCGCCTTCTTCACTACCAACTCAACCTGGAGGTTAACTTTAAGGGAATCCTGTACGAGGACTCCCAAGTCCCGTTGCATCTCAGAACTTTGAATTCTTTCCCCATTTAAATAATAGTCTGCCCGTTTATTTTTTCTGCCAAAGTGCATAACCACACACTTTCCAACATTGTACTTCACTTGCCACTTCTCTGCCCATTCTTCCAATCTATCCAAGTCTCTCTGCAGACTCTCCGTTTCCTCAGCACTACCGGCCCCTCCACCTATCTTCGTATAGTCAGCAAACTTAGCCACAAAGCCATCTATTCCATAATCCAAATCGTTGATGTACAATGTAAAAAGAAGCGGCCCCAACACTGATCCCTGTGGAACACCACTGGTAACCGGCAGCCAACCAGAATAGGATCCCTTTATTCCCACTCTCTGTTTCCTGCCAATCAGCCAACGCTCTATCCACGTATGTAACTTTCCTGTAATTCCATGGGCTCTTATCTTGTTAAGCAGTCTCATGTGTGGCACCTTGTCAAAGGCCTTCTGAAAATCCAAATATACAACATCCACTGCATCTCCCTTGTCTAGCCTACTGGTAATTTCCTCAAAAAATTGTAATAGGTTTGTCAGGCAGGATTTTCCTTTAAGGAATCCATGCTGAGTTCTGCCTATCTTGTCATATGCTTCCAGGTACCCTGTAACCTCATCCTTGACAATCGACTCCAACAACTTCCCAACCACCGGCGTCAAGCTAACAGGTCTATAATTTCCTTTCTGCTTCCTTGTCCCCTTCTTAAATAGCGGAGTGACATTTGCAATCTTCCAGTCTTCCGGAACCAGGCCAGAATCTATCGACTTTTGAAAGATCATCGCTAATGCCTCCGCAATCTCCACAGCTACTTCCTTCAGAACACGAGGGTGCATTCCATCTGGTCCGGGAGATTTATCGACCTTTAGCCTATTCAGCTTCCTGAGTACTTTCTCTGTCATAATTGTGACTGCGCACACTTCTCTTCCCTGCCACCCTTGAGTGTCCGGTATCCTGCTGTCTTCCTCAGTGAAGACTGATGCAAAATACTTGTTCAGTTCCTCTGCCATCTCCTCATCTTCCATTACAATTTCTCCAGTATCATTTTCTATCGGTCCTATATCTACTCTCACCTGTCTTTTACTCTTTATATACTTGAAAAAGCTTTTAGTATCCTCTTTGATATTATTTGCTAGTTTCCTTTCATTGTTAACCTTTTCTCTCTTAATGACCTCCTTGGTTTCCTTTTGTAAGGTTTTAAAGACTTCCCAATCCTCTGTCTTCCCACTAATTTTTGCTTCCTTGTATGCCCTCTCCTTTGCTTTAACTTTGGCTTTGACTTCTCTTGTCAACCACGGTTGCATCCTTTTTCCACTCGAAAATTTCTTCCTCTTTGGAATATACCTGTCTTGCACATTCCTCATTTCTCACATAAACTCCAGCCACTGCTGCTCTGCCGTCTTTCCCGCCAGTGTCTCTTTCCAGTCAACTTTGGCCAGTTCCTCTCTCATGTCACTGTAGTTTCCTTTACTCCGCTGAAATAGCGACACATCAGATTTCGGCTTCTCTTTTTCTAATTTCACAGTGAACTCAATCATGTTATGATCACTGTCTCCTAAGGGTTCCTTCACCTCAATCTCTCCAATCACCTCCGGTTCATTACACAATATCCAATCCAGTACAGCCAATCCCCTAGTGGGCTCAACAACAAGCTGTTCTAAAAAGCCATCTCGCAGACATTCTACAAATTCTCTCTCTTGAGATCCAGTGCCGACCTGATTTTTCCAATCTACTCGCATGTTAAAATCCCCCACAATTATCATAACACTGCCCTTCTGACAAGCCTTTTCTATTTCCAGTTGTAATTTGTAGTCCACATCCCTGCAGCTGTTTGGAGGCCTATAAATAACTGCCATCAGGGTCCTTTTAACCCCTGCTATTCCTTAGCTCAACCCATAAAGATTCTGCACCTTCCGATCCTATATCACCTCTTTCTAATGATTTAATATCATTTCTTACCAATAAAGCCACGCCACCCCCTCTACCTACCTTCCTATCCTTCCGATACACCGTGTATCCTTGGACGTTCAGCTCCCAGAGACATGCATCCTTTAGCCAGGTCTCAGTGATGGCCACAATATCATACCTGTCAATCTGTAGCTGTACAACAAGATCATCCACTTTATTTCTTATGCTGCATGCATTTAAGTACAACACCTTAAGACCAGTATTTGATACTTTTTGCTTTAATTTCACTGCAACTTTATTGCACTGCAACTCATCCCAATGGCTACACATTTGCCCCATCACCTGCCTGTCTTTCCTGACATCTTTACTGCTCACTATCATAGATTTATTTCTGTTTTCCCCTTCCTCCTCTCTAACATTCCGGTTCCCATCCCCCTGCCAAATTAGTTTAAACCCTCCCTAACAGCTCTATTAAACTTTCCCACCAGGATATTGGTCCCCTTCGGGTTCAGGTGTAACCTGTCCTTTTTGAACAGGTCATACTTCCCCCAGAAGAGATCCCAATTATCCAAGAATCTGAAGCCCTGCCCCCTACACCAGTCTCTCAGCCAGGCATTCATCTGCCTGATCCGACTACTCTTGCCCTCGCTAGCACGTGGCACAGGTAGCAATCCCGAGATTACCACCCTGGAAGTCCTGCTTCTCGGCTTCCTTCCTAACTCCTGGAAATCTCTCTTCAGGACCTCCTCCTTTGTCCTATCTATGTCATTGGTACCAACATGTACCAAGACAACTGGCTGCTCACCCTCCCCCTTTAGAATATTCAGGACCCGATCCGAGACATCCCATACCCTGGCACCTGGGAGGCAACACACCATATATTTGGTGATTGTACTGCCAATATATATGATTTATTATATTGAAGAAATGAAACTTATCCATTATATGTTGCTGGTTTTTAATGAAGTATGTTGTATTTTAGACAATATTAACTCTGTAGGGTCTTCGGTGAAGGTGGGAATGTCCTCCTGGGGAATATAAAATTTCCTCTTATTTTCAATATTTCACTGCCAATTTCGGAACAGATTCGGTACAATGTGGAGGTAACCTTTTTGTTTAACCTAATTTCATGTGCTAATCATGGGTGGGGGGAGGGAGGGAGGGGGTTATGCCCCCCATTTCAGGTGTTTGGTGCAAGGGAAAAGGGTTTGTGATCATTAGTTGAAATACAGGGCTTCTCTTGTGCACTTCATATCCTAAGACTGTCCCAAAGTGTTTTCCAACAATGAAATATGTCTGAAATATAATAGCTGTTGTAATGAAGGAAACACAGCAACCAATTTGTACTTAAAATCTCAAAAATAATGTTTCACGATTACAATTGTTGAAAAATAATGTGCAATGCATTCTTAAGTTTCATCACATCTTCTCTATCCACTGTCAGTGAACACTGCTGCAATGGCTTCAATTTTGTTGTCAAAGTCCCCACATTTCTTTCATTTTCTAGTCATATTATTTCCTCCTATTTCTAGCCCTTTATTAGCTTAGAGCTTAACTGGATTTTTGTTCTCCCATGATGAAGTACTTAGCATTTCTGGATATCGGATCACGTCTGCTTCAAATATCCTTAGTTCACAAGTGAACCAACCCGTCTCTTCTCCTGTTGTGCTTTGGAATCTACCAACCTTCAGTGTTTTATGTCCAATATGTTTGTTTCTCCTACCTGCAAATCACCTGTGAAGTCGTTATTCAAAAGAAGCCTCACCACATCTTCATTTGACCATGTTAGTAACATTCTTCTGAAATTGATGACATCCCTGCATTATTTATTCTTTGGCTTCAGACAGTCAAATAAACATGTGCCCCCATTTATAAAAATTCAGTATCTGTTTCTTTATTTTCATGCCATCTTTCCTAGAAGAACAGGATTTCAAGTTTTCCTGAAATCTGAGTACACCACATCTATTGCCTTACCTCAGATAATGTTGCACCCTTAATGAAACCCAGCGTCCAATTGTCAACACCTTCTCTTGCTGGCCCTGCACTAATTTTTTATTAGTATCTAGAGATTCTATAAATGTTAGTATGGGTTTCTATGAATTAATTTGTGTTGGATGTTAATTATAGTGATCTGCTGTTTCCTGGGTCACTTTTCCTACCTATTTAAAAAGTAGGTGTAACATCTGCCTTTTATCTGTCCCTTAGCACCTCACCAGTATTCAGACTATCAGAAGATTTGTGCCAAAGTTCTTGCAATTTCCTTCCTTATTTCCTTGAGGATCCTTGGAGGCATTTTATTTGACCCCAGAGATTTATTTACCTTAAATTTGCACAGCTGTTTGGCAGTCTATTATTTTTCTTACTGAAACCTGCACTATATTTAACCACAACGCTGTCAGCCTCAGTACGCCCGAGATTTCTCAGATCCTCACCCCTTCCATGTATTCAAAATTTCCCTGCCAGAGATCAGACTCCTGTTCTAACAGAAATGGGAGACTTAAACTTGTATGCAGAGCAATGCACACAAAATGTAGCAGGAACTTAGCAGGTCAGGCAGCATCTATGGAAATGAAAAAAAAATAGTCAACGTTTCAAGCCGAGACCCTTCATCAGGACTGAAAAAAGGGGGGAAGAAACCAGGATAAGAGGCAGGAAGGGGTACAAGCAAAAATTTATATTAACCCCTTCACAACTTCACTACATTTCAAAACACTCAACAGCCTATCTGTTTCTTTTAAATCTCAGTAAGAGATGTGACAATGACCTTGTTTTTGTTTTAGTGATATTGGTTCAAGGATAAATGCTGGTCAGAAGACTGGGGAGAACTTTGCTGGTTGTCTTCAAGTAGTGTCATGGTGTTTTCTGGTTTACATAAGTCTCATTTGAAAGACTGCATTCCCAGCAGCAGTGCTGAGGAAGTTTGCAGTTTTTGAGGTTAAGTGTAGTTAATATGGGACTTTTAATTGCTTTCTATTTCAGAGGATATACTATATAAGAAAGAAAAAACAAAAGAGGAACGAATTATCATAATAGAGAAGAAAAGCATACTCACCATAACTCCAATGATAGGACCCAATGATAACTCCAATTTAGTGACCTATTTAGTGTTCGTTTTCCTTTTGTTATGATTTTCAGACTCAGTACATGAGGTCTCCAGGAAAACTGCAAGTTAATTTCTCATAAGTAACAGTGTTGTGGAAAACAACACAAAATTGACACAGATGGTATTGAAGATCTTAGAGACCAACAAAAATAAGAACTTCCATAGGATCTGGCATTTGTTTAGAAGTCCACAATTATAGGCAGCTGTAGAAATGTTTTGTGCACCATGGGTACCAAGCAGGAGGGAGGAGCATAGGCTGTTCAAAGTTGAGGAAAGCACAACCAAGAAGATGGATCTTCAGGAAGCTAGAAAGGAAATTAAGATTGGGGGAAAAAATGTAGGGTAGCAGTTTCCTGGTGGTATGGTATGGGCAGAGTGGTTAAAGCAATGAGTTTACATTAGACTAGATTATGAGGACACTCAGTCCTCGTTTATTGTCATTTAGAAATGCATGCATGCATTAAGAAGTGATATAATGTTCCTCCAGAGTGATATCACAAAAAAAACAGGACAAACCAAAGACTAACACTGACAAGACCACATAATTATAACATATAGTTACAGCAGTGCAAAGCAATACCATAATTTGATAAAGAACAGACCATGGGAAAAGTAAAAAAAAGTCTCAAAGTTCTGATCAGCTCTCGATTGTCCCTGATAGCAGGCAGCAGAAGGGAGAAATTCTCTCTGCCATAAACCTCCAGGCACTGACAACTGTCGATGCATTGGAAGCACCCGACCCCAGCTGACTCTGAGTCTGTCCGAAAACTTCGAGCCTCCGACCAGCCCTTCGGCACCGAGCACTATCTCTGCCGAGCGCTTCGACCCCGTCCTGGCTGCTGAGCAACAAGCAAAGCCGAGGACTCGGGGCCTTCCCCTCCGGAGATTCAGGATCACACAGTAACAGCGGCAGTGAAACAGGCATTTCAGAAGATTTGCCAGATGTTCCTCCGTTCTCTCACATCTGTCTCCATCAAATCAGGATTGTACACGGCACCCTACTTGACAGATTACAGATATCACTCACCGGAGTGGCCACGCAAGCTGTGTCGCGCTGCCATCTTCTCCTTCCTCCTCCTTATCTGATTGAATGAGATTTTTAAGATTAAGGTTGGGTTTGTCACATGTAGATTGAAACATTCGGTTAAATGTGTTGTTTGCATCAGTCATCAGCACAACTCTTGGAGCAGTCTGCAAGTGCCGCCATGTTTCTGGTGCCCACAACTCACTAACCCTAACTGTAGGCTTTCTGGAATGTAGGAGGAAACTGAAGCAGCTGGAGGAAACCCACCAGTTATGGGGAGAATTCACAAACTCCTTATAGACAGCGGTAGGGATTAAATCCTGATCAGTGCTCATTGGCACTATAAAGGGTTTCGCTACCGCGCCACCCACAGCATGGCGAGTAATAGGATCTGGATTAAAGGATGTACCAGGTTGCAGTGATGTTCTCTGCATGTGGCTCTGTGGTTTGAACCATTTACAGTACAGAGAAGCATGGCCAACTGAATAACAATGCCAACTTTTATAATTAGCACCCGGTCCTTTTCACATAACAGGGACTGTGGCATTTCTCAGGTAAAGTGTGTACCTCCAAACACTTGACAGGGAAGGAGATGAAAAATATCAAGCAAGAAATCAGGAATAACAAACAGTTGGTGGGGTTAGGGGGAAAGAACAGTGAAGGAAATTTCACGAGGAAATCTTTTAAGGTGAGTGAAGGATGACAAATTCAAACAGTTTGGCCAGTCTTTTAGATGACCCATTAAACGGAGACCCTCCCGTCTCTTATGACTCCATGCAGGGACAACCTCATTGTTTCTTAAAGGGACCTATCCTATTCATAACTACCCTTTGCTCTTTTAGAATCTCCTCAGTTATCCATGTCCTCTTTCTGTCCTCCTAATTTTCCTCTTAACTGTACTCCTACACTTTTTATATTTCTTGTCAGATTCACTTGATTCCAGTTGCCTGAACCTGTCACATGCCTCTTTTTCTCCGTCCCCCGCCCCCCGGCCAGAGCCTTGCTACCTTGTCAAGTGGTGTTCCCTAATCCTTCCAGCCCTGCCCTTCACTTTATCAAGTATGTGATCTCCCTGAAGTCTCCTTTTTTATAGCTTTCCATGTATCAGACATCCCAATCAAACTTTGCAGGTTCCTGCCCAGTGCCTTCAAAGTTTGCCTTACCCCAATTCAGCACTTTAACTTGTGGACTAGTCCTATCTTCTATAACAATTTAAACATGAATAGAATTATCACCATTGGTTCCAGTGTGATCCCCCATTGATTCTTCTATTTTAAATGAGTTTAGTTTCCATTAAGATAGCAAACCTGAGAATATTATATAGTTGTATTAAATGTACGGCCATTTATATTTGTGACATTAGTCCACATGTTTCATCAGAGAGTAGGAGTCTTTTTAAAATTAAACCTTGCATTTTAATGCAACATTCAGTTACATACCTATCTCATATTATGCTGAGGAATGTGAAAATCTAAATATGTATCTTTCAAAAATCATCTCTCTTTATTAAAAAATACACAAGATGCTTCCATAAAAGCGGACAGTTTAAAGCATTTTTTTTTAGAATTCCTCATGAGCTTTTTGATACTGTGTACCAGATAATCTTGAAATAAAGCAGAAGAATTAAACTTGCACCATGCTTTAAAGTCCATTAACACTTAGATATAAATGTGTTTGAAGCTTTAACCTACCCTTCTTGTTGGCCTCCTGTTTGAGTTCCCTTTTGTGGTTCTAAGTCACTTTCAGGGATTACTATAGTTTACATCGTCCATTGGCTCTGTTTTTGCTTAGAAAATATATATGGTTACTTGGTTAAAATACATTCTTTTGCATTAATTAACACTGCATGAATTTAGGTTCTTAAAGGACTATTCCTGATGAAATAGTCTGAAAATCGAGTGGTAATTGTGGTTTTCATTAATGAGCAGTTAATTGTTCCTGAAACCAGAAGTGATGCAGTGCTGTGGAATTCCAGCCTGGCTCTGTTATTTTGTTGAGTTGTTGAATTGTTTTGGAAAGACTAGTCTGAAGATTAGTGATACTGCATGTGAGACTCCTGACTCATTCATTCCAAGCGAAGAAACTATTCCACAATGTAGAAACATTTAAATTTTCAGAGACCAGCATCACCCAATCACTCTATCTGCAATGCAAAGTTGTTCAACAATAGAAATTACAGTTCAGAAAGTAATTAATTATTTGTATTTGCTGTTACTTGCATTCCAAAACAGGGTTTAGACAGGACCAGTTCAGACACAGGGCTATCAACTTGAAACTTTAACTCATTTCCCACAGATGTGGCCTAACCTGTTGAGTGTATCCAGCCCTTTCTGTTTTCATCTCATATTTTCAATGTTATTTCTGCACCAATTGCTCCTATGCGAGCTTTGAAGTACCAAACTGGGGAAAATTGATCGTAAAGTTTAAAGTCAGTAAGACCAAAGAACTGGTTGTGGACTTCAGAAAGGGGAAGATGAGGGAACACAGTCCAGTCCTCATAGAGGGATCAGAAGTGGAGAGAGTGAGCAATTTCAAGATTCTGAATGTCAATGTCTCTGAGCATCTAACTTGGAGCCAATCTATCGATGCAGCTATAAAGAAGGCAGGACAGTGGCTATATTTCATTAGGAGTTTGAGAAGATTTGGTATGTCACCTAAAGCACTTAAAAATTTCTACAGCTGTACCAGGGAGAGCACTCTAACTGGCTGCACCACCATCTAATATGGAGGTACTGCACAGTATCAAAGTAAGCTGCAGAAAGCTGTAAAATTAGTTAGCTCCATTATGGGCACCAGCCTCCATGGTATCCAAGATTTCTTCAAGAAGTGATACCTCAGAAAGGCAGCGTCCACCATTAAGGACCCCCATCACCCAGGACATGTCCCCTTCTCATTGCTATGATCAGGAAGGAGGTACAGAAGCCTGAAGGCACACACTCAGCAACTCAGGAACAGCTTCTTCCCCTCTGCCATCTGGTTTCTGAATGGACATTGAATCCATGAACACTACCTCACTACTTTTTTTCCCTTTTTTTTGCACTACTTAATATATATACTGAAACTCAGTTTTTTCCCGCTATTATCATGTATTGCATTGTACTGCTGCCACAAAGTTAACACATTTCACAATGTTGCCAGTGATATTATATCTGATTCTGAAAAAACCAACCATTTTCCATGAATCAGGGGAAGGGGGCTATTGAATGATTACTGCTGCACCTATGCATGCAGGAACTCTGATTTTATTTGTAAACATGGTGTTGTTTTGAATGTATTTCTTGATAAGTTACGGTAAAATTTAAATGAAACTTGAATCCAGATGGGAATAGTATGAAGAATAAATAGTCCTTCATTTACCTTGGCTTGGCAATGCATCAAAAAGTTGACATTTAAGCACCAAAAGGACCCAAAATTGAAAGGACCACACGTCCCTCAAAAACTGAGTGGGTTTTAATATATCTGGAAACAGTTGTCTGTTAGAAAGTACTGGCTCATTGCCATGGGAAATCAGAAATGTTTATGAATAAATGGCAAACCTCTATAAATATTTTTGGGACTGATATACAGATGCATATTATAGTAGTTTTAGTTCTGTATTGGCCTTTATCAGCAGGACCCAAATACACAAATAGCAAATCAAAGACTATGGATGTAAGCTGTAGTTGACTTGATCTGAGGCATGCCAGAAGGTGAGACTGTCAAATCCAATGTCATGTGTCAGTGGCTTATCATGGAAAGGTTGAAAAAGTAGTATCCTGCTTGAATTACCAACCTCGTACGATGTGTTTTTGAAGTTACTTAATTAACAATAAGGTTAAGATGTATTTGCAGTACATTTGCATCCTTTTCTTACCAGGATACTGCTGGATTAGGGAGCATGCCTTGCGAGGAAGGGCTGGATGAGCTAAGGCTATTCTTTTTGAAGTGAAGGAGGATGAGAGGTGACTTAATGGATTTTTATAAGATGATAAGAGATATTGATAGAATGGACAGCCAGTGCCTTTATCTGAGGGCAGAAATGGCTAATATGAGAGCACAATTTTTAAGTGATTGGAGGAAAGTATAGGAGGGGATGTCAGAAGTAGTTTTTATTTACACACAGAGTGGTGAGTATGTGGATCACACTGCCAGGAGTGGTGGTAGAGGCAGATACATTAGGGACATTTAGGAGACTCTTAGATAGGCATATGGATGTAAGAAACATTGAGGCTGTGTGGGACAGAAGTGTTGGTTAAAAGATCAGAACAGCATTATGGACTAAAGAACCGTGTACTGTACAACACACATCAAAGTTGCTGGTGAACGCAGCAGGCCAGGCAGCATCTCTAGGAAGAGGTACAGTTGACGTTTCAGGCCGAGACCCTTCGTCAGGACTAACTGAAAGAAGAGCTCGTAAGAGATTTGAAAGTGGGAGGGGGAGGGGGAGATCCAAACTGATAGGAGAAGACAGGAGGGGGAGGGATGGGGCCAAGAGCTGGACAGGTGATTGGCAAAAGGGATACGAGAGGATCATGGGACAGAAGGCCTAGGGAGAAGGAAAAGGGGGGGAACCCAGAGGATGGGCAAGGGGTATAGTGAGAGGGACAGATGGAGAAAAAGGAGAGATATTTAAAACCCGGACTCCAGCAACGACCATGGACACCTTCAAGCAATTGCGCGACCACCACCTGCGACTCCAGCCTTGAACTCCAGGCTGGGTCTTTATGTGCCGCTATTGTGACTCCCGTCTCCCCTCGCCGCCCCACCACTCTGCAACCCTGTCTCCCTCAGATCCCACCATCAGCTCCTGGGCCCTCAGAGGCTCCATCTTCCTCTCACCCCAACCCTCCCCTCTCCACTGACACCCTCAGCCTCCCCCCTCCCCCCTCTGATCCCAGCTCGCATCCGTGCCGGGTCTTTACCATCCCCTCTGACCTTCAAATGCCTGAGGCAGAACGCTCTGTCCTCAGTAAGGGCCTTACCTTTGACCCACTTCGCCCACACCTCAGCGAGTTCCGCGTTCGCCATGACACGGAACTCTTCTTCTGCCGACTCCGTCTCCGAGCCTACTTCTTCGGCAAGGACTCTTCCACCCCCACCGATGACCCCTTCTCCTGTCTTCAACCCTCCTCCTCTTCATGGACAGCCCCGCTCTGGTCTTCTGCCTGCTCTGGATCTCTTTATCGCTAACTGCCGGCGGGACATCAACCGTCTCGACTTCACCGCACCTTGTTCCCATTCCAACCTCACTCCTTCGGAACGGTCTGCTCTCCACTCCCTCCGCACTAATCCTAACCTTATTATTAAGCCCGCCGATAAGGGGGTGCTGTTGTAGTCTGGCGTACTGACCTCTACCTTGCCGAGGCACAGCGACAACTCGCGGATACCTCCTCTTATTTACCCCTCGATCGTGACCCCACTAAGGAGCACAGGCCATTGTCTCCCACACCATCACCGACTTTATCCGCTCAGGGAATCTCCCATCCACTGCTACCAACCTTATAGTTCCCACACCCCGCTCTTCCCGTTTCTACCTCCTACCCAAGATCCACGAACCTGCCTGTCCTGGTAGACCTATTGTCTCAGCTTGCTCCTGCCCCACTGAACTCATTTCTGCATACCTCGACACGGTTTTATCCCCCCTTGTTCAAACCCTTCCTACCTATGTTCGTGACACTTCTCACGCTCTTAAACTTTTCGATGATTTTAAGTTCCCTGGCCCCCACCACTTTATTTTCACCATGGATGTCCAGTCCTTATATACTTCCATCCCCTATCAGGAAGGTCTCAAAGCTCTCCACTTCTTTTTGGATTCCAGACCTAACCAGTTCCCCTTTACCACCACTCTGCTCTGTCTAGCGGAATTAGTCCTTACTCTTAATAATTTCTCCTTTGGCTCCTCCCACTTCCTCCAAACTAAAGGTGTAGCTATGGGCACCCGTATGGGTCCTAGCTATGCCTGCCTTTTTGTTGGCTTTGTGGAACAATGTATGTTCCAAAACTATTCTGGTATCTGTCCCCCACTTTTCCTTCACGACATCGACGACTGCATTGGCACTGCTTCCTGCACACATGCTGAGCTCGTTGACTTCATTAACTTTGCCTCCAACTTTCACCTTGCCCTCAAGTTTACCTGGTCCATTTCCGACACCTCCCTCCCCTTTCTAGATCTTTCTGTCTCTGTCTCTGGAGACAGCTTATCTACTGATGTCTACTATAAGCCTACTGACTCTTACAGCTATCTGAACTATTCCTCTTCTCACCCTGTCTCTTGCAAAAATGCCATCCCCTTCTCGCAGTTCCTCCGTCTCCACCGCATCTGCTCTCAGGATGAGGCTTTTCATTCCAGGACGGAGCAGATGTTCCCCTTTTTTTTTAAAGAAAGGAGCTTCCCTTCCTCCACCATCAACTCTGCTCTCAAACGCATCTCCCCCATTTCACACACATCTGCTCTCACTCCATCCTCCTGCCAGCCCACTAGGAATAGGGTTCCCCTTGTCCTCACCTACCACCCCACCAGCCTCCGGGTCCAACACATTATTCTCCGTAACTTCCGCCACCTCCAACAGGATCCCACCACTAAGCACATCTTTCCCACCCCCTCTCTCTGCTTTCCGCAGGGATCGCTCCCTACGCGACTCCCTTGTCCATTCGTCCCCCCCATCCCTCCCCACCGATCTCCTTCCTGGCACTTATCCTTGTAAGTGGAACAAGTGCTGCACATGCCCTTACACTTCCTCCCTTACCACCATTTGGGGCCCCAAACAGTCCTTCCAGGTGAAGCAACACTTCACTTGTGAGTCGGCTGGGGTGATATACTGCGCCCGGTGCTCCCGATGTGGTCTTCTATATATTGGCAAGACCTGACGCAGACTGGGAGATCATTTCGCTGAACACCTATGCTCTGTCCGCCAGAGAAAGCAGGATCTCCCAGTGGCCACACATTTTAATTCCACGTCCCATTCCCATTCTGATATGTCTATCCATGGCCTCCTCTACTATAAAGATGAAGCCACACTCAGGTTGGAGGAACAACACCTTATATCCCATCTGGGCAGCCTCCAACCTGATGGCATGAACATTGACTTCTCTAACTTCCGCTAATGCCCCACCTCCCCCTCGTACCCCATCCATTATTTATTTATATACACACATTCTTTTTCTCTCTCTCCTTTTTCTCCCTTTGTCCCTCTCACTATACCCCTTGCCCATCCTCTGGGTTCCCCCTCCCCCTTTTCTTTCTCCCTAGGCCTCCCGTCCCATGATCCTCTCATATCCCTTTTGCCAATCACCTGTCCAGCTCTTGGCTCCATCCCTCCCCCTCCTGTCTTCTCCTATCATTTTGGATCTCTCCCTCCCCCTCATACTTTCAAATCTCTTACGAGCTCTTCTTTCAGTTAGTCCTGACGAAGGGTCTCGGCCCGAAACGTCGACTGTACCTCTTCCTAGAGATGCTGCCTGGCCTGCTGGGTTCACCAGCAACTTTGATGCGTGTTGCTTGAATTTCCAGTATTTGCAGATTTCCGTGTGTGTGTGTGTGTGTGTGTGTGTGTGTGTGACCGTGATATACTGGTCTATTCTACTTTATTTAATGCCTAGCTTCTCAGTCTGGGCTCCGGGTCCCCAGATGAGCAGGGAAAAGTCAGAGTAAAGTTAGAAAGGAATCAGAATCGTATTCAACATCACCGGTGTATGTTGTACAATTTGCTAACATTACAGCAGCAATACAATGAAATACATGATAAATAAATTTAGAGAAAAAATTAGTTGCATTAAATGAGTTGCTATTTATATACAATAGTTAAGTTAAAATTAGCGGTGCAAAAGTAAGAGAAGTAAAAGAAGCAGTGAGGTAGTCCAATCACAAACAAGAGAAAATCTGCAGATGCTGGAAATCCAAGCAACACATACAAAATGCTGGAGGAGTTCAGCAGGTCAAACAGCATCTATGGAAAAGAGTAAACAGTTGACGTTTTGGGCCGAGACCCTTCATCAGAACTGAGGTAGTGAGGTAGTGTTCATGGGTTCAATGTCCGTTTAGAAATCAGATGGCAGAGGGGAAGAAGCTGTTCCTGAATCGCTGAGTGTGTGGCTTCAGGCTTCTGTACCTCCTACCTTAGGGTCACAATGAGAAGAGGGCATGTCCTGGGTGGTGGGGGTCATTAATGATGGACAATACCTTCCTAAGGCATCGCTCCTTGAAGATGTTCTGGATACTAAAGAGGCTCGTACCCATGATGGAGATGACCAATTTTACAAGTTTCTGCAACTTATTTCGATCCTGTACAGTAGCTCCCCCATACCTGATGGTGATCAAGCTGGTCAGAATGCTCTCCATGGTACATTTGTAGAAGTTTTTGAGTGTGTTAGTTGACAAATCAAATCTCCTTGAACTCCTTATGAAATATAGCCGCTGTCTTGCCTTCTTTATGGCTGCATCAATATGTTGCTGCCAAGTCAGAAATATTGACAACCCAGAACCTGAAATTGCTGACTCTCTCCACTTCTGATCCCTTTGTGAGGATTGGTTTGTGTTCTCTCATCCTACCCTTCCTGAAGTCCACAATCAGCTCTTTGGTCTTGCTGATGTTGAGTGCCAGGTTGTCACTGCAACAGCACTCAACTAACTGGCATATCTCGCTCCTGTACGTCCTCAGTCCATCATCTGAAACTCTGCCAGCAATGGTTGTATCATCAGCAAATTTATAGATGCTGTTTGAGCTATGCCTAGCCTCACAGTCGTGGATGTAGAGAGAGTAGAGCAATGGATTAAGCACACATCCCATGGAGCGCCAGTGTTAATTGTCAGTGAGGTGGAGATGTTATTTCCAATCTGCACAGATTGTGGTCATCTTGTCGAGGATCCAGTTGCAGGATGAGAAACGGAGCCTCACGTTCTGTAGCTTTTTGATCAGGACTGTGGGAGCGATGGTGCTAAATGCTGAACTACAGTGGAGTGCTATATAAGGAGGCACAATCATTGAACGTGGAAAATAGAACATTACAAGTCCTTTGGCCCATAATGTTGTGCCAAATTTTAGACTACTCTACTTAACCCTTCCCTTCTACGTCACCCTCCATTTTCCCTTTGATCCATGTGCCTATGAGTTTCTTCAATGTTCTTGATGTATCTGCCTCCACCACCACCCTTGGCAGGACATTCCACACTCCCACCACTCTGTGTATTAAAAAAAAACTTCTCTCTGTCATTCCCCTTGTACTTCCCTCCAATCATCTTAAAATTGTCCCCCCTAATTATAAAACCAAGTCATTTTTATTCAGTATTGAAAAACTGTTTATGGTTGGGTGCATGAAATATAAATCTGTTTGAAATGGGCAACAGGTATGTGACCTCTGATATGACAAATATGAGAAGTTGGTATGTTTCCTTACCCTGCAGTATTCGTAGGCTGCCGTCGGGTTGATACAATTGAAAAGCCTGACAGAACTGTTTGGGGTGATTGACACCCCTGTGCACCTACAGACCGAGGAATGTACACAGTAGACTTCAACTAGAGTAGTGACGTAAGGAATGAGCAACTCAGAGCAGATCTATTGTGAATTTGCATTGTTGGGGGCCTTTCAGGTTCAGATTTATTGGTTCAACTCCTTAAGGCTGAAACGTTAACAGTATGTCACATGTGTCCTGTAGTGATTATCGGTAAAGGTTTAAGGTCTGGCATTGTAATGTAGAAAGAGGAACTTTTCTATTGGATATAATAGAGGAACCATGTACTAACTTGCTCTAAATGGCCTAGTAGGGAACAGACACCATTGATATCAGTCTGTTTGAATTTCTGATTAGTTAGCCATCTCAGGGTGTTAACAAGGGTAATCTATTGCATCAGATCAACAATTTAATAACACACTCTTTGTCCATTCAATAAATGAGTGGAGTTTCATGGGCTCCCTGATGCCTAAGTGGATAAGTACCTCATGAGTCATGCATGCCATGAGTTTGCAGATTTTTAACTGAGATTGCTTTGAGACCTTGCAATCGGCTTCAGTACACTCAGACAAAACTGAGGCAAAAACTGTTACATGATCTCGAATGGAAAATCTGTGATATGAGGCAATGTTCCACTTAAATAAATCACCAGATTAGATTAGGTTCAGGTGTACATTGAAACATACAGTGAACTGCGTTGTTTGCATTAACAACCAACACAATCAGAAGATATGCTGGGGCAGCCTGCAAACGTCGCTACATATTCTGGCGCTCACAGTGTTCAGCACAACAACACACAGTCAACACACAACAAGCAACAACAGCGAAACAAACCACCTTCTCACTCCCCACCCCACCTACACACACAATCCAATCCCAGAACAGGCCCCCTCCAGGCTTCTGACCTCCAGACCATGGCCCTGGGCTCACATATGTTGGGCCTCTGACCTCCAGACTCGACGGCCTAGGGGCTTCAACCTCCTGATTCTGACCTCCGAACTTGCTGACCTATGGGGTTCAACCCCAGGACTCACCAATCACAAGACTCCAGCCTCAGGATGTGCCAACTGATCTTGGGCTTCCAATCATTTAATGCCCCTGACTTCTCACTCCCCTCATCCCTGTCCCAACCTCTAACCTGACCCTTGATATCCCATACTGGTCCCAAAAACCATTCATAAGAACAGAATTAGGTTATTTGGCCCATCATCTGCTCCACCTTTCTATCATGGCTGATTTATTATCCCTCTCAACTCTATTCTCCTCCTCTCTTCCCCTCTCTCCCCATAGCTTTTGACACCCCAACTAATCAAGCACCTATCAACCTCCGCTTTAAATATACTCAATCACATAGACTCCACAGTAGTCTTCAGCAATTAACTGGCTAAAGACATTTTTCCTCATCTGTGTTCTAAATGGAAGCCCCTCTAATCTGAGGCTGTGCCCTTTGGTCCTATTCTCCCCCATTATAGGAAACATCCTCTCCACATCTACTCTGTCTATCAATATTCAATAGGGTTCAATGAGATTCCCCCCTTCATTCTTCTAAACTCCAGCAAGTACAGGCCCAGAGCCATCAAATGCTCCTCATACATTAATCCTTTAATTTCCGGAATCATTCTCGTGAACCTCCACTGGAGCCTATCAAATGCCAACATATCTTTTCCTAGGTAAGGGGCCCAAAATGGCTGTCAATACTTCGTGCAGTCTGACAACTGCCCTATAAAGCCTCAGTACTACAACCTTTTATATTTTAGACCATTCAAAATGAACGTTAACATTACATTTGCCTTTCTTACCACTGACTCAACCTGCAAGTTAACCTTTAGGGAATCCTACACAAGGACTCCCAACTTCCTTTGCACCTCTGAATTTTGAATTTTCTTTCCATTTAGAAAACAGTCCGCACCTTCGTTCCTTCTACCAAAGTGCATGACCATCCACTTCCCTACACTAGATTACATCTGCCACTTCTTTGTCTATTCTCCCAATATATCTAAGACCTTCTGCAGACTGCCTGCTTCTGCACACTACCTGTCCCTCCACCTACCTCGTACTGTCTGCAACCCTGGCCACAAAGCCATCAATTCCATCATCCAAATCGTGAAAAGAAGCAGTACCAATACCAACTCATGCGGGACACCACTAGTCACTGGCAAGCAACCAGAGTAGCCCCCTTCATTCCCACCCTTTGCCTCCTGCCAGTCAGCCAATCTTCTATCCATGCTAGTATCTTTCCTGTGTTACCATGGGTGCCTATCTTGTTAAGCAGCTTCATGTGCAGCACCTTGTCAAAGGCTTTCTGAAAATCCAAGTATACTACATCCACTGACTCTCCTTTGACTATCCTGCTTATTATTTCTTTAAAGAATTCCTACAGATTTGTCAGGAAAGATCTCCCCTTGAGGAAACCATGCTATCTTTGGTCTATTTTATCATGTGTCTCCAAGTACCTGGAAACCTCATCCTTAATAATGGACTCCAAAATCTTTTCACACACTGAGGGTCAGATTAACTGGCTTATAATTTCCTTTCTTCTCCCTCCCTCCCTTCTAAAAGAGTGGAGTGATATTTGCAATTTTCCAGTCATCCGGAATCATTCCAGAATCTCGTGAATCTTAAAGGATCATTGCTAATGCCACCACAATCTCTTTCACTTCCCATGTCAGAACTCTGGGGTATGATCCATCTGGTTCAGGTGACTTATCTACCTTCAGACCTTTCAGCTTCTCAAGCACATTCTCCTTATAAATAGCAACTATACTCACTTCTGCCCCCTAACATTCTCACATTTCTGGCATACTGTTGATGATTAAGATGTGTGCCATTTCTTTGTCCCCTGTGACTACCTTTCCAGCTCATTATCCAGTGGTCTGATATTCACACTCATCTCTCTTTAACTCTTAATCTATCTGAAAAAGCACTGGGTATCCTCTTTTCCATGATTTACTGAGATACAGCATGGAGTGGGTCCCTTCTGGCCTTTGAGCCACACTGCCCAGCAATCCCCAATTTAATAATAGCCAAATCATGGGACAATTTATAATGACAATTTAACCTACTAACCAGTGGAACTTTGGACTGTGGGAGAAAACCACAGCAGCTGGAGAAAACCCACACACTGCACGGGGAGGTCGTACAGGCTCTTCACGGATGACTTCAGAATGGAACTCTGAACTCTACCCCAAGCTGTAATGGCATCTCGCTAATGGCCAGCTTACCTTGATAATTCACCTTTTTTCCTATGACTTTCTTGGTAGCTTTCTGTTGCTTTTTAAAAGGTTACCAATTCTCTAACCTCACACTAATTTTTGCTATAGCATATGCACTCTCTTTTGCTTTTATGTTGTCTTTGACTTCTCTTGTCAGTCATGGTTGCATCACCCTCCCTTAAGAATATTGTATCATTTCTTAATGCATGCATTACTAAATGACAATAAAAGAGGACTACGTGTCCTCATAATCTAATCTAATAATCTAATTCATTTTTGGGGTTTTATCTATCCTGCACCAAATTCCAGCCACTGCTATTCTGCCATCCTCCCTGCTAGTGTCCCCTTCTAATCAACTTTGGCCAGCTCCTCTCTAGTGCCTCTGAAATTCCCTTTACTCCACTGTAATACTGATACATCTGACTCTAGCTTCTCCTTCTCAAACTGCAGGGTGAGTTCTATCCCTACAGCAAACGCAAACAAACTAAGTCTGAGCCATGAACTCAACTCTTCATAAGTGGCTTGAGGACTGCCAGTCAGGACACTACCACTTACAATAGAGGAAATGCCACTTCACTTTGAGGATAAATAGAAATATAGCATCTATGAGGAGACCCATAGCATGGTCATTCATACCAGACAGTTCAAACCAGAGGGTAGACTTAATCACAACCAGTTGTCCCCATGATTCAAATCCGACTCCTTTTAATTGGAAAAGCTTCATTACTCTTGATCTCGTGCCTGTCATATTATGTACAAGAAATGCCATCTTTCATCTTGATCTACGCAGCAGAACCTTGAAATTGACAGGGCAGATGGAGGTCAGCAAATTCAAGTGGAAAATAAAAGTTATTTATGTTGAGAAAAAAGTTAAAATGCAGTCTGCTCCAATGAGTTATGAGTTTGCGTAATGACTGGCAATTTGCCTTTGTTTTCTGTGGCCTCTTTTGCAGCATAAACATTGTGCATACTGTACCAAATAGTCCTGTGAATATTCTACCATCTTATACCATAGCTATAACATAAACAATGATATAATGAAATCTTATAATTATAAGCATCAACAGCCATTTCAATATACTTATTACTAAGTTAAATGATAACTGATTCATGCATCGTTCTAATCCAAGCATAAAATTCCAATGGTGTAAATCACTTCCTGTTCACTCCCATTGTGTACAAACATAATTTTAGGTCAAAACGTCCTGAGAAAAAACAGATAGTATTTTAAGGCCCTAAGACATAGAGCAGAATTAGGCCATTCAACCCATCAAGTCTGCTCTACCATTCCATCTCAAACCCATTCTCCTGCATTCTTCCTGTAACCTTAGATGCCCTTATTAATCAAGAACCTATCAGTCACTGCTTTAAATATACCCAACAACTTGGTTTACACAGCCACATGTGGCAACAAATTCCACAGATTCACCACCCACTGGCTACAAAAATTTTGCCTCATCTCTATTCCACAGGGTCGTCTCTCCATTCTGAGGTTGTGCCCTCTGGGCCTAGACTCACTGACTATAGGAAACATCCTCTCCACATCCACTCTACCTCGGCCTATCAAAATTCAGTAGGTTTCAAGGAGATTGTCCCTCATTCTTCTAAACTCCAGCGGGTACAGGCCCAGAGCTATCAAATGTTCCTCATACATACTTTCCAAAATCCCAGCTGATAAATTATCACCATTTTATAATGAAATTGACCTGAAGTGGATACAAGCGAGTTTTGTAATTTGACTTTTTTATTCTTTCAGTGAGTCAGTGTAGGAAGGTTTACAAAAGAGTCCAAACTGCTTTTTTTTTTGGGAAATTCAGACAGGACAGAAGGCTTTTTTAAAAAATACTTTAATTACCTTATCATCAAGGCAAGTTAATCTTGAAGTACCAATATAATGCTCCACTTTGTGGGAAGTGCTATTCCAAATCATATGATGATGGTACATGGAGCTTGGAACTCTAAGTTAAAGGAAAAGTTTCTTGAGTCTAGCTTGTCTGTATAGGATAGAACTGAGAGTGCACCCCCAGTGATATTCTACTGCATGGTACTCTATCCAATGGTTCTTATATGCAGAACTTTTATCAAAGGTCATTCATTTGTGAGATCATGCAAGCATTAGGCATTGGTTTAGGAGGAAAGGATTATAAATGGGCCGATGATTAAGTGGTTGGAGAAATAGCTGCAGAAGAAAGATGATTGTGCGAAGATTTGTGGTTAGCCCGGGTTAATTGCTTGGAGTAGAATATTGAGTGAGTTCAATTGAAAGAACAATCGGAGGGGGTGAAGATTGGGGTGGGCTGTGAATGGTTTACCTGGCAGATGTGCAGTTGATGGACTGAGGGTTGAATAAGGGCGACAGGCAGAATGATTGGGAAGGTAATGAAGACACATGGTCATCCACAATAAGGAGATGGGAAAGGAGCTTTGAATATCGATTGGAGGAATATGGATGCCTCAGTCAGGTTCCATGTACATAATGCAGGAGCAAGCCACAATCCATCCTAAGGCTTGTTTCTGCATGCAAGTGCTTTTCTGTACTGCTCCCATCTTATGTACACAATATCAAAAAGATTGTCACTGTCCATTTCATATCTCTGTCCATGCCCATTGTGAAAGCAATTTATAATTACTCTAAACTCCAAGTGCACAGGAACAATGTGAAATCAAATATAATTTCCAGCTCATGATCCTTTTAGACCCTTGGCTACGGCTGACATGAAATGACATGAGACATATGTGCAGTGAACATTCCCAGAAAATTTCTCCCCGTTAAGCAGAATTACAGAATTAATTTAAAAAGTTGTATAATTGAATATGGAAGAACTCGGATGAAAAGTATGGGGAACACTGTAGTAGACTCTGGATGCTATTCTTTTGATGGAGACAAGTACTCAATGTTTTATTTAGAGATACAGTATGGTAGCAGGCTCTTCCAGCCCAGCAAGCCCCATGTCATCCAATTTCACCCATGTGATCAATTGACCCACTAACCCAAGTGGGAGGAAACCAGAGCACCTGAAGGAACCCTGCTCTAGGTCAATTGAGGGAACATCCATTGAGAAAGGAAGGGCTAGTCTTTCAGATCCCCTTCCTACCACACCCCTGCATGCAAATCCATGAAAAGCAATGCTATGCATTTCACTTCCTTCTATCCCATTGTCCAGGACCTCAAGTCCTCCTTCCAGGGCAGAGCGATTTTTATCTGTTTTTCAGTGTAACATGCTATAGGAGATCTTTTCTATGTTGATAGAACCAACACAGTTTGGATGGTGGCTTTGCTGAATGTGAATATTCAGACTACAAATGCCTTCTGTGCTTGGCATTGTACTTCTCTGTGACACTCCCACTTCAGATCACATTACATCTTCCTTCACTCATCTAATGTTACTCTAGCAGAGGTGGATTTTACAATCTTCTGGATTTGATCCTGTTTTCAATAAATATAGCCTGAATTGTACTGGCTCAAGCTTGAGTCAACTGCCCAAAGACACCCTCTGTCAGCACCGGATTTGAATGTCTACCTCACTTGTCCAAAGCAGGCCTTCATAGAGTTGCATGTGCATAGTGGTATGATGTGAGCAATGGCTTGGCTTCCAGTGCCATAGTGAGGAACATTCCTGACAAAGCCCCACATAAGTCACAGTGTGGAGCATCCCTGACAAAATGGGCAAAACTCAACCCAATTTTATCTGCTGTATACGCTGAAAGAGTCATTAATTCATTTTTCTACTACTGACTTTACAAATGAAATTCATAATATGCAAATATTAAACCATTTAATTTTTTAAATTAACAAGATCTAAAACATGTAAATAATTGAAATGTTAAACTAATTTGCAATAATTTAAAGAAAAGGAACCTGCCTTCTCTATAGCTTAAGGGCCTCAGCTCTATAAACCCCAGTGTAATCTGTGAGGTGGCAAAGCATGCATGGAAATCTTAGTCCTGCTTCTTTTTAAAAAAGTAAATGTCAGTGTCTTCTCAACAAGATCCAGACCATAAAATATAGAGGAAAAACTCATCAGGTTAACTTTCGTCTGTGGAGAAAGAATCGGAGTTAACACTTTGGATTAATAATCTTTGGAAGAATGTTTTGTCATGATTTCTGTCACAGATCATTACCACTGTCTCTGCTTTTTTTCCACAGTCTCCTATTAGCATTTCGGTTGTTTATTCCCCTCCACGGACGCTGCCTGACTTGCTGAGTTCCTCCAGCAAGTGTGTGCTGCTCAACATTTCCAGCATTTGCAGAATCTCTTGTGCTTGTGATCTTCAGGATCTGTTTTCTTCTTCTTTACATGTCCCAGTACCTTCTCCATTAGGTTCATCGTCAATTAGACGTTCCTGCCTTCACACACTCAAATTTATTCTACCTTCTTCTTCCTCTTCCCTTGCTTAAAAACAATAGCATGTGTAACTTTTTAAGTTCTGATTAAATATCAGTGGTCTGAAGTATCATCAGTGATCTGATGTGTATATTGAGCATTTTCTGTGTTTTTATTTCAGAATTGTAGGAGCCACAATATTTTGCTTCTATTTGTTTGTTTCAAAATTCACTTCATATTGATCTATCACAATAAGATGTAATTTTATTATTTGCTGACTGTTAGAATGGTTGTGAAAGAGTAAAGTTCCTCTAATTGATGAAATGTTGAAAAGATCTAAAAGTATGCAGAGGCACTGACAAGATAATAATATGTATGATTAACCCTGTCAAAGGAACTTCAGGTCAATAGCAGCACTCTTATCTCTGAGGCAGGGCTTGACAAGATCATGCTAGCTGGCACTTCAGTGCAGCTATCGAGAGAATGCTGCATTATCAGTGATGGTGCCTTTTGAAGGAGATGTTAACTATAAGGCTGACTACCCAAATGATCCAATGGCACTTTTTAAGGAACAAAGGACAACACATAGAATGGATGCAACATCAGTGAAACCACTAAACTGCTTATTTATCTCCTTTGCTCCGTGTTCTTAATCCAAGTTGACAACTGCTTCTCTCGATTAAAACAGTGACCACTATTTTCTTTGGAACTTAAAGATGCATTTCATTTTATTCCCCATTGTTTGAGTCTAGACTTCAAAATTATAGTTATAATAGGACATGATTTGCATTGAATGAATCACGTGTCTTTAGTTTTGATGAAAATCTGAATTTTTCTGGGACACTCAAAATTTGCACCTCTTACATTATACAAACGTTGTGGTATCAGATAGTGAAGAACTGCTACAAATGACCTTAGCATAATTCTAAAATTACGTTTTACGAAGAATCACTCCAGAGAGATTCCAATCTTTATTGTTTTCAAGTGTAAAACTCAATACATAACTTTTCTATTCAAATTATAATAAATCTGACTATTAAATTCAACCTGAATACAATGGTCAATGACATGACATTTTATTCTTTTCTAAAAAGAACAGGAGAAGTGCAAAAATGTGCCATTTGATCCTGGATGTGCTAAATATTGTATCTATGGAAGGGTAATTGTGAAAGCTGTTGATACTGTGTCACATATAAGGGTATGGACTTCAAACGATAGCAGATTCGATTGGCATAGAGAAAACTATTTTCACCTTGATTATAAAGAGTTAGTATAGGAAGAAGACAACAATATAATGTTGGTATAAACCAAATAACCTCATGAGAGTCACATCATTTTTTAGTCAGGGACAAGGTGCTGTAGGAATTCAGCAGGTCAGGCAGTAACTGTGGAGGGAAATGGGGAGTTGATGTTTTGGTCTGAGAATGAGTTCTGATGAAGGGCCTCAACATAAAATGATATGCATTTTATCCCACAAATCCTGCCTGACCTGTTGACTTCCTTCATAATCTTATTTGTCACCTCAAGTTCCAGCTCCTGCTGTCTCTTGTGTGTCCACACTATCTTTTCCTCTTACCTGGGTGATCTGACTTGGTCCACTCCTCTGACTGTAAATACTTTTAAGTGGTTCGGCATCTACCACAAGGAAATCTCACCTCAGCCACCTCTGTTTAAAAAGCAAACATGATCAGCCTGTACAATCTTTCCTCACACACCCTGTCCAGTGCAATCACTTTTTTCTGTAATGTGGTAACGGTAACCAATGCAGATGAAGTACTCAATGGTACTCGTAACTTGCGTGGATATGGTTCCAGCATAGTTTAAGAAATAGAAGGGAGGAGCATATTGGATTCCTCATGCCTATCCAGCCATCTAATAACATCATGGCTGTTCTTTTACTTGGGTAGCCTCCAACCTGATGACATGAATATTGATTACTTAACTTTTGGTAATTTTTCTCCTCTTCCCTGTTCTCTCTGTATCCACTACCCATTCTGGCTCCCCTCTTACCCGTTCTCTTCTCCTCATCTGCCCATCACTTCCCTCTGGTGCTCCGCCTCCTTCCCTTTCTCCCACTGTCCACTCTCATCTCCACTCCAATCCGATTCCTTCCTCCTGCAGCTTTTTACTTCTTCCACCTTTCACCTCCCGGTTTCTCACTTCATCTCAATCCCTCACCCATCCACCCACCTTCCCCTTCACCAGGCTGCACCAATCACTTGCCTGCTTGCACTTCTCCCCCAACCTCCCCCTAATCTTTTTATTCTATCTTCATCCCCCTTTCTGATGAAGGGTCTCAGCCTGAAACGTCATCTGTTTATTTCACTCCATAGATGCTGCATTTTGTGTGTGTTGCTTTTACTTCACAGTCACTTTCATGTACTAATCTTATAAACCTTAACTTATGTCTCTCTGTCTTTAAGCCGGTGTTCACTACTGGTGCATAGGCCACTGTCAGCAGCTTGCCAGAGCCCTCTATCCTGATCCAGTCTTTCCAGTTGTCCCAAAGTGTAGACCATTTAAGATCCTTCCTCTCCTGGGGATAAAGTCTTTGGAGCTTCTGTTGGTGTTTCTGTTGTGCCGGGGTTTTTAATAGGATAGGGTTGCTACACCTATACCCAACCCTCCTACTTTTGCAGCTGTGTTTGGGACTGTTCATGGTGGAGCTGATTTTCCTAATATCCAATTGTCTCCTTGATTGTTCACAGTCTCTAACCTGCATAGCCTTCTTTGGTCAAAAAATCCAAAGGTTCCCAACTTTTTGAATGAAGAAATATCTTCTATTCACTTGTTTTAATAGTTGATTACTTACTTTGAGACTGTGATCCTTGATTCTACCACAGAGAAATTGTCCCTGGATCTGCCGTGTCAAACCTGCAAGAACTTTTATTTTAATGAAACTCAACCTCCCTACTTGTATATTCCATGCTTTGACTAATAAATCAAAACTTCCTTTATGCCTTTTATAACCATCTGAATGACCTGTAATTTTCCTTTGTTCCTCATCATTGCTCAGTATCCTGCCATTTATTACATACCCTCCTGCTTATTGTGGCGTCAGAAGGAAATATAATCTCAAGTTTAATACATAAACTGGCACTGGGGAGAAATTTGAAGTCTGCAGTGAGCCACCTGACCTCGCTGCAGGCCAATGAAAATGATCCAATTACCGGGACTGGTTTGCCCATCATGGACATACAGGGTGAAGCTGGGTTCATTTGGCTGTTAGCTTTTTGGAACAAACTGGCATCACATGGCACAGCAGAACAAGCTCTGTCCATAAGACAATTGGAAAGCTTTTGGCAGCAGGCTAATCCATGCCCTGGCTGTTAAAAGTTATAAAAATATTTGAAGCCTGTAAAGTGATATTGAAAGGTTAAGTTAGTGGTCAAGAAGTTGATATATGGAATATTTTGCAGGGAAATGTGAGGTTATGCCTTTGGAAGGAAGAATGAAGAAACAAGTTATTATTTGAAGGGGATGAGTCTACACAATGTTGTCATACAAAATGAATTGATGCAATGTTGGCCTTTATAATAAAAAGTATGAAGCAGTCAGTACAGCATTTATCAGTCACAGGAGAAAGAATGCAGATGCTGTAAATCCAAAGCAACACACACAAAATGCTGGAGGAACTCAGCAGGTCAGGCAGCATCTATGGAAATGAATAGATGGCCAACTTTTCAGGCTGAGACCCTTCCTCAGGACTGAGAAGGAATGGAGAAGATGCCAGAATAAAAAGATGGAGGGAGCGAGGGGAAAGAGGCTAGCTGGAAGATGGTCGGTGAAGCCAGGTTGTGAGAAAGGTCAAGGGCTGGAGAAGTAGGAGTCTGATAGGAGAGGAGAGTGGACCCAGGGGAATTAAAAGGCAGGTGAGAAGATGTAAAAGGTTGGAGTGGGAAATATAGGAAGGGGGAGGCAGGGAGAATTTGTTTACTAGAAGGAGAAATTGATATCTATCATGGCAGGGATGATGCGAACAACATTGTGACCCCTTTCTTGGGCCTCCCTCGACCAGAAATGTTGACAGGATATCTTGTGAGTATCCCCCTGTCAAAGGCTGTTTGTTGTCTGTTGTCCAAGCATTTTGTCTGGACAAGGATGCTATAGGAGTTGGCCTTCCCTATACTTTTGTTGTTAATTATGCCTTGCCAGAAAATTGCATCCCTTCTTCCCCTGGATTGAAGTTGCCTAGGAGAATTAGTTCTTGCTTTGGGAAGCAGACGAAGATACTTTAAGATCACAGTAGAAGTCCCCATCGGCCTCAACTGAAGCTTGAAAGGTGTGTTGCTGACAGTGAAGACCTTTGCATGATTCTGAAGGGTGGGTGGATTCTGAGGGGATTCCCTTGGTGTGGACTGTAGAACATGGTGTAGAGGCAGAGTTTCAAACTATACATTTCAAGTAGACATAAAGATAAAATTAAATAAAAGCAAATAATCAAAAACAATTCACCAGAATTATTTAAATGAATACATTAATTGCTCACATGTTGTCCCTTGAATACAAATGAATAAGGAAACTGGTCCGGTATCTGGTCCAATTTGTTACAGATTGTTTGGCAAGATTTCCCACCAAAAGTGAAAGGGAACTACAGCAATTTTGCATCCCCACACTTTGGAACATGGCTGGTAAAATTGCCACAAGCCACTGAAAACAACTTCATTCTTTCAGAACTACGGATATATTTCCACAAGTATTCAGGCCAGTCACCTCCCAAGAATGTTCTGCCATGAATTCTAGTTTACCCAAACTGCTGAATGAATTTGCTCCCAATCTTTCAGTGAATTTCATGAAATGTTCACATTGGCATAGTCTTTGTTGATTTTAATTAGTAATAAGAAATAAATTGTTATTAAAGTATGTTCTGAGTTTTAAAAAAAAGTTACTTGTTTTCCTACATTGAGTGTTTCTTTCCTTTACTCTTGCTCATTCTTTGCCTATTCTGACTCCAATTAATGATTGATCCTTTCTCTCATATATACACTGTTGCTATCAGCTCATATTTCCAGCTATTTTTATCTAAGTAGTGATTGAGGTGAATAGGAAAGAATTTTACGTGACTAAAATATACTTCAAGATAATCTACTTAAAGAAAAATTTCAGTCACTATTTACAATGGTTTGCACAGACAGGGTCTGAGTTTCATTTGGGTTAATTAGCAAAAGTGGAATGTTTTATCATTCACATGTTCAGTACTTAACTGAACAATTTAGTAATTCCTCCTCATTTCACTGTGCTGCCAATATAGGAGGGGCTGCAGGTTAGGCAATTCTAATATCTGGTCTCACCGAGGAGTTAGGAAGTGTTTTAGAGATTAAGTGACACAAATTATTTGCTTTAAAAAGGTAGGTATAAATGTCAGAACTGACTTATGATTTGAACATAGACATTATGGTTTTGGATCCATAGCTGTGGACTATGTATGATAACCCTGGATCAACTGCTGTCACGTTATCTAAAGAGCATCAGGACGTGATATTTCAATAGTGGGAGCTTTTTTGACTGGCAGAAATGCAGATGATACTGACCACTTCAGCTACCCAGTATGAAGAAATAGTCCAGAGATTGCAATCAAACTGAGCCAACAAAAGAACCACTGTCTCCTAATGGCAATTCACTGATGTCATGTGCTGTTGTACATTACACAAGGCTGACAACTAATTGCTATGTCCTAGTTTGTTCCACTTTGTCATTTTGGGATGGCTTTTATCAATTCTCAGTAATAGAGTGGGTAAGAGTTGTTAAAATATATGCATTATAATGACATATTTTGTGGTGGAAATTGGGATTGAATAATGCAGTTCATCTGTTTGGCACATGACAAATATATTGTTAGTGGTGTCTTAAACTCCAACTACAGAATTAGCAGTCAGTGTGGTTAGTGGCATGTATTACTCATAGCCAAAGGGGACACACAGTAGGTTTGAAATACAAAGATAAGCAAACCACAAGTAATATGTCAAAGGCTGTTTTGAGTGTAATCTTTTGCTGAACCTTAAACAGATTCCATAGAGGCAGAAACTCAGAAAGGACAGTTGGTGCTAGTCGGACTCGGGCTCTGAAATCAGTTCGAAAGTTTCTTTTTAACTGGAGGCAGAATGATTTGACACAATGTGGACTTACTAAAAATGTGAAATGAAAGAATGTTGCTAAGGACCATATGATGTCAGAAATTAGAGAAGGCTCAGTTAAAAATTCGAAATGGAAAGGGGGTGTTGCTTGGAAATTGGCCAGTTGATTGTCTATCGTTAAAGGAACTCCTTCAAAAGAGCTTGAGAATGGAATTTCCTATTTCTTGTTAAATCAAGTCAAATAAAGCTATTGTGTAAATGCTTCTGCACCTTCTGAAGCAAGTATATTTAATAGATTTTTGCTAGCAAATATCCAGAAACCTGTATTATCTTAGCTGTGATCTCCTCAAATAGTGGTGTAGGTTTGATGGGTCAAATGGCCCCCTGTCTTACTTCCTATGTATGTTCAGTTTCAACTTCTGGCATTTCCTGAACCCTGTGGATTAACTTTATATTCTCTAGGTCCTAAGTTATCATGCTACTCTCAAAATATTTGTTTTGTTTTCCACCAATGTAGTTCAAATAACTTTGTATTCTACACTGTTCATGAACATAATGATTTGCATTACTACTGATTTAAAACTTGTCAACTCTTCATATCTTTAAAATCATAGTAAACCCAGTGAGGGTATTCATTTCATTTTAACAAAATATGCAATTAAATCTCCCAGCACAAAGCTTTGTATGTGGCGCATTTTCTGTGATGTTTTGCCTTGGACCTTATATACCTTACTAATTTCCAGTGCTGTTTCAGTGCTGAAACCTTTTAGTTTTTGGTATATTTCACAACTTCAAACACTTTACAACCAATTCCATTTGAAGTGTCCTCCTGCTGTTTTGTAACTAATTGTGGCAACTAATTTGCGCACATGGTTTCACAAAGTCCAGGGAATAAGTGACCATTTAATCCGATTTGGCCAGGAGATAGAGTGACAATTACTCATCATTATGAATTTAATTATTACAACTCAGCACGACGCTTATCATTTAAAGGTGTTCCAAAATATTAAATAAGGGTCAGAATCCTGCTGCTATTTTTTGTGACGGCTGATGAGTATAACATCTTTTTGCTCAAAGTGTAAATCTCACCCCTTGGCTAAATCACACAGCAAAATTTGCAGGTCGTTAAACCTGTCAAAAGTGTTTAAATGTCTATGGATATCTCTGATTGAGAGATAGAGAAATCTATTCAAAGTGCTATTATTAAATAATAAAAAGCACAAACATGGTTAAGAATGCAAACACGAGGAAATCTGCAGATGCTGGAAATTCAAGCAACACACACAAAATGCTGGTGGAACGCAGCAGGCCAGGCAGCATCCATAGGAAGAAACAGTCGATGTTTCGGGCTGAGACCCTTCGTCAGGACGTCTCAGCCCGAAATGTCCACTGTGCTTCTTAAAATGGTTAAGAAACTCAAAATAAAAGAAAATACAAAAATGATAAAATATATTGAAATACTGAGTGTATGCTTAATTCTTAAAAAGCCTGTTATCTGAAAAATGCTGGTCTCCCTCTGAGCCTTTGCTCTCTATTAAAATGAAAGTTATCAGATCCCAGTCAGGTTTAACTTGGCACAGATTTAGCACCCACATACCCCTGAGTAATTAATCGGAAATAGCTGAGGTTGCTGCATTTTGGCACTCCATGACAGGCTCAAAAGTGGTAAATAGGCAGAATAACAGTGGCAAAGACCTCAAAGAAATGGGATTTCTGTGTTAGAGTGAGTGACACTCAGAAATGATTCAATTGCCAATCTACCTCTTGTTGAAAGAAACTGTTCATTGCTTCTCTAAATGGCGTTCAGATTGACCTTGATCCCTCTGGTGGATGTGTTTGCATAGAATTCACATACCCTTTTTATAGCTAATCCTCTATGTGCAAAAATAAGATACATTTCCGTAAGAAGTTTTCTTAAAGGTAATTTCACAAATAGAAAAGGCTGGGCAAAATGGCAGCCTTGATATTCCTGTGGATGGGGAATGGTGCACCACTCATTGTAATGATAGAAACATAGAAAATAGGTGCGGGAGTAGGCCATTCGTCCCTTCAAGCCTGCACCGCCATTCAGTATGATCATGGCTGATCATCCAACTCAGAACCCTGTACCTGCCTCCTCTCCATACCCCCTGATCCCTTTAGCCACAAGGGCCATATCTAACCCCCTCTTAAATATAGCCAATGAACTGGCCTTGACTGTTTCCTGTGGCAGAGAATTCTACAGATTCACCACTCTCTGTGTGAAGAAGTTTTTCCTCATCTCAGTCCTAAAAGGCTTCCCCTTTATCCTCAAACTGTGACCCCTCGTTTTGGACTTCCCCAACATTGGGAACAATCTTCCTGCATCTACCCTGTCCAATCCCTTTAGAATTTTATATGTTTCAGTAAGATCCCCCCTCAATCTTCTAAATTCCAGAGAGTATAAGCCTAGTCGATCCAGTCTTTCATCAGATGAAAGTCCTGCCATCCCAGGAATCAATCTGGTGAACCTTCTTTGTACTCCCTGTATGGCAAGAAGGTCTTTCCTCAGATTAAGTGACCAAAACTGCACACAATACTCCACGTGTGGTCTCACCAAGGCCTTGTACAACTGCAGTAGTACCTCCCTGCTCCTGTACTTGATAAATATGTTTGTGAATCAAAAACTCATACCCTTAATCAGGCATGTAGTGAAAACTTGTAAATCAATGGTTGCAAACTGAAGGATATTTGCATTTGTTGTGTAATGATTTGATCAAGACAAGCTTTTCACAGTATCTCAGTACATGCAACAGTAATAATCCAATTCCAATTCCATCTCCTTTGTGTTTAAATTGAATTGTGCCCATACTGATTAACCTTTCTGCTATATTTGGTGCATTTACTATTACCATGGATATTGTTTACTGAACCAAGGTATTTCCTTATATATGCCAATAAACTAATCTGAATCAAAGATCCTTTTTTTCCGTATAGGTGATATTAGGAAACACTAGACCTTGTGTTTCTGGGCTCAAGGTCAAAAAATTGTAATATTTTCACATAATTCAGGGTTAAATTTTGTATGTCCACAATGAATTGTTGCAAAAACTACTCTGGTTCACTAATGCATCTTATGAAAGTAAATCTGCCATCTTTAATTGGTCTGGGCTGCATTGAGGATGAACAGTAATTGCTGTCATTATCAGAAGTCTTCTCAACTGATTGCGAAAGAGATAGCTGGTATAGGAATTATGAGATGCAAATACAGCCCTTTAACCACATCATAGGGAATGTTGTTCTATAGTTGGTTTATACTTCATAGTCTGTGTTTGCAAAACGAGATACCCAAAATAGAAGAATGTTCCATTCCTGTTATGTGATATTCTCCACTTAATGGCCTTAAAGTACTCCTTTAAATAAAACTTGAGGATCATTGTGGAAAAAACAAAACCATCTGGCTAACAAATGCAAAGATTGTTCGACTCAGTAATATTAACAAACTGTGTCACGACCCTGAAGTCAACCTGATATTAGAATTCCTGTTTCTTGTTTATTCCTACTGGAGACAGTACTCTGAGAAATCGGATAAAGCTGTATTACAATCCAATCATTGGACCCATAAAAGGAACTAAAGTTCTTGGAAATCTTCAGTTACAAAGCAGAATGAAAGAATTAGTTACATTTTAAACAATGGTGTAAGAGTTGACAGGTATTTAACAGTGACTTAGGAGTTTGCTGTTGGATCAAAAATGAACAATGCATGCTGATTCCTCATTAATTTGACTTTGTCACATTAGATGCTGTCCAGATAGAGAATCGAGTTGACCTTCTGGAATAACAATGGAGCAGAATTTTAAAAAAAGCTTGCACTTGTGCCTTTCACTATCTCTGGGTGCCCTGAGGCACTTAAAAGTATTTTATTTTTGCTCCTGTCAATGCAAATGACTCTACTGCACAGAAACAGGTCCATCAGCCCATGTTCATGCTAACCTTTTGTCCATCTCCACTAATCCCATTTTTAGAGCTGTATACTCCTCTCCCCTTCCTATTGAAGTGCAAGTCTAAATGCCTCTTCAAGATTCAAGATTCTTTATTCAGTACACATGTGTAAAGGAGAATGAAATGATTGTTACTCTGAATCCTATGTACAATAAGCATAAAGAATTTAATAGTCCATAAGCAGGGTCGGAGGGATCCTTCATGATGTTGTTGGTCTTTTTCTGGGACTTTCCTGCTGTATATAAGTTGTTGATGGCAGGTAGTCTGGTGCTGGTGAAGCTTTGGGCACTGTCTGCCACAGTGCAGTTTCTGTGCTACACATTTGATGAAGAAGGTTAAAATGCTTGCCACTGTGCATCTGTAGGAGGTTGTGAGTAAACTAGATCTCATTGGCCTCCTCAGAAAGTAGGGGGAGCGTTCTTGACAGCGGAGAATGTGTACTGGGAACATGAGAGGTCTGCGAGATGTGCACTCTCAGGAGTTTGAAACTGCTCTACAACATAGTCTCCCATATAAACAGCAATATGGCAATGACCAACAAACAGTTTTGATAAGGCTGGTTGAGGAAATAAATATCATTCAAGGCACCAGAGTAAACTCTGCTGCCCTTGATGGAAAAAGTGCTGATGGATCTTCCTTATTTCTTCCGAGAGGACAGATGAGCCCTCAGTTTCACATCTCATTTGAAAGATATTATTGCAGAAGCTTCAACAGTCTAACTTAATTTGGGAGGAAAACATATTGTTGCACAGCTGTTGTGCAATTTATAATAGTTCACTAGACGTAGTCTTGTTGGAGTTCAATGTTAAAAAAGGCATTTCTATAGCACAAGTCAATTGAAAGAAATTGTACTTAAATTACTAAAGTATAGTGTGGGTGTTGGAATAAATCAGGAGTCATTTGTGAATTAATTATTTCTTTGGATTTCCCAAATTTTGATGGAAGAAGATCCTGATTTGTATCATTGGCTGCAGTTACTCATTCTGACACAGTGTGTGAAGATAATATTATGCAAACAGTGCTGAGATACCAGTAGGCAGGCCTGTAAAAAAAACATTTTCTGGTGTTTAGTTTGTTACTGAGTATCTCTGTGTGTTTAAAATGATGAGTTATTCCATTGATATAGCAGAGAAAAAAATTTAGTGCCTCATGCATCTTTGAAAGAACTGCTTAATTCAACCATAACCACAGCTCACAGTTCAAATTCCATTTATTATCAAAGTAGATATACAACCTTGGGATGCATCTCCTTGCAGGCAGCCACAAAACAAAGAAGCTTAATAGAACCCATTTTAAAAAAAAGACTGTCAAACACCCAATGTGCAGAAAAAGAAACAAATTGTGCAAACAATAAAAGTAAGCAAATAACATTCAGAACTGAAGTTTACGAATTTGAGTCCACAGGCATGAAGCCAATCATTACCATAGACGATCCTGGAGCCCGCTAGTTGCAAGCCACAGCCTGTGTTCAGAGCAGAGACGAGTAAACAGCACGGAGTAGTGAGCTGAACACTGACCTGTCCCTCACTTCTGGCCCCACCACCCTGACCTTTATAATCTGGTTCGGTGCTTAAATTGGTCAAACCTCATGTCATTCTTCACTCTCGAATGTGTTGCAGTTGGGGCTGTGCACCACTGGCTTGACTTGGCCCATACATGGCCTCTCTTATCTGGCATGCCGCTTAAATTGGCCACACAGTGGGTCGTTCATCACTTTCAAGCCTGGGCTCTGCAGCCATCATTCGGCCTGTACAGGCTATTGATTGCAGCGATCATTTTCAAGATAAAGTGAGAGTAATAAAGTAATTAATGGTTGTGTTTGCTGCCAGCAAGTTGTCGCTGTGCTTCACTTGTGCCATCTTTTACCTTCAAGTTTTTAAACATCTGCATTTTGAAGCTTGTCATGAAGAAGAATAAGAAAGCCCTTAGAGAGCCATTGGGACGCCATCATGATGGCGTTTTTTAGCAAGCTTTCTTATTTTTATGATGCCGAGTTGCTAGCTCAACACTCAACCCAGCACGGATGAAAAACATGCAAGGGAGCCGGCTGGATTCAAACTCGAGAGGCTTCGCACCGAAGTCTGGCGCTGATGCCACTATGCCACCAGCCGGCAATTGTTATTAAAGTTGTTCCTATTAATCATTCAGGAGTATAACTTGTGTGAAAAGAAAACATTTCTCATCATCAGTTTTTTAGTTCTGTCTGGAGAAATTTCTACTGGAACATGGGAGTGGAGAGTGAGCTTGTATATCCGAGAGGAGAAAAAGATCACAAATACAGGACTATATAAAAGTCTTAGGCACCCAAGCTATATATATGTGCCTATGTCTTTTGCACAGTCCTTATGTCTACGCATATATGTGTATGCGTATGTACTCTATGTACATATAGATAGATAATGAATTGTACTCACAAATGGACAAGAATATTCCCATTGTTAACATGTGTTCTATTAAAGACTCTACCATCAAACACACCTTTGAAATGGATCTTTGGATTATACTGTCACAGGCAGTCGTATTTGCACCTTTCAGTTCTTTTACCTTAGAAATGTAATGCAGTGGACAAAACAATATAAAAACAGGGAAGATTCATGTTGCTGCCTTATACTATTTACTTCAATAATTTCAGAGGTGATTATATAATCACTTATTGGTAACACTACTTGAATTTAGTATAATCCTCAAAATTCAAAGCAGTAAAAATCAAAATGAATGTCAGAAGATGAGCACAGATTTTTGTATTTGAAATTATTCAAAAATAGTAACATGATTGTGCTAAATCAAAAAAAAAAGTTTCAATAAAACCGTTCAAGTCCATAGTCGTATTATTAACCATACTGCCTGAATTATCTCCCTCTCTTGCTTCATAAAGATCTCAGTGAAGCTGGTTACAGATGATTTACTTTTAACAAATCTGTGCTGGGCTTTGATCGGATAACTCGTAAATTTCCTTCTGATAATTTTGCTATGTATTATTACCACTGAAAGTTCCCTCGCAATTGAAATTATATTGATCTAAATTTGACCATAAGACTTAAGAGCAGACTGGCCATTTGGCCCGTCGAGTTTAGCCCACCATACCATCATGGCTGATTTATTATTCCTCTGAATACCACTCTCTTGCCTTCTCCTTGTAAGTCCCCAATTTATTGGATTTGTTAGTTTTGTTTTATAGAGGGCTGTAAAGTTTGCAGGTGTCTAGCTGCAACCTTTTCCTTTGGCACCACAGCCAGAACTCCAGTCATTACCACCTTGTCCTCGAGAATGCATCCTAAATGGACCAGGAGAATTTTCCATCTTGAGTACGACCAGCTCTTTAAGCACCTCCAGTTCACTTGTTTTTAGCCGATCAAATCTCTTCGCTACTGCACCCTTTTGTTGCCAATCACTTTTTATCCAATACGAAAATGGACATTATGCATAGTGTTCATTATATAACTGCTTCATGTAGACATTTATAAAAACAGAACTAAAGTATAAGAAGCCCCCTGGTCCAGATAGGATACATTCTAGATAAATGAAGAAAGCAACAGAAAGATGTTTACTTCACATAATGCTTCTCAATGCCACCTATGTAACTATGGAACGGTTAAGCTGAAGTGCCAGAATTGAATGTACAGAATGACAGAGAAACTCAGATCAGGCTGGCACGCACAAAACTTTGGAGCTGTGTATGCCTGACCTGCTGATTTCCTCCATCATTTTGTGTATGACGCTCAATATTTCCAGCATCTGCAGAATTCCTGTGCGTCTCTGAAACGTACAACCTTTGCTTTCCCTGTACGCGTGGCAGTGAAATTGCAAAGGATATTGCTCACTGATGATCTATCCTAAGAACAGTATACTCTAGTTACCAGTGAAAGCAGATAATTTAAATTGTAATTTTATGAACTGGAAAGTGCTAATGCAATTGTGAAGGAAATACAGTATTGCAATTTGTTTCTTTGTAGTACTATACTTTCTTCACAGTTGTTCAACAGGTATTGTTAAGAAGTTTAAAGCCATTTCTGTCAGAAGAATTTTGTTTTATTCATGAGGTTGTGGAAAGGTCCAGCAACTGATTTTGTGGTGAAGTACTCTCACGTTGACGTGGGAGAACGTTTCAACATGCTGACTGATTGACACTGAAGGCACTGTGACCGTCTAAGCTAGAAATATGTGTGGTTTGGAAGAGAGCAAAGGTGGTGGTAAAAGATAAGTGGTAAGTAAAAACATTCCACCTCACTCCCTCATTTCTTACTGTTTATGGCGAAAAGGATTTTGGAAGCCAGGATGTGAGCAACTCATTGCAGGGCACACAGTTTTTAATCAGTGCTTGTGGCCATAATATTTATGCACATATTCCATTCAATTTTTGGTTGATGATGGACTACATTAGAATGGTCTATGATAAGAGTTCTCCACAGATTCATGCTGATTTCAGTTCCTACTAGGACAATTTATTGTCATGATGCAAGAGCAGCCGTTCTTGTCCTGCCTTGAGAGTTCAGTCTTTTGCCTATCCATGTACCAAAGCTGGTATAAGAGGTAGTGATAAGAAGCAGTTGCTGGTACAAGTGCTACTTCATCGTACGATTGAGAACAGCATCCAATCTGATCTGTCACTTTGCTGATGACTGATACTGAACTTGGATTTGTCCTGCATGTGCAGAGCATATGCAGGCAGTATTTTCCACTTGCCAGTTTTGTTGCTGTTGTAGAATGTTTGTTTAGAGATTAGATCATGAGCAACATTGTTTAGATTAGATTAGATTATGAGGACACTCAGTCCTCATTTATTGTCATTTAGAAATGCATGCATTAAAAAATGATACAATGTTCCTCCGGTATGGTATCACAGAAACACAAGACAGACCAAGACTAAAATTGACAAAAACCACATAATTATAACATATAGTTACAACAGTGCAAAACAATACCGTAATTTGATAAGAGCAGACCATGGGCACGGTTTAAAAAAAAGTTTCAAAGTCCCAATAGCCCATCATCTCACACAGACGGTAGAAGGGAGAACCTCTCCCTGCCATGAGCTTCCAGCGCTACAAACTTGCCGATGCAGCATTCTGGAAGCACCCGACCACAGTCTGACTCTGAGTTCGTGCGAAAACTTCGAGCCTCCGACATCAAGCACCATCTCTGCCGAGCGCTTTGACCCCAGCCCCGGCTGCCAAGCAATAGGCAAAGTCCAGGATTTGGGGCCTTCCCCTCTGGAGATTCTGAATCACACAGTAGCGGTGGCAGCGAAACAGGCATTTCAGAAGTTTCACCTGATGTTCCTCCATGCTCTCACATCTGCCTCCATCAAATCAGAATTGTGCACGGCATCCTACTTGACAGATAACAGATACTCATCACTGGAGAGGCTGCGCGCGCTGTGTCGCGCCGCCATCTTCTCCTCCTCCCTTAACTGATGTGTTACTGCAGATTCCAAAGTACTCTTTCAAGCAACTTTCAACAGAACAGTACTATATGCTTTCATTTAAAAATGCATATTAAACTTCAATACAGCAAAGCTTTAGGATGTGAGGCAAATTCCTATTAGCCAAAGATCTAGTAAGCCTGCTGTCCTCTGGAGGATTTGGCATCCCAATGCACAAAGCATTTGATTGGTTCAGAAGAGTGGATAATCAGAGAGAAGAACTGAACATTTTTAAAAAGCAGAAACTGAAAATCTGACATAAAAATAGAAAAAGTCGGCCAAAAATCATTCGTGGAAAAAAAGATCAAAGACTGACGAATTATGAATGAGAGGCACAGCCTGAACAAGGAGATATTAGAATAATCAGTGAAGTGCCAAATCAGGAACAGTAACCTCAATAAAGAGAGTGTAGAAAAGAATGCCTAGCAAGCTGGATCTAAAAGAGACAGAAAAAAAATGTGAGAAAGGCATTATTTTTATTGTAATCTTTTTAGTTTTCTAAATCTGCCACAGCATTCAGCCTAAATTCATTGAATTGCACTGAAAATTAATTTTCAGTGCTACAGGGGTTGTTTGGAACTGTTAAGATTGATCAAGGTTTTACAAATATCTTTAAATTGAAATAGATAATGCTTAACTATTTCAACAGGTTTGTATAAACACTGGATAAATATGGCAGCCATACCATTCCATACATTTCAATGATGAACCTCTCAGTGAAACACTTGTTTAATGCTTCACTTACATTAAAGTACAGATTTAATTGCATGTGCAGGCAATGAAAAGTACTGCTTAGTACTCATATTTAATCACATTAGCCTAATCACTATTTCTACAACAGAAATAGACCCTATTCAATGTCCGTTAGCTGTGTCTCAAGTAAAAGTGTACATCAATATCAATATTCAATCAATAGTTCTATTTAATATCAGAGAATGTAAATAATATACAACCTGAAATTCTTGTTCTTTGCAGACATCCACAAAAGCAGAAGAGTGTCCCAAAGAATGAGTGACAGTAAAACAGTTAGAACCCCAAAGCCCCCTACTCGCCCCTCCCATGTACAAAGATCAGCAAAGCAATGACCCTCTCCCTCCACTACTTACTTCAGCATAAAAAAGCATCAGCACCCTTCACACACCAAGCAAGCAATAGCAAAGCCCCCAAGAAAGCCCATGATCTGAAGTACAACAAAAACTAATCGTTCACCTGACAATTCAACATGCTACAGGCTCTGTCTCTCCCTAATAGACAGACAGGCAGTTGTCACCTTTTTACAGTGAGAGGGGAGAGAAATAAAAACCAACAACTCACTGATTTATGGTGTTAAAGTCTGCCACATCGACTTTTTCTGGAGTTCTGTGACTTGAGAAACAGCAACAAATTCTCCCCCACCCATGAGAGAGGGGGAAAGAGAGAGGGAGAGGGAGGGAGGGAGAGAGAGAGATATCCAAGTACAGAGCCCCCAACAGCTGATCCACTGTTCCCGATGTTCTGTTTTCTCCTATGATGCTTCAGTTGGCTGCATTGGCATCGAATCTGCGCATCCCCAGGACCACAAAGCCTCAAAACCCTGAAGGCACACTTGTCTTCTAGGCCGTATCATTGGGATATCAAAAAACAGCTGGTCCAAAACTGTAAAGCACCAAAGTTTGAGTGCAGCTCTAGGTCAGGGTCATCAACAGAACCTTGTCTACCTTGAAAGGAAAAAGAGACACATTATAGGCAGAAATTAATCTGCTACTACAGGTGAGCCTGAAGAAGTCACTGTTGAGTGCCATCATAGCTCTGCCATTTTATTATAAAGTACAAGGGGTGATTGATAAGTTCGTGGCCTAACGTAGAAGGAGTCAATTTTAGAAAACCTAGCACATTTATTTTTCAACATAGTCCCTCCTACATCTACACACTTAGTCCAGCGGTTGTGGAGCATACGGATCCCTTCTTTGTAGAAGTTGGTGTCTTGTCCTCCAGGAAGTGGTCCACAGCAGGGGTGATTGATAAGTTCGTGGCTTATGGTAGAAGGAGATGAGTTATTAACTTCAAACTTTCTGCATAATCACTCAGAGTTGAACTGCACTTGCATGTAAGGGGAGGTGTATAACTCATCTCCTTCTACTTTAGGCCACAAACTTATCAATCACCCCTGCTGTGGGCCACTTTCTGGAGATCCAAGATGTCAACTTCTACAAAGAAGGGATCTGTATGCTCTACGACCGCTGGACTAAGTGTGTAAATGTAGGAGGGGACTATGTTGAAAAATAAACGTGCTAGGTTTTCTAAAATTGACTCCTTCTACCTTAGGCCATGAACTTATCAATCACCCTCGTACATATATGTTACTATATACTACCTCAAGATTCATTTTCTTGTAGGCACTTACGGAAAAATAAAGGAGCACAATAGGATTAATGAAAATCTATACATTAGCAAAGACAGACAATCAATGTGCAAAAAAAAGGCAAACCGTATAAATAAGAAAAGTAACATGAGTTGTAGGTCCCTTGAAAGTGAGTCTGTATGTTGTGAAGCAACACACACACACAAAATGCTGGTGGAACGCAGCAGGCCAGGCAGCATCTACAGGAAGAGGTACAGTCGACGTTTCGGGCTGAGACTCGTGTCTGTATTTTGTGGATTCAGTTCAAAATTGTGGTGAGCAAAGTTATCCACAATGGTTTGGGAGTTGATTGAAGGTAATAACTGTCCATGAACCCGGTGTCATGGGACCTAAGGCTCCTGGAGCTCCATCCTGAGGGTGGTAGTAAGAAGAGAGCATGGTCTGGATGATGGGGGCCCTTCATGATGGATGCTGCTTTCTTGTGACGGTATTCCATGTAAGTGTATTCGGTGGTGGGCAGGCTTTACCTGTGATGGATTGGATTGTTTCCAACACTTTCTGTAGGCTTTTCTGTTCCTGGGTACTGGTGTTTCCATGCAAGTGGTAACTGAGTCAGAAAGTTGTGGGTTTAAGCCCCACTCCAGATAACTGAACCCTGAAAGCTGACACTGTTGTGCACAATTGAGGAGTGCTGGAATACTGGAATTAGCATCTTTTGGATGCAATGTTAAGTTTAACATCCCGTTCATCTCCACGCAATTTTAAAGATTGGATGGCACTATTTCAAAATAAGACAGTCAAGTTAACCCCACAATCCTGCCACACTTCACCCTCAACCAACATCATCAAACCAGATCACTGGTCTTTATCACATTGCTGTTTACTGGAAATACCTGTAAAGTTGATGGCCCTATTCCCTGCATTAAAATGACTATACTGCATTAGCTATGAAATATTTTGGGACATTCTGAAGTCATGAAAAGTATTGTACAAATGGAAGCCTTTTATTATGTTGTGAAGCCTGAGAAAAAATTCATAATATCACAGATTCAAAACCTATTAAATTTTAGAAGTTACTCAATCATCCAGCTTCCCACTCACTTTTGCTACCTTAAGTGCCCCTTCCTTGGCTTCTATGCAGTCCTTAACTTCCCATGTCTGCCACAGTTGCCTACCCCTGCTATTTGAGAACAACTTCTGCTGTGGGACATTTTATCCTGTGCCTTGTGAACTACTCCCAGAAACTTCATCCATCTCTGCTCTGCTGTCACCCCTGCCAGTATCCTCCTCCATTCCACCTGAGCAAGCTCCTCTCTCGTGCCTCTGTAATTCCCCTTATTCCATTGTGATACTGATCCATGTGAGTTATGCTTCTCCCTCTCAAACTGCAGTATGAATTCAATCATATTATCACTGCCTCCTAAGGTTTCCTATACATTAAGTTCCCTTATAAGATCTGGGTTATTACACAACACCCAATCTAAGTCAGCCATTCCCCGAGTATGCTCAAGCACAAGCTGCTCTAAAAAGCCATCTCATGGGCATTCAACAAATTCCCTCTCTTGCAATCCAACACCAACCAGATTTTCCTGATCCCCTTGCATATTGAAGTCCCCCTTTACAATTCTGTCATTACCCTCATTACATATCTTTCCCAACTCCCTTTGCAATCTCAACCCCACACCTTGACTGCTATTTGGAGGGCTATATATGATCCCCATAATGTTTTTTTTACCCTTGCAGTTTTTTAACTACAGTTTCAAAGATTCAATATTCTCTGATCCTATGTCACCTCTTTCTAAAGGTGCAATTCCATCTCATACTAAGAGCCACACCACCTCCTATGCCTTCCTGCCTGCCCTTTCGATACAAAGTTTATCCCTTGATGTTAAGCTCCCACCTATGGCCTTCTTTCCGCCACAACTCAGTGATGCCCACAACGTCATACAGACTAATCTCTAATTCCACCTTATTCCGAATGCTACGTGCCTTTAAATACAGCAATTTCAGACCTGCATTCTTCGTCCTTTTGAATTTTGCCTCTGTGATACAATTTAACTCTTTGCTCTGTCTGCATTTGTACCCAGTCATTGGCTTGTCCTTTCCTTACATTCATATTACACCCATCATCTACTTGTAAACCTGCTGGCTCATCCTCAACTCTATCGTACTGGTTCCCATCCCCCTGCCATATTCGTTTAAACCATCTGCCAAATTCTAGCAGAAGGAAAAATAATCCCGGAAAAGTGCTTGGAGTTTTGGAAAATAAAAGACTGTTCTCAAAGTATTAGTGGAAATAACTGTGCCAGGTATGCTTTCAGGGTCTAAACAGTCAGACAGTTAAATCCTAACAGTGGCGGGAATGTTATGCTTGAATCTGAACTTTTATTCACATCAAATGAAAAATAAATTTATAATAGTTTTATTCACTACCAACAGAAAGCGCGGTAAATGGATACAGTACTTTTTCTCCAGAAAAATTCTACTTTGAAAACGTAGCTACTTCTGTGCATTAAATGTTTGTGAATTGAATGTATTTAGAAAGGTATAATCAGATGTGTGGCATAGTCCTGTAGCAGTATGCGTAATGCTTTACAGGGCCACCAACTTGGGTTCAATTCCTGCTGCTGCATGTTTGGAATTTGTATGTTCTCCCCATAACTGCATGGGTTTACTTTGGGTGGACAGGTTTCCTCCCCCATTCTAAAGACGTACGGGTTCGTAGGTTAATTGGTCACAAGGGTTTAGTTGAGCATCGTGTGCTCTTTTAGTTGGAATGGGCCTATTAGCGTGTTGTACCTCTATATAAAAATAAATAAAAATGATTGAGGAGCATGTTTTACATCAGAATTTCCCTGCTTAATGTTATTATTAAATTAGAAAACTTGTAAAGTCAAAGTACATTGAGATAATTTGAAAAGTATTTTACTCAAAGGATTTTGAATAACCCAGTTATACTTTGCTAAGTAACTATTGCACCCTATGCATTCAAAGCATTAAATCTGATCATGACAAAACTATTATGTTATACAGTTGACCCAGACAAATAAAATGAATAAGTTCTTGAGACTTGGATGCATTCATAGGGGAGACCAGCCACTATTAAGTTACAATGCCTCTCCTGGAGTTTAAAAAATAAGTGTTTCACGAGCTGCAACTGTTTATAGCTGATTAAATCATCAGCTGTCTCATTTGGTTCATTTACTTCCAAATGGACAATATCTGCTTTGCTTTAAGTGCTCTTGAAGAGCATAACTCACTAAGTTTAATATGAGATGGAAAATAGTAGTGTAAAGGTTCCAAGGCCAGTATTTATTGTCATAAGACCATACGGAAGTAGGAACCTCTCAAACGCTGCTGCACAATTCACTATGATGATGGTTGATCGACCTAGGACTCAGCTCCCCTTTTGTGTCAGTTCCCCATAGACCCTAGTTTCTTATTTTGCAAAAACTCATCAACTTCCTCTTTAAATAACTCCAATGATATAACCTAGTCTGTAACTCTGTCAAGTGGAAAATTCCAATAATTCACCATTTCTGCAAGAAGAAATTTTTATAGATCTCATTTCAAATGACCACCTTTATCTTGTAGCGATACCCCCTCAGTGAGACGCTCTTACCAGTGGAAACATTTCAACATAGGGTATTAATGAGGCCACATCTGGAATACCCTGCACACCTTTGATTTCTTTATTTATAGATGGTGTACTGTTTGAGTATCCCAATCCATAATCTTTCGGGTCAGAACTGTTTTGGATTTTGGATTTTTTTTGTACTTTGGAATATATAATGAATAGCTTGGTGTTGCCATTATTTCCGACTCTGAATTTATGAGCTACCAGTAACAGAAGCAGCACAGCAGCATCGGGAGAATACCAAAATCAGCTGTTGAACAACAGCAGGCTTTCAGTCTCCACCTACAACGCTGTGTTTTGATTAAAGGGTTGCAATACTCTGTATTTGACTTTTTTTTAGGTTTTATGTTACATATAAAAACAATCAGCATTGTAGACTTGTTCCAGTGTTCGATTTTCATCAGTTGATGCTTTAAAAATTTAATGCCATTATGTAAGGTATAAAAGCAATCAGTATCGTAGACTTGTTCTGGTACTAGATTTTTGTGGTCAGCAGATGCTTTAAAAATTTAACGCTGTGCCTTTTCTTAAATTTCTGCCACCAGCCTGCTGAATATTGATAATATTGATAATTACCTTCAATTTTCAGTTTGTCATGATAGATCTTTGCTTGTTTCATGATCAGTATATCATTAATTATATCATTATTATCACCTGCCATCAGATGATGAAGCTGGGTGACATCAGATGGCAGGTGCGACTTGGACATCAAAAGAAGAATAGGGATGGCAAAAGACACCTTTATGAGAATGAAGAGTATACTGACCAATACTAAACTAGGCATGACAACCCACCTCAGAGTACTGAAATGTTACGTTTATCCAGTTATGTTATATGGCTCAGAATGTTGGACAATATCTAGTAACATGAAGAAATGAATTGTAGCAGCAGAAGTGTGTTTTTTGAGGAGGAAGCAAAGAATATCATGGATGAAGCGAATATCTAATGAGGATGTCATGAACAGAGCAAACACAAAAAGAGAAATAATGTATGAGATCATGAAAAGGCAATGTAACTTCATTGGATATGTGATTAGGAAAGAGGAGTTAGAATGCACGGTAATTATGGGAAAGATTGAAGGGAAGAAAGCAAGAGGAAGACAAAGACAAATGATGATGGAGACAACAGCCAGAGAATTGGAAATGAATACCAATGAATTGATCCACTTGACCCGAAACAGGAGTGTGTGGGCCATGGCAGTCAAAGCTCAAACTGGGCAAGGCATCTGATGATGATGATGATGATATCATTAACTGGCATATGTTCACTCCGTAGACGATAAATGATCGAGATCTAAAATTTTTGCTTTATATAGTACTTCTCTATTTTGTATTAACTTCTGCTCATTATATATGTGAGGTCACTTCTCAGAACTGTCTGTGGTGCGCAGAGACTTGTGCTTTGCCTGGGAACCTTGCGAGAGTCTTCTGGAATTTTCCATTTGTGATGTCACGCCAGTGCTCAAAAAATTTGGATTTTGGAGGTTTTCGGACTTTGGAATTTCAGATATGGGAAACTCAACCTGTAATGGCATAGGAGGCAGTTCAACAGATACTCACCAGGCTGTTTCTTCAGATGACATGCTATACTTCCCATATGATAATGAAATAAGATTTGAATGGCATAGTAAGTAATAATTACTTGAAGATCTGTTTGGATCTCTCTAGTAACTCTTATTTATTAAAGAATGACACAGCATGGAAATATACAATTTTTCTCAACACCGCTATACAAATTTTATATTGAAATTTACTAATCTCATTTTACACCCAACCCCCTCCCCCACATTTGCATAAATTTCACTTGAAGGGCAGTGGCCAATTAACCTAGCAGTCCGCGTGTCTTTAGGATGTGGGAAGAAACTAAAGTAGCTGAAACAAACCCACCTGGTCACAGGGAGTACATGTACACTTCTCAGTAAAAGCACCACAGGTCACGATTCAACCCTGGTCTCTGGGGTTCTTAGACAGCAGCTCTACGAGCTTTGCCACTGTGAAAGTCCAAAATGTATTAATTTCCTCACAGAAATATTTCAAAGTATGATGTATAACTTCTGGTTTTTATTTGCTCTTCAGTGTCAAGTATGTTTCAATTTTTCTTCAGCACTCTGTAAAATGTGTCGTAAAAGTAATCAAAACTTGTGCTCTTTTCCTTCCTGGACTGCTGTACCTGAGAGACTTTCCCTTAATGTGTTTGACATCAGAGCAGATGGATGCCAGAGATCCCTCTTTGATTCAGCAATATTGGGAAAAAAGTTCCTGCTGTCGGGACAATGTAATCCTGTGGGTATTCTGATCGCAAAACCTGGGCCATGGCATTGGTCCCTGAAATCAGTTTTATTGTTTATCTGATGCAGTAACATTTCAGTAATATATCAATTTGCAAAATTGCACACAATTCCCAAACACTTTTTTTTAAACTGAAGGGAGAAAGAATGATAAATAATTTATTGCATTTTGTACTCTTGAGTAAGGAGTACTGGAAATCTTGTAAAGTTATTTTTACTTCTTGACCTAACAGAGGAGCATAAGTTACTAGAGCCTCATCGTTGAGGTGTTAGTGCTTGTAGTATTTTTATAAACTTGACAGATATGTTATCCCATGAATGTTAAACTATTAAAGGCCAAAATTACAATACCTGATGCAAAAACATCATTAGAATCCACTAACTGTCATAAATTATTGGGGCAAAAATTCCATTGTGTGTGTCCTGTGTCAGAAGTTTCTTCCTAACGTCATAGACTGCAGTTTTTATTTAGCCTGGGGTGTCTGAAACAGTGTCCACAGTCGGGAGTTATTCAACATTAATTCCTGTGGAAGTAAGCCTGGGTCTAAGATGTATTCCTCTTGCAACTTTTTATTTAGTTAACTCTGACAACATTGTAAATCAGGCCTTTTATCAAGCCATCCTTTGCCTGATCTTGTCGTGTGCTTTCACATTAAAGCATCTTCTCTCACCAGATTCTGTAAATAGAAAGTTTTAAAACATGCCCAAAAGCCAAAAGGTAAAGCTTGTCTAAGAATCTACATCTTTTTAAAAAAGTGCTATACTGATGGAGTACAATTATTGTTACTAAGTAGAGTTTTGGCACGCTCAGCTAACACGAAGATAGACTCTTTCCCAAATATGTTCATAACTGTGTTTACATAACTCATGTAGTAGCTGTAATGCATCTGCATGGGGGAGACTGAGAAGGAATTTCACAAAAAATTATGTCAACACAGTGTCTGAATCAGAGGATACACCAAAGCTCCCTGGTAAGGAAGCAGTGACAGTTATTCGGAGTACAGTAATGATGAAGTATAAAGCGATTTAAGAGGCAAGGCAAGGAATTGTTTTAGCTGAGCTTGTCCGCAACTAAACTCAGAATAGGTCACCACAAACTTTCTAAGAAAAGCCTTGCTAAAATCCTTTCAGCATCTGACTGAAAACAGATACACGGTAAAATCAAATGTAACACAGAAATATTAATTGAAACTTGGAGAGTTAAGTGGCTAACACACTTTCTTTGAAATTTGACAGAGCTGAAAGGAAAAAGGCAGTGTGTAGAAACATACACATGAGAGGTTTTGCAGATTCTGGAAATCCAGAGCAACACACAAAAAATGTTGGAAGATCCCCCAGTGAAAGGTCTCGGCCCGAAACATCAACTGTTTATTCACTTCCATAAAGCCTGCCTGACCTTCTGAGTTCCGCCAGCATTTTTTGGTGCGTTGCTCTGGATTTCCAGCATCTGCGGAATCTCTTGTTCAGGTGATAAGTGAAGCTAGGTGAGTGAGGGAGGGGGATGAGGAGAGAAGCAGGGAGGCGATATGTGGAAATGGTAAAGGGCTGAAGAAGAAGGAAACTGATAGGAGAGGATAGTGGACCATGGGAAGGAGGAAAGGCACCAGGGGGATGTGATAGATATGTAAGGAGAAGAGAAGAGGTAAAAGGGGAGCCAGAGTGGGGAATGCAATAAGAGTGAAAGGGGAGGGGCAAAATTACAGTAAGTTACATTCCTTATATGTCAATAGCATGCTGATTATACTGCTTGGTTCTGATCATCCCATCTTGCAGCTTTAATTGGTTGGCACCTATTTTTCAGTATAACTGTTACTGTTCCCTGCATGTGCTTTTTCATTCCTCAGTGCACTAGACTGGATCCCCTGGCTTGATTCAAGATTCAAAGCACATTTATAATAAACTACACACCTTGAAATTTGTCTGCTCACAGGCAGCCACAAAGCAAGCAACCTAAATAACCCAATTAAAAAAAAGACCAAATCCACTGTGCAGTGAAAGAGAGAGAACAAAAAACACACATCATGCAAACAATTGAAGCAAGCCAACAACACCCTGAACCAGACCGAGCCCCAGATCCGCTTCTGCAGCAGTTGGAGTAGGTACGAACTTTAGTCTCCAGATCATCACACCAGCGGTGGGGGGGGGGGGGCAGAAACGCGGAGTGACCATACTGGTTCACAGCCTCTGCGCTGCAGAGAAATGAATAAACATTCGTGGGAGAGTAAGTGAAATCAGCCCGACTCTTGCTTCCGTACCTGACAGTTGGGCTTCCAGACAATCTGGGCTGACGTTTAAGTTGTTCAAGTACTGGGTAGTGCCAGGCTCTGGGACCTGGATCCACCCAGCCCAAAGCTGCTCTCGGTTTCACCAAATCGGCCCGGTGCTTATAGCGATCGAACCTCACACCCAGGTTAGGTGCATGGGCATTGAAACTCTTCTGTGTTGACTCCCCTTCCAAATCACTCACTCCATCCCAAGCAGTGATACCACCAACTCAGTCTGCGACCCCTGCTCGAACACGCTGCGCCTCACAATGGCCCAGTACGGCTCATCCCCCGAACCAGCCTCGCCTCCACCTGCCTTCTCCCTGTCTGCGGCGACAGTTCAACACAATTTGCTTCAGTAAAGATGTTGTAAGTAATGTTTCTCGTTGAATCTCTTGCCTTTCGATCTGCCAGTAAGCTGCCACACACCTTCAGTACTGCAATCTTAAACCAGAGTAAGAGTTGATAAGAATGAAAGATGTGCTAGCTATAAGTTACTGAATGTCATGGGATATGTTACATGGAGCTCAGAAAAAAGGTTATGGGTAACCCAGGCAAGGTAAGGGCCTGTTCGGCACAGCTTTGTGGGCTGAAAGGCCTGTATTGTGTTGTAGTTTTCTATGTTTCTGTGTCTGCATGGGCTGAAAGGTCTATTTCTATGCTGTAGTATTCTAGTGTATATTTCTGTTGCTGATGACATCACGGCATAGATATCCTGTTCTGAGCTGCCATTGGGTAAAACCATGCTGGGGTCTCCTAGGGCTACTTCCACCCACCTCTACACCACCATCCTAACCTCTTTGATGCATCTGGCCGAGTGGCACAAAGAGATATACCCAGGGGAGTCTGGCACATTGTCTGTAAAGGTATAATTCTGAGGACACAGCTGTGTTAGGCTACTGATTGTCCTCAGTTCTCAGACATTGCACAGGACACTGAAACCTGCCCTTCATTACCCCCCCACCTTGCTGAATCACTGCTCCTCCTACAATGAGCAACATTTAGAAGTACTGAAAACAGCACTGCACAGAAGGTACTCTGAATGGAGAACTTTTGCATTCAAGATTGATAATTGTCATTTGTCAGTACACAAGTGTAAAGGAGAACAAAATGAATGTTACTTCAGATCTAATGAGCATAAAGAACACAATAAATATAAATACATAACATTAACTTGTGTGGGCATGTGGCCAAGTGATTAAGGCATTGGACTAGTGACCTGAAGGTTGTGAGTTCGAGCCCCAACTGAGGGAATGTGTTCTGTCCTTGAGCAAGGCACTTAATCACACCATTGCTCTGCGACAACACCAGTGCCAAGCTGTATGGGTCCTAATGCCCTTCCCTTGGACAACATTGGTGTCATGGAGAGGGGAGACTTGCAGCATAGGCAACTGCTGGTCTTCCATACAACCTTGCCCAGGCCTGCGCCCTGGAGAGTGAAGATTTTCCAGGCGCAGATCCATGGTCTTGCAAGGCTAACAGATGCCTTTATTTATTAACATTAACTTATGTACCTAGACTGATTGTATGTACATAAAGTGACACTAGGCACAGGAGCATCTAGTAGTAAGGTGACTGACAGGAAATGATGAAGTCGTGTTGGTGGGGATGGTTAATGGTTGGAGGTGTTGATCTGCCTAATGGCTTGGAAAGTAACTATTTTTGAGTCTGTTGGTCCTGGTGTGGATGCTGTGTAACCTCCTTCCTGATGGGAGTGGGACAAACAGTCCATGAGCAGGGAGTGGGACCCTTCATGATATTGCTGGCCTTTTTCCTGTCACCTGTCTGTATTGATGGAGGAAGGCAGGTGCCAGTGATACACTGGGCAGTTCATAACCAAGAAGGACTGAGTAATTGTGCTGGCTGGGTCTCGAAGGACATAGCTGCTGGACTGAGCCTGTGTCAGTTAGTGTGGATTAAGCTGCTGTAGAGCTGGGAGTGACTCGACCATAAGATATAGGAGCAGAAGTAGGCCATTTGGCCCATCGAGTCTGCTCGCCATTCAATCATGGGCTGATCCAATTCTTCCAGTCATCCCCACTCCCCAGCATTCACCCCATACCCTTTGATGCTCTGGCTAATCAAGATCCTATCTATCTCTGCCTTAAATACACCCAATGACTTGGCCTCCACAGCTGCTCATGGCAACAAATTCCACAGATTTATCATCCTCTGACTAAAGTAATTTCTCTGCATCTCAGTTCTAAAAGGATTCCTTTAGTCCTGAAGTCATGCCCTCTTGTCCTAGAATCCCCCTCCCAGGGGAAATAACTTTGCCATATCTAATCTGTTCAGGCCTTTTAACATCCGGAATATTTCTATGAGATCCCCTTCATTCTCCTGAACTCCAGGGAATACAGCCCAAGATTTGCCAGATGTTTCTCATACGGTAACCCTTTCATTCCTGGAATCATTCTTGTGAATCTTCTCTGAACCCTCTCCAATGTCAGTATATCCTTTCTAAAATAAGGAGCCCAAAACTGCACACAATACTTCAAGTGTGGCCTCAGGAGTGCTTTATAGAGCCTCAACATCACATCCCTGCTCTTATATTCTATACCTCTAGAAATGAATGCCAACATTGCATTCATCTTCTTCACAACCAACTCAACCTGGAGGTTAACCTTTAGGGTATCTTGCACAAGGACTTGCAAATCCCTTTGCATCTCTGCATTATGAATTCTCTCCCCATCTAAATAATAGTCTGCCTGTTTATTTCTTCCACCAAAGCGCATGACCATACATTTTCCAACATTGTATTTCATTTGCCACTTCTTTGCCCAATCCCCTAAACTATCTAAGTCTCTCTGCAGGCTCTCTTTTTCCTCAACACTACCCTCTCCTCCACCTATCTTTGTATCAGCAGCAAATTTAGCCACAAATCCATTAATACTGTAGTTCAAATCATTGACATACATCGTAAAGAGTAGCAGTCCCACCACCGACCCCTATGGAACTCCACTGGTAACCGGCAGCCAGCCAGAATAGGATCCCTTTATTCCCACTCTCTATTTTCTGTCAATCAGTCAATGCTCCACCAATGCGAGTAACTTCCCTGTAATTCCATGGGCTCTTATCTTGCTAAGCAGCCTCATGTGCGGCACCTTGTCAAAAGCCTTCTGAAAATCCACGTACGCCACATCTACTGCATCTCCTTTGTCTACCCTGCTTGTAATTTCCTCAAAGAATTGCAGTAGCTTTGTCAGGCATAGGTTTACCATGTCTGACCGTGGTGTCTCTGTCAATACCAGCTACTTTTTCTGGTTTTGTTCCTTTTCACTAAACATGTCTTGTTTATGTCAAATGGAGGGCACTTGAGAGTAATCCTATGGAGTGAGTCTGCTTGTTTCACTGTGCATTAGAAACGTTTACTGATTAGGGCGCAGGGATAAGCAGCACTTGCCGCCCATGATGGTATAAAATCACATTGGTGGCAACACAAAGTCATCAGATAAAGTTCTGTGCATCTGATTTTTAAAAAAACGCGCATCAGGAGAGTTGCTTTGCACTCCCTGCTCTCCACAAACATTAAAATCTCACATTGACTTTGGTTTGAATTATACTCAGATGTTGTGCAAATCTGATCTCAGACAGGGTGCTTTGGAATGTGAGCCGTCTCAATTTCATGGGTTTGGTGGGATCGGAGTGTGCTTTCGCAAGACGCATGCAGCCAAGGAAGCCAGGTGGTTTCATACACAAAACTATTCGCAGTTCTCAGTGTCAGATCTGGTAATCTGCAGGACTCCAGTGCATATGAAAAGAATTTTAGAACATCTTCATATTGAAATTTCCACTAAGCACATAGGAGCCTCAGATGAGACCTGTCGTAAATTGGGTGACCGCTTCATCGAGCTCCTCCACTCCATCTGCCAAAAGTGGAACTGTCCAGTGGCCCAACATTTTAATTCCGATTCCCATTCCCATTCTGACATGGTGGTCCAAGGTCTCCACTTGTGCCACGATGAGGCTACACTCAGGCTGGAGGAGCAAAACGTTATATTCCACCTGGGTAACCTCCAATTTGATGACATGAATATCATAGAACATAGAAAAACTACAGCAGCATACAGGCCCTTCAGCCCACAATGCTGTGCTGAACATGTACTTGTATCAATTTCTCCTTCCAGTAAAAAGAATATTTTCCTACCCCTCCCCTCATCTTCTATTCTCCTCTCTTACCTCTTCTCACCTGCTTAGCAAATTTGCTGATGACACAAAGCTGGGTGGCAGTGTGAAATGTGAGGAGGATGTTATGAGAATGCAGGGTGACTTGGACAGGCTGGGTGAGCGGGCAGATGCATTTTAATGTGGATAAATGTGAGGTTATCCACTTTGGTGGTAAGAACAGGAAGGCAGATTATTATCTAAATGGAGTCAAGTTAGGAAAAGGGGAAGCACAACGAGATCTAGGTGTTCTTGTACATCAGTCACTGAAAGCAAGCATGCAAGTACAGCAGGCAGTGAAGAAAGCTAATGGCATGCTGGCCTTCATAACAAGGGGAATTGAGTATAAGAGCAAAGAGGTCCTTCTGCGGCTGTACAGGGCCCTGGTGAGACCACACCTGGAGTACTGTGTGCAGTTTTGGTCTCCAAATTTGAGGAAGGACATTCTTGCTATTGAGGGAGTGCAGCGTAGGTTCACAAGGTTAATTCCCGGGATGGCGGGACTGTCATATGTCGAAAGATTGGAGCGACTGGGCTTGTATACTCTGGAATTTAGAAGGCTGAGAGGGGATCTTATTGAAACATATAAGATTATTAAGGGATTGGACACGCTGGAGGCAGGAAGCATGTTCCCACTGATGGGTGAGTCCAGAACCAGAGGCCACAGTTTAAGAATAAGGGGTAGGCCATTTAGAATGGAGTTGAGGAAAAACTTTTTCACCCAGAGAGTGATGGATATATGGAATGCTGTGCCCCAGAAGGCTGTGGAGGCCAAGTCTCTGGATGCTTTCAAAAAAGAGATGGATAGAGCTCTTAAAGATAGCGGAATCAAAGGTTATGGGGATAGGGCAGGAACTGGATACTGATAATGGATGATCAACCATGATCACAGTGAATGGCGGTGCTGGCTCGAAGGGCTGAATGGCCTACTCCTGCACCTATTGTCTATTGTCTTATCATTTCTCCCGGTGTTTCTTCTCCTTCCTTTCCCCTATGGTCCACTCTCCTCTACCATCAGATTCCTTTCTCTCCAGTCCTTTACTTTTCCCACCCACCTGGCTTCACCTATCACCTTCTAGCTCTCTTCCTTCCCCTCCCTCTACCTTTTTATTCTGACATCTTGCCCTTTCCTTTCCAGCCCTGAAGAAGGGTCTCAGCCTGAAACATTGACTGTTTATTAGTTTTCATAGATGCTGCCTGATCTGCTGAGTTCCTCTAGCATTTTGTGTGTGTTGCTTTGGATTTCCAGCATCTGTAGATTTTCCTGTGTTGAAGGTACCTTCTTCGTTCTTTCATTAGCCACATCAGGTCCAGTCCTACCATCTAGAGAAGTTGTGAACGAGTAATGCAATGACAGGCCTGAATTGGTTGCTTTTAGTGATATGATTTGTTCTATGTTCTATTCTTGAGGGAAGAATCTGTTTTCTGTATACTGTGGCCAAAATTGGCATCATTTTACAGCTCAGTATTCTGACACTGAAATTCCTAATGGACTACAACTGTACACTGCTTAGTAATGTTATTTTGTGTATTTAACTGTCCTTTTGTTTATCGTTTGTTTATAAGCATGTGAACTTCAAGTAACTTCATGAGTGGCCCTGAGTTTCATTTTGATTCACTGACAGCGTACTTTTGAAATGCAGGGTTCTTATAGCAGGTTCTGCTAATTCATGCTTTGCTGTGGCTTCTGTGCCACTATTCTTCTTGTGAAGTCAGTTTGGTTGATTAGTGTTTTGAATCATTTGGATGATGATCTTCATTGAATGAGACTGGATTTTGTAAGGTAATAAACACAGGCGATTCTGCCGATGTGGGAAATCCAGAGCAATAAACTCAAAATGCTGGAGGAAATCAGAAGGTCAAGCAGTTTCTATAAAGCGGAATAAACAGTCTATGTTTTGGGCTGAGACCTTTCATCAGGACTAGAAAAGAAGGGGGAAGAAACCAGAATAGGAGGTTGGGTGGGGGGGAGATGGGTGAGGGACAGCGGGGAAGAAGTACAAGCTGGTAAGTGATGTGAGACCAGGTGAGGGGGGAGGTGGGATGAAGTGAGAAGCCGGAAGGTGATAGGCAGAAGAGACAAATTGCTGAAGAAGGAGGAATCTGATAGGAGAGGAGAGTGGACTATGGGAGAAAAGGACACGAGAGGGAAGTGATGGGCAGTTAAGGAGAAGGGGTAAGAGGAGAGTCAAAATGGGAATAGAAAAAGGGAGATGGCAGAGGCAAAATTACTGGAAGTTGGAGAAATCGATGTTTATGCCGTTGAGTTGGAGGCTATCCAGACGTAAAAGGAAGAGCTGATTCTCAAACCTGAGGAGGGCTTCATCGTGGCAGTAGAGAAAGCCATGGTTTGACGAATCTTATAGAATTTTTTGAGGATGTAACTAGTAGAGTGGATAGGGGAGAACCAGTGGATGTGGTATATTTGGATTTTCAAAAGGCTTTTGACAAGGTCCCACACAGGAGATTAGTGTGCAAACTTAAAGCATACGGTATTGGGGTAAGGTATTGTTGTGGATAGAGAATTGGTTGGCAGACAGGAAGCAAAGAGTGGGAATAAACGGGACCTTTTCAGAATGGCAGGCAGTGACTAGTGGGGTACTGCAAGGCTCAGTGCTGGGACCCCAGTTGTTTACAATATATATTAATGACTTGGATGATGGAATTAAATGCAGCATCTCCAAGTTTGCGGATGACATGAATCTGGGCGGCAGTGTTATCTGTGAGGAGGATGCTAAGAGGATGCAGGGTGATTTGGATAGGTTAGGTGAGTGGGCAAATTCATGGCAGATGAAATTCAATGTGGATAAATGTGAAGTTATCCACTTTGGTGGCAAAAACAGGAAAACAGATTATTATCTGAATGGTGGCCGATTAGGAAAAGGGGAGGTGCAACAAGACCTGGGTGTCACTATACACCAGTCATTGAAAGTGGGCATGCAGGTACAGCAGGCGGTGAAAAAGGCGAATGGTATGCTGGCATTTATAGCAAGAGGATTCGAGTACAGGAGAAGGGAGGTACTACTGCAGTTGTACAAGGCCTTGGTGAGACCACACCTGGAGTATTGTGTGCCGTTTTGGTCCCCTAATCTGAGGAAAGACATCCTTGCCATAGAGGAAGTACAAAGAAGGTTCACCAGATTGATTCCTGGGATGGCAGGACTTTCATATGATGAAAGACTGGATGAACTAGGCTTATACTCGTTGGAATTTAGAAGATTGAGGGGGGATCTGATTGAAACGTATAAAATCCTAAAGGGATTGGACAGGCTAGATGCAGGAAGATTGTTCCCGATGTTGGGGAAGTCCAAAACGAGGGGTCACAGTTTGAGGATAAAGGACCTTTTAGGACCGAGATGAGGAAAAACTTCTTCACACAGAGAGTGGTGAATCTGTGGAATTCTCTACCACAGGAAAGAGTTGAGGCCAGTCATTGGCTATATTTAAGAGGGAGTTAGATATGGCCCTTGTGGCTAAAGGGATCAGGGCATATGGAGGGAAGGCTGGTACAGGGTTCTGAGTTGGATGATCAGCCATGATCATACTGAATGGCGGTGCAGGCTCGAAAGGCCGAATGGCCTACTCCTGCACCTATTTTCTATGTTTCTATGTTGGAATGGGAAGTAGAATTAAATAGGGCGGCCCCTGGGAAAGCCTGCCTTTTGTGGTGGAGTGAAGGTGCTCATTGAAGTAGTCCCCCAATCTACGTTGTGTCTCACCACAGGAGCACCAGATACACTAGATAACCCTGACAGACTCACAGGTGAAGTGTCACTTCACCTGGAAGGACTGTTCCTGCTCTGAAGGTTAGCCTCTGAGAGATTTTTAGATGGACTAGAATGACTAATATATAATTGCAGTGGATGGGAAGTGGAACATGCACTTGGCAGGAGTATACCAGTGTCTTGCTGGATGTATTCACATTGATACAGTAAATATTTCAACATCGAAAACTCAGTGTTACTTTTCCCCTCTGTTTTCTGACGATGTCCAGTCTTTGATCTATTTCCCACTGCCTTGAATCCTCCATTGTCTCCAATTTGTCAGGTAGCCTGTCCAACATCAACTACTGGCTGAAAAGTATATTCTCTCCCAAGTCTAATTCTTCAGATCTCATGAATTTTGTTCTTCAGCCACCTACTCAATGTTCCTCTCTGGCAACTTTTGAATGTGAACCAGCAGGCTTGTGCAAGCTTTAAATCTGCTTATTTCCTCTTCTACAACATCATCCAGCTCACCTACTGCTGGCACCCTTGTCTGGGACCTCACATCCCTGGCTGACCTCTGATGTAGCATTTGTCTGTGTTTTTCAACTCCTTTATTCTTCCCACCATTTCCCATCTATAACCTCAGCAACACTCCGAGATATTGGCGCTCCTTTAATTTTAACCTCTTGGTCATACCCAAACTAAATCCTAACCGTTGAGGGCTATGTATTTTCTGCTCACCTTACAGTAGCCCATACAGTAAAAGGGTGGGATGGTTTGGAGTTTGTAAAATGTGTGCAGGATAGTTTTTTGCGGCAATACATAGAGGTACCAACTAGAGAAGGGGCAGTGTTGGGAATGAGATAGGTCACGTGATGGAGGTATGTGTTGGGGAGCACTTCGGGTCCAGTGATCACAATACCATTAGTTTCAATATAATTATGGAGGAGGATAGGTCTGGACCCTGGGTTGAGACTTTTGATTGGAGAAAGGCTAACTTTGAGGAGATGCGAAAGGATTTAGAAGTGTTTTATGGGAAGGATGTAATAGAGAAATGGAGGTCATTTACAGGTGAAATTTTGAGGGTACAGAATCTTTATGTTCCTGTTAGGTTGAAAGGAAAAGTTAAAAGTTTGAGAGAGCCATGGTTTTCAAGGGATATTGGAAACTTGGTTCGGAAAAAGGGAGATATCTACAATAAATATAGGCAGCATGGAGTAAATGAGGTGCTCGAGGAATATAAAGAATGTAAAAAGAATCTTAAGAAAGAAATTAGAGAAGCCAAAAGAAGATACAAGGCTGCTTTGGCAAGTAAGGTGAAAATAAATCCAAAGGGTTTCTACAGTTATATTAATAGCAAAAGGATAGTGAGGGATAAAATTGGTGCCTTAGAGAATCAAAATGGACAGCTATGTGTGGAACCAAAAGAGAGGGGGGAGTTTTTGAACAATTTCTTTTCTTCAGTATTCACTAAGGAGACGGATATTGCATTGTGTAAGGTAAGGGAAACAGGTAGGGAAGTTATGGAAACCATGATGATTAAAGAAGAGGAAGTACTGGCGCTTTTAAGGAATATAAAAGCGGATCAGTCTCCAGGTCCTGACAGGACATTCCCTAGGACCTTGAGGGAAATTAGTGTAGAAATAGCAGAGGCTCTGACAGAAATATTTCAAATGTCATTAGAAACGGCGATGACACTAAAGATTAAACAAGATTGAGAGAGAGAACTTAATATGACTTTTGTTGATGAGGATTGGCTGTGAGATCTGAAAATGGTTAATTCTTCTTCGATATGTGCCAATCATTGTTAATTCAATTTAAAATTGTTCACCGTTATTATTTAACAAAGGAGAGGTTATCCAAAATATTTCCTGATAGGTGCAAAAATGAAGTAGCTACTTTGTCACATATGTTCTGGTCATGTCCCTCATCGAAATCTTTAATTTCTACAATTTCTAAAGCTTTGAACCTTCCATTTTCATAACCTAATACATCGACTGTTCTATTTGGAATAGTTCCGCATCATATTCAGGGTATTTCATTTTCAAACCAACATGTAATTGCATTCATTACATTGCTGGCAAGAAGGGCTATTTTATTGAAGTGGAAAGGTATCTCTGCTTCTACACTAATTCAATGGTTTTCCCAAGTAATGTTATGTCTTAAGTTGGAAAAAATTATGTAGAACTTTTGATCCCCAATTCGATTTTGAGAGAAGGTGGGGCTCTTTTGCCAAATATTATCATTTAATTTGAATTAATTTATATGGTTTCCTTCCAACTTTATGTTATATAAATGTGATTTGGTGGTTGTTGTTTTCTTTTTCTTTAAATATATATAAATGATTGTAAGACGTATTGCTCCGGGAGTTGGTTCCTAATGGTTTTTTTTGTAGTTAGTGGGTTTTTTTCCCAGTTAGTTGGGGTTCTCTTTTTTTCCTCCTTTTTCTTATATAAAAATTTTTTTCATTTGCATATATGTTTTTTCTTCAACTTTATTTTTATATATATATATATATATATATATATATACACTAATTTGCTGAACTTCTGTATTTTATAGCTGTAAAAGATTATATATCAACAAAAAGATTTAAAAATGAAATGAAACGGGGATGGTGCCGGTGGTTTGGCGTATTGCTCATGTTGTTCCATTGTTTAAAAACATTCTAAGAGTAAACCTAGCAATTATCGGCCTGCCAGTTTTACATCAGTGGTGGGTAAATTGATGGAAAGTATTATTAGAGATGGTATATATAATCATCTGGATAGATAGGGTCTGATTAGGAACAGTCAACATGGATTTGTGCGTGGAAGGTCATGTTTGACAAATCTTATTGAATTTTTTTGAAGAGGTTACTAGGAAAGTTGATGAGGGTAAAGCAGTGGATGTTGTCTATATGGACTTCAGTAAGGCCTTAGACAAGGTTCCACGCGGAAGGTTCAATCATTAGGTATTTTTATTGAAATAGTAAAATGGATTCAGCAGTGGCTGAATGGGCGATGCCAGAGAGTAGTGGTGGATAACTGTTTGTCAGATTGGAGGCCAGTGACTAGTGGTGTGGCTCAGAGATCTGTACTGGGTCCAATGTTGTTTGTCATATACCTTAATGATATGGATGATGGGGTGGTAAATTGGATTAGTAAGTATGCAGATGATACTAAGATAGGTGGCGTTGTGGATAATGAAGTAGGTTTTCAAAGCTTGCAGAGAGATTTAGGCCAGTTTGAAGAGTGGGCTGAAAGATGGCAGGTGGAGTTTAATGCTGATAAATGTAAAGTGCTACGTTTTGGTAGGACTAATCAAAATAGGACATACATGGTAAATGGTAGAGCATTGAAGAATGCAGTAGAACAGAGGGATCTAGGAATAACGGTGCATAGTTCCCTAAAGGTGGAATCTCATATGGACAGGGTGGTGAAGAAAGCTTTTGGTATGCTGGCCTTTATAAATCAGAGCATTGAGTATAGGAGTTGGGATGTACTATTAAAATTGTACAAGGCATTGATAAGGGCAAATTTGGAGTATTGTGTACAGTCCTGGTCATCGAATTATAGGAAAGATGTCAACAAAATAGAGAGAGTACAGAGAAGATTTACTAGAATGTTACCTGAATTTCAGCACCTAAGTTACAGAGAAAGGTTGAAAAAGTTGGGTCCTTATTCTTTGGAGCATATAAGATTGAGGGGGGACTTAATAGAGGTATTTAAAATTATAAGGGGGATAGAGAGAGTTTTAAAAAATATTTTGTTTAGGATTTTGTACAAACTACAGCGTAGAAGAAAAAAATCAGTAGTATAAATAGAGATAGAGCTGGCGTGGATAGGGTTTTTCCATTGAGAGTAGGGGAAATTCAAACAAGAGGGCATGAGTTGAGAGTTAGGGTCAAAAGTTTAGGGGTAACATAAGGGGGGAACTACTTTACTCAGAGAGTGGTAGCTGTGTGGGATGAGCTTCCAGCAGAAGTGGTTGAGGCAGGCTTGATGTTGTCACTTAAAGTAAAATTGGATAGCTATATGGACAGGAAAGGAATGGAGGGTTATGGGCTGAGTGCAGGTCAGTGGGACTAGGTGAGAGTAAGCGTTCGGCATGGACTGGAAGGGCCGAGATGGCCTGTTTCCATGCTGTAATTGTTATATGGTTATATGACTGGACTGCTGAAAATAGATGATCCTATTTCACTGTAGCTTGTACAAGGTTGAAAATGTAGGATGAATGTAGTTGTAATCAGATTAAGATAGTACTACACTGGCATTGTGGTGTACAGTGGATTCCTGTCATTTTGGCCCAATTAAGTGGCCGCCCAATTAGCTGAAGTTTCATGGAAATAGTTAAAAAGGTATAAAAAAGACAACTACTGTATTTTGATGATATATAGAACATATTTGAACACTACGGCTAGCACTACAGTACTATAAAACTGCATTAGTTCCTAACAGTTATCAGAGGAATTCATCCAGTGTAACATGCCATGTTCTTTTGATTGACTGTAAATGAACAAAATTAAGTGCAGACACCTAGTGCAGATAATGGACTGACATCATACAATGCTTCTGACAATTTCATCCTCTAAATATTCATTTTCATTGTAATATTTAAGATTGTTGATAACTTCAAATTATTCATAGTCCCTAACTTGCTGAAGTAGTGAAATTGTTTCATTTTCACTCCTGGCCATTTCTGGCATCTCCATGCCTGAACGCTTGAAACCGCAGCAAGCAAAACAGTTATGAATTATTTTACTGCTTATTTCTCACTATCAGTGGGACAAATCACTGCTTTTTGAACAGAAGCCTACACCTGACACTACTTTGAAAACTGCCCACTCTAAGCATGGTACTATGTCTAATGGCCACATGACAAACACACAATTAATGTTAGTTAGAAACTATTCGGCAAGAGTCTCTTGTCCCAAGTAAGCGGCATAGTGTCCCAAATAAACGGCTGCCCCGATGCCCCAGTCAACAGGAATCCTCTGAATGTGCTATGGTAAATTATATGCACCATTCCACTATTTGCCTGCTCTGTTATCTTCCTCAGTCTTTCAACTCTCCAGAATGTGCCCAAATGGTTTACAACTGACAAAGTACTTTCTGAAATGTTGTAATAATCTTTTAAACATACATTTCCTGTCTCCTTTACCAGATCTCCATTTTTTTCCCTTTCACAACATTATAATATCATGCTCGGCCACAGGAAATAATCCCTATAGAAATTTAATTTACCTTTCCTCTCATGAATTCTTCAACTAATTTCAACATTGCAGCATCTTGGTAACACTTTTTTGACTGATTTTTGTGTGGCTTCATTTGGAACACGTACAAATCCTGAAACTGAGCAGGAGATTTAGAGCTCTGGACTTCCAGTTCTGTGCATTCTGTGGTTAAGAAAAATGGCAGGGTTCTGGAGGGTGGAATGGAGGCCTTTACATGCTTCAATATATTTGCAGATGAATACAGTAGTGAGTGAATGGCCTGGCCTGAATCACGATTAATATCAGACTTCATTTTTACTTAGCAGCTTCTTACTATCCATTTCTTTAATGTCCCAATAAAAATTGGGATAATTTCTTTGCATTTTGCAAGACACGGCTGAGAATTCACTGTTGCATAGTGTAGCACAATGCTTCTACAGGGCCAGCAACCTGGGTTCAATCTTGCTGCTGTCTGGAAGGAGTTTGTATTTTTAGGGAGTATTTTGGGGTTAGACATTCAGTGACCATTGACTTCAGCAACCAACCTTCAGATCCGAGTTTGGATTGTGGGGTAAACTTAAAATGTGGCTAGGAACTGTGGTTAAAATGTGGTATGGCAATTGTCCCGTATCGGACCACAAAGCACTCCAGTGTGTGGTGAAAACTGCCCAGCGGATTATCGGCACCCAATTGCCCACCATTGAGAACATCTACCATAAATGCTGCCTGGGCAGGGCGAAAAGCATTATCAAGGATGCATCTCACCCTAACCATGGACTTTTTACTCTCCTCCCATCTGGTAGGCGCTACAGGAACCTCTGCTCCCGCACCAGCAGGCACAGGAAGAGCTTCTACCCTGAGGCTGTGACTCTGCTGAACCTCACATCACAGTGCTAAGCAGTATTGCACCCATGTTTTACTGTCTCAGTACTTTTATATTTGTGTGCTGTAGCACTTACTTTTTATTCACAGTTATTTTGTAAATAACACTATCCTTTGCATTTCTGGTTAGAAGCTAACTGCATTTCATTGGCTTTGTATCTATACTCAGCACAATGACAACAAAATTGAATCTAATCTAGTCTAATTTAATCTAAAATGCAAACTGGCAAACAGGCACTTAATCTATTGTCTGCAAATGCATGAATCCAAATGACATCCCACTGCATAAATACAACAGTAATTGACATTTATTTTGGCTGCGTTGGTGGAAATCCAAGCTGTTATATGCAACTTAAAAGAAGCATTATTACTTTTTCACACACGAGAAAATCTGCAGATGCTGGAAATCCGAATAACACACACAACAAAATGCTCGAGGAACGCAGCAGGCCAGGCAGCATCTATGGAAAAAAAGTACAGCTGACGTTTCAGGCCGAAACCCTTCGGCGTGATTATTTTTTACTCATTTGAGATACAGCGTGTAGTAGGCCCTTCCGGCCTTTCGAACCAGGCCGCACAGCAACCCACCAGATTAACACTAACCTAATCACGGGACAATTTACAATGAGCAGATAACCTACCAACCGGTATGTCTTTGGACTGCAGGAGGAAACCAATGCGGTCACGAGGAGAATGTACAAACTCCTTACAGGCGGTAGTGTGGCACGTGGCCAAGTGGTTAAGGCGTTGGACTAGCGATCTGAAGGCCGTGAGTTTGAGCCCCAGCCGAGGCAGCGTGTTGTGTCCTTGAGCAAGGCAATTACCACACACTGCTCCAGTCCACCCAGCTGAAAATGGGTACTGGCAAAATGCTGGGGGTTAACCTCGCGATAGACAGGTGTCCTATCTGGGGGGGGGAGGGGGGAGGGGGGAGTCTTGTACTCTCAGTCGCTTCACGCCACGGAAACCAGCACAAGCATTGGCCTGGTGAGCCTAGTCGGGACAGACATTAACTTTAACTTACAGGCGGTGTCTGGAATTGAACTCAGGTTGCCTGTACTGTAAACCACTACACTACCATGCCTGTAACTACAGAAATATATATATTCTCTCACCCTAAAAGGCTGTTAGCTTATTTGTGAGTGTGTATATTGAATAAAAAGACAACTTTATATCTACTAGCTGTGTCTCTTTGAGGACTTTGTTCACTTCACAGCAGTATGTTCTCCCCTTGACTGCATGGGTTTCCACCCACATCCGAAAGATGTACAGGTTAAGCCTGATTTATACTTCTGCGTCAACGTGACGCCATAAGTACTGTGTCGCCGCAAACCCTACGCAAAGCTGACGCGGATCCCTACGCCACAGCCTGCATTGCTGCGACACCCACCTCTCCCAAAATGTAACCGTGCGTCATAGCACTGAAGAATTGTGCTTGGTAGCATTGCATTTCATCCCATGTTGCAATAGCTTCCCATTGGGCGACTGAAGGGCAGGGAAGGAACTCTGGCTGCAATGCTTTCCATAAAGCTTTACAGACCTCCGAAATTATGGAGGACATATTTCGCTTTTATGAAAAAAGACGCTCGCTTTTTGTTTACCATGAGAAAGCCTACCATGGCTATGAAGCCTTGCACGGGCAGGTGCGTGCACATGTGTGAGGTGCCCGAATTGCAGAGCGACGCAGACACACCAATGCACAAGTATAAATGCTCACAACTCGCGCAAGTCACTTGCGTAGGTTACGGCGTCGAGTTAACGCAGAAGTATAAATCAGGCTTTAGGAGGTCAGTTGGTCACATGGTTGTACTAGGCTGTGTGGACTAATGGACTGGGAGGGCCTGTTATCATGCTGAATCTCTGAATTCCTTTTCCTTTTTCTATTCTACTGGCTTTGGAGCAGTGTGGCAAGGAACAAAATTATTGGGACGCTGCTGGTTCTCCTGGGTTTGGAGAAAGCGAGCCAGCTGCTGAAGAGAATAATGGTTCCTTTACCACTGGGTATGTACCTGCCTTTGTCCAGGGTCCTGCATTTATTTAGTTCGTTGTTTCAATGCACGCTGGTGGAGGTCTATTATTTCACAAGGATGTTGACTTGATGTCTCTATTTCATGGATGCCAGCAAACCAATAGATCTAAAATTCAAGATTGTTTAATGTCATTTCCAGCACAACTGTAAATGTAAAGGAGAAGAAAATCTTTGCTACTCTGGATCCAATGCAGCACAGAAAAACACCCCAATATGACAAAGAACAATAATTTAAAAAAAACACTAACAATAAATAAATGAGATAGCTTATATACTTAGATTTATTGCATGTCCTTAAGGTGACACTAGGCAGAGCAGTGTCTGTATACAAGGTGATTCTGACAGGAAATGATGAAGTAGTTGTGGTGGAGATGTGCTGGAGTGTGTTGGTGGATGGAGATGTTAACCATAGAACAGTACGGCACAGAATGTTGTGTCAAATCAATTAAATTAGTAATCAAATGGCTAATCTAATCTCTTCTACCTACACGTCACTATCTCTCTTAAGAGTCCCTTAAGTATCCACCTGCACCACCACCCCAGATAGAGAACTCCAGGCACCCACCACTCTGTGGGGGAAAAAATAACTTGCCCCTCATCTCCTTTGAAATTACCCCCCTCCCAATGCACGTCCTTTGCTATTAGACATCTCAGCCCTGGGAAAATGATACTGTTTACTCTATCAATGCCTCTCATAATCTTATAAACCTCTATCAGCTTCCTTGGCCTCTGCCGCTCCAGAAAACAATCCAAGTTTGTCCAACCTCTCATTATAGCACGTCCTCTAATCCAGATAGCATCATAGTAAACTTCTGCACTCTCTTCAAAGCCTCGAAATGCTTCCTAAAAGGCGGCCACCAGAACTCTAACACGAGGAATTCTGCAGATGTTGGAAATTCAAGCAACACACATCAACGTTGCTGGTGAACGCAGCAGGCCAGGCAGCATCTCTAGGAAGAGGATCTCCCCCTCCCCCTCCCACTTTCAAATCTCTTACTAGCTCTTCTTTCAGTTACTCCTGACGAAGGTCTCGGCCTGAAACGTTGACTGTACCTCTTCCTAGAGATGCTGCCTGGCCTGCTGCGTTCACCAGCAATGTTGATGTGTATCACCAGAACTCTATGCAGTATTCCAGATGTGGCTTAACTAGAGTTTTTATAAAGCTGCAACATAACTTGTAGACTCTTGAAATCAATGCCTCAACTAATCAAGGCAAGAATACCATACACCTTCTTAACCACCCTATTTGCAGCTTGTTGCTTTTTTTTTGCCCATTGATCATTGCCTTTGTTGGATGTGGTATTTAATTATTTCTATTGTGTTTCTTGTATTTACTGTGAATGCCTGCAAGAAAATGAATCTCAGGTTTGTATATGGAGACATACATGTACTTCAATAGTAAATTTACTTTGAACCTGTGTCATAAACAAGAGAAAATCTGCAGATGCTAGAAATCCAAGCAACACACACAGAATGCTGCAGGAACTCAGCAGGCCAGGTAGCATCTTCGGAAAAGAGTGTAGTTGACGTTTCGGGCTGAGACCCTTCATGGAACCTGTGTAGCCACTTTCAGGAAGCTATGAACTTGGACTCAAAGATCCCTCTGCTCATCAGTACTGCTAAGGGTCTTGGCCTTAACAGTGGACTGTCTATTTTATTTATCCTACCAAGGTACAACACTTTGCATTTGGCTGAGTTAAACTCCATTTGACATTTTTCCACATATATCTGCAACTCATCTATATCCCACTGTATTCTTTTGCCAGTCATCCACGTTATACAGAATACCACCAATCATTGTATCATATGCATACTTATTAAGCTGCCCATCTACATTTTCATCCATGTCATTTACGGTATATAGATCACAAACAGTAGTGATCCCAGTACAGATCCCTGCAGAATACCACTAATGACAGACATGAAGCTGGAATAAATCCCTTCAACCGTCACCCTCTGTCTTCTATGGGCAAGCCCGTTCTGAATCCAAATGGCCAAGTCACAAATGATCCCATGCATTTTAATCTTCTGGCAACACACATCAAAGTTGCTGGTGAATGCAGCAGGCCAGGCAGCATCTCTAGGAAGAGGTACAGTCGGCGTTTCAGGCCGAGACCCTTTGTCAGAACTAACTGAAGGAAGAGTTAGTAAGGGCACGTGTAGCACTTGTTCCACTTACAAGGATAAGTGCCAGGAGGGAGATCAGTGGGGAGGGATGGGGGGGACAAATGGACAAGGGAGTTGCCCTTACACTTCCTCCCTTACCACCATTCAGGGCCCCAGACGGTCCTTCCAGGTGAGGCGACACTTCACCTGTGAGTCGGCTGGGGTGATATACTGCGTCCGGTCCTCCCAATGTGGCCTTTTATATATTGGCAAGACCCGACGCAGACTGGGAGACCGCTTTGCTGAACACCTACGCTCTGTCCGCCAGAGACAGCAGGATCTCCCAGTGGCCACACATTTTAATTCCACATCCCATTCCCATTCTGACATGTCTATCCACGGCCTCCTCTACTGTAAAGAGGAAGCCACACTCAGGTTGGAGGAACAACACCTTATATTCCGTCTGGGTAGCCTCCAACCTGATGGCATGAATATCGACTTCTCTAACTTCCGCTAAGGCCCCACCTCCCCCTCGTACCCCATCCGTTATTTATTTTTATACACACATTCTTTCTCTCACAATCCTTTTTCTCCCTCTGTCCCTCTGACTATACCCCTTGCCCATCCTCTGGGCTCCCCCCACCCCACTTGTCTTTCTCCCTGGACCTCCTGTCCCATGATCCTCTCATATCCCCTTTGCCAATCACCTGTCCAGCTCTTGGCTCCATCCCTCCCCCTCCTGTCTTCTCCTATCATTTTGGATCTCCCCCTCCCCCTCCCACTTTCAAATCTCTTACTAACTCTTCCTTCAGTTAGTCCTGACGAAGGGTCTCGGCCTGAAACGTTGACTGTACCTCTTCCTAGAGATGCTGCCTGGCCTGCTGTGTTCACCAGCAACTTTGATGTGTGTTGCTTGAATTTCCAGCATCTGCAGAATTCCTGTTGTTTGCGTTTTAATCTTCTGGATGAGCTTTCCATGAGGGATCTGGTCAAATGCCTTACTAAAATCTATGCAGACAACATAGAAACATAGAAAACATACAGCACAATACAGGCCCTTCGGCCCACAAAACTATGCTGAACATGTCCCTACCTTAGAACTACCTAGGCTTTACCCATAGCTGTCTATTTTTCTAAGCAGCCATGCAGCCATCCAGGAGTCTCTTAAAAGACCCTATCATTTCCACCTCCACCACCGCTGCGGGAAGCCCATTCCACACGCTCACCACTCTCTACATAAAAAGACTTATCCCTGACATCTCCTCTGTACCTATTTCCAAGCAGCTTAAAGCTATGCCCTCTCGTGCTAGCCAATTCAGCCCTGGGGAAAAGCCTCTCACTATCCACACGATCAATGCCTCTCATTTTCTTATACACCTCCATCAAGTCACCTCTCATCCTTCGTCACTCCAAGGAGAAAAAGCTGAGTTCACTCAACCTATTCTCATAAGGCATGCTTCCCAATTCAGGCAACATCCTTGTAAATCTCCTCTGCACCCTTCCTATGATTTCCACGTCCTTCCTATAGTGAGGCAACCAGAATTGAGCACAGTACTCCAAGTGGGGTCTGACCATGGTCCTATATAGTTGCAACATTACCTCTCGGCTCCTAAACTCAATTCCACGATTCATGAAGGCCAATACACTGTATGCCTTCTTAACCACAGAGTCAACCGGCATAGCAGCTTTGAGTGTCCTATGGACTCGGACCCCAAAATCCCTCTGATCCTCCTTAATCCTGTTCAGCAAGGCCTTCTTATGGCCCCTTCTGGCTCTCCTAATTTCGTTCTTAAGCTCCTTTCTGCAAGCCTTATAATCGTCTAGATTCATATCATTACCTAGTTTTTTGAACCTTTCGTAAGCTCTTCTTTTCTTCTTGACGAGACTTACAACAGCCTTTGTGCACCACGGATCTTGTACCATACCATCCTTTCCATGTCTCTAGTGCCTGCCTCTTTCTCTTCCCTCTCCTGGCTGTTACCCACTTCTCTGTCTCCTGTGGTCCCGGGGAGACTAACTGCCTATAGCTCCTCTCTTATCACCTCCTCACTGTCCCTGACCGGACGAAGGTCATCCAGCTGCAGCTCCAGTTCCCTAACGTGGACTCTAAGGAGCTGCAGCTCGATGCACCTGGTGCAGATGTGGTCGTCCGGGAGGCCGGGAGTCTGTAGGACTTCCTACATCTGACACAGAGCACAGAAAACCGGCCTCACACACATACTATCTGTCTTTATTTTAAATAGATAACCTACCTGGCCTCAACCCTTTATCGCCAAAGCCTTCCTACTCTGTCTCCCACTACTCTGATGCCCGCTCTGTAAATCTGCCTTCCTTTTAAACTTTTCCTGCTGTTCTCACTGGCCAACCTCCAAGTGCTTGCACAGTCGTGCCCCGTTCAAACTGCCGAAGAACTAACCCACAGCTTCATCTTCATCAATCACTCATCACCTCATCAAAAAAAACTCAATCAAGTTTAAATAGATACAACGTGCCCTGCACAAACTCTGTTGGGCTCATCTACTACATCCAATGGTCCTGATGTGGCCACCTGTATATCAGTGAGACCCAACATAGATTAGGAGACTGCTTTGCTAAGCACCATCCACCAGAAAAAAAATGGGATCTCCCAGTGGCCACCCATTTTAATTCCACTTCCCATTCCCATTCCAACATGTCAGTCCATGGCCTCCTCTACTGACAGGTTGCTCTTCAAGAGACCCAGCACTACCTCCTACTTTACTTCAAAATGCCCTAGCATGTCAATATTCTTGACACCGACCTCCACATCCCTCACCTTGGTAAATACTGAATTAAGGACTTCACCCACATCTTTCACATCCATTCAAACATTCCCCCTTTACCCTTGAGTGGTACCACCCTCTCCCAAGTTATTCCCTTGTTCCAGATGTATAGGATCCCTTGGGATTCTCTTTAATCCTGTTTATCAAAGATATCTCATGGCCCTTCTGGGCTCTCCTAATTCATGATCCTGAGTTCTTTATATTCCTTGAAGGCTCTGTTTGATTCTAGTTTCCTAAGCTTAATATACTTTTCCTGTTTCTTCTTGACTAAATTCATCACCTCCCTCAACATCCAAGGTTATCTTACCCTGCAATCCTTGTCCTTCCTTCTGACTGGAACATAACTGTCCCGTACTCTGTGCAGCTGGTCTCTAAACAACCTCCTGATATCAGATGTGGACTTGCCAAAAGACAACTGTTCCCACTGAACTCTTAGTCCCTGCCTAATGCTCCCTTAATTTGCCCTACTCCAGTTTGATACTCTCCTGCAAGGTCCATGATTATCTTTATCTATAACTACCTTAAATATTAAGGAGTTGTGATCGGTCCTCCCTAACTACTCGCCCACTGAAAGGTTTTGTCATCTGGCCAGGTTCATTACCCAACACCAGATCCAGTACAACCCAATATGTAAATGTTGGACTAATCCACATATTGATTGAAGAAACCCCACTGGATGCACCTAACAAATTTTGCTTTATCTAATCCACTAAGAAGTAAATTGAAGTCCTCTATGACAACAACCCAATTGTTTTTACACCTTTCCTTAATCTGGCTGCATATTTGTTTCTCATTGCCCTGGTGGCTACTGGCGGGGGGTTGGGGGGGGGTGGGGGGGTGGTCTGTAGTACAATACCATCAGAGTGATTGTAGACTTCCTATTTTTGAGTTCTAAACATATAGACTTGGTGGATGAGCCTTCCATTATGTCCCCTGTTACGTACCCCGTAACTGGGTTGCCAAACCAGCAGAAATGGATCACTCAGTTGGAGTCTGGAGTACTAGAACTAAGAAAGTTTTATTAAGGAAACAAGCAACACAGTAATCGAAAGGTTAATAAATGCAACAGTTCAGTGATGATAAACACACATGTGCACAGAATTAAGATAACAGCATCAATCAAGCTCTATCGTTGTCTAGGGGTAAATGACCAATTTCAAAATGACTCAAAGTTCAGTCCAGTTTAGTAGTTCAGTTCGCAGTAATCGTTGCCATGGCGATGGACAATGTGGGGGAAGAGAGAGATAGAATAGGAACAACTCATCATTCAGAACGGCTTCACTCACAGACCAGCAGGATGGCTCACAGACCAGCGAGATGGCTCACAAACAGCTTTTGGGCGGGTCCTTGGTGATGTCACCTGAGGTCACCGACTGTGACCCCTCCTCCAGATGCGGTCGATCCTCTGCAGTGAACCCGGCACCCAGGCAAGGGCGGACACACACCGGGTTCCCGCTGATCGTACCTTTCCACCCTTGTCGTTGTCTGGCACTTCTCACCCACTCGTGAGAAGCGCACCGCTTCCAGGGTCTCGTTACCTCGGGTGGCGTGTGTGTGTCTTAGCGAACCTGTCCCTTTTTATCCCCCTGCTGGGGTATCGCCTGTCCATCACTTCAAACAGTTCAGGGCTCAAAGGGGGGAGCCGCTCCAGACAGCTCTTCCTCCCACATCCCTTCATTACACATCTCCAGACGCTGCTCCATTGTTCCTTATCTCTCCTTCCCCTGAGGGCAGGTGGCAGACCAACTGCTGATGCCACTGATGCTAGCCCAGGCCAGCAAACATCTTAATTTTATGTGTATTCTCGTAACACCCCTCAGAGGACAGCAGTGATATTGTCCCTGATCAGTAGTACAACTCACCCACCCCCCCTCTTTTAACTATCTTTTCTAAAGCATTGAATCCCTGGGGTATCAAGCACCCAACTCCTGTCCCTCTCTCAACCAAGTCTTTGTAATGGCTACACCATCATAGTTCAATGTACTGATCTGTGTTCTAAGTTCATTACCTTAACCCAGGATACTCCTAGCACTAAGATGCACACACTTAAGATTACCCATCCCATCCCTTCTGTTACTTTGCTCCTGCCAGTTTTTACTGGCACTGACATTTACTCTCCTCTGCATCCTTCCACTTTCTGACCTGGTGCTCTGCTTCCCATTCCCCTGCCAAACTAGTTTAAACCCTCCTGAGTTTATTCGTAAGGCCAGTGATGTTGTGGGGATGGAACTGGACTCTCTGACGGTGGTGTCTGAAAAGAGGATGCTGTCCAAGTTGCATGCCATCTTGGTCAATGTCTCCCATCCACTACATAATGTACTGGGTGGGCACAGGAGTACATTCAGCCAGAGACTCATTCCACCGAGATGCAGCACAGAGCGTCATAGGAAGTCATTCCTGCCTGTGGCCATCAAACTTTACAACTCCTCCCTTGGAGGGTCAGACACCCTGAGCCGATAGGCTGGTCCTGGATTTATTTCGTAATTTACTGGCATAATTTACATATTACTATTTAACTATTTATGGTTCTATTACTATTTATTATTTATGGTGCAACTGTAACGAAAACCAATTTCCCCCTGGGATCAATAAAGTATGACTATGAGTATGAGTAGCACTAGCAAACCACCTGGCCAGCATACCGGTCCCCCTCCAACTTAGGTGCAACCCGTCCCTCTTGTACAGGTCAGCCCTGCCCCAGATGAGGTTCTAACGACTGAAGAACCTGACAGCCTGTACCCTGCATCGGTTCCTCAGCCACTCATTCATCTGTACAATCATTCTATTCCTGCTCCCAATGAGCGTGTGGCACCAGGAGTAATCCAAAGATTACTACTTTGGAAGGGGTGCTCTTTAGCCTCTTTCCTAACTCCCATTACCTTGCAGAACCTTGTCCCCCTTTCTACCCATGCCACTGGTGCCAGTGTGCGCCTCAGCTTCTGGCTGCTCATGCTCCCGTGAGAATATTCTGCAACTGCTCTGAGACATCCTGGACCCTTGCTTCTGGGTGGTAACACACCATCCTGGTGTCCCTTTCTCGTCCACAGAATCTCCTGTCTATCAAGTCATCTGTCAGTATGACTCTGCCTAACTTGGCTCTTCCTTGCTGAGCTTCAGAGCTGGCCACAGTGCCAGTAGCCTGGCTCCTGCTGATAGGCCATCCCCCACAGTAGTATCAAAAGGGGTATACTCGTTGCTAAGGTGAGTGGCCACAGGGAACCCTGCATTGACTGCTTACCCTCCTTACTTCTGGTGGTGTCCCATACACTATCTGAAGTCTGCACTCTGGGTGTGATCACCTTAGTGAAAGTTTCACTGATGAGATTTTCAGCAGCCAGGATGGTCCCGCGTATATCCCTCCAGCTACAGTTCCTTGATCTTTATCAGTCAGGAGCTGATGTTGGGTGCACTTCCTGCAGATGTAATCATTAGGGAGACAGACAGGTACCCTGAAATCTCGCATCTCACAGCAGGAGCATTCCTCTGCCTTGACTATCTTGACTACACTGAACTGGGGACTAAGGACTGACAATTTTAAAAATATAGCTTACCTGTTCTTACCTCTGCCTTTTCTTTGAACCCTTTGTGTTTTGCACTCACCTGGGTCACTTACACAGTCTCTTCTTGGCGAGCTTTTTATACCTTTGGTTCCAACTTCAAGCCCAAGTACCACAATCAAAACAAAAGATACCTTACCATTGTCTGTTCTTTCGGAAGTTTATTGCACCTCCATTTCTATTGGCTGAGATAAAACTCCTGACAAGACCTGTTCTTTACAAGTGTCTCCCACCCGGTGACAATGTCATTCTTTCACTCATTAATTCAAAGTATGATTCACTCCTTTCAAGACTTGTTCTTTTGAAATGGCTCCCACGCTGCAATGATGTCAATAGAATGGAAAAATAAAGAAATAGTATTCATATTTTCAGCAATGTGAATGAATGTGAGAGGAGCCTCAAATATTAAAATTGTTCCTTTTTGGGCTGATTGGGCCTCATACTATCACCATGTTGAAAAGATACTTGACAATAGAATAGGAATCCAAACTTACTATGCCAGGTTTAATGGGCAATTGTTTTGCAAAGGCAACAAGTTCTGTAAAATAACTATGCTTAGGGATGGGGTGGAATGGATGAACAGAGAAAATGTAAAACAGCTCAGTGGAGGTAAATGGCAGAGTAAATTGACCTGGAAGCTTTGGATATCACAAATAATAGCATTGCAATGAATCGCTTCATTTTTCTAGTTAATGTCGGTTTGTAATTCACACATCATTCTTATCCTGCAAGGGTTGGCCTCCCGTGATGGGTTAATGAAAACATGGTTCTATTTATAATATGTTGACAATGTTATATTCTTTTCAGAAATGTAAACTTGCTGATAATTTATTTATTCATATTTTATTTTACCTTACTTTTCCCCATTCGGACCATTTTTGTATTTTCTGATACTGCAATTCTCTTGGTTAAAGGAATTATTCGCCGGTGTTGCTGGTTTTCATACATCTTTAATGCTAGTGGTCTGGAGAAAGAAAACAAAACATCGAGTAGTGGTAATGAGAATCCTTCGGTAAAACCAGAACTTCCAGCCAGAAAAAGCATCAACATCAGCAAACCCAGGCTTAACAGAATAGTGTCAGTGGGAGATGGCAATTTTTAGTCCAGAGCACATGATACCATCATCTCCATCTTGAAAAAAATCTTGCTAAGTGTAAGAGAGATAGTGTGTCTGTTCAGCTGTGGGTTGACTACAAGCTTATCAGCAAACATGCGTACAGTGAGATCTTGTATCCAGATTTCTGTTTCTAATATTTAAATCTGTGATTCATCTAAAGTAATCTCAAATAAGCTCAGTTTCAGAGATTTTTCTGAAGAGTGTTTTTGTAACAAAGTTTGAACTTCAATGGTGCTTAATATTTAGAAATAGATTTGGCAACTGTTCTTTCCCCTGGCTTCTCTTATTGCCAGAATCTAAGAGCTGAAGAGCGGGAATGCAATACTGTACTGAAGTGTAATTCCCCTCGAAAATAAATCAGCATAATTAAATCTTCTGGAACTGACTGTGGTTCAAGTTTGGTACTTGCCTTGTAATAGGTTAGAGTATTAATCTCATGGCCATTGTTTGATATGTGGACATGCCTTGACTTGCCACCTAGCAGCTGTGGGCTGCTCTAGCATAGGAAGCAAGGTTCATTCAATTTACTGTAAGTTTTCTAAAAAGTATGTTTCATCGACTGGCATTAGAACTTCATACTGCTAATATCAAGGACATTTTTATTGGAAAATTAAAAACATTAAATCACATAATGGAAAATTAATATATGACCACGCCTGCCAACAAAAATTATATTATGCACTAGTCAATTTACTTCAAAAAAAAACTCTTAATCCTTTGCTTATTTAATTTTTGACTCATGGTATGAACAATCATAGTTCTAGAGAAATATGAATTGATTACTTTTTGTTTAATTAGGCCATGCTGCATGAAGACTTCAACTGGTAGTGCCAATGAACTAAACCACTCATGATGCATGTTTCATATTTTTTTGAGGAGCTGAGTTTCCAATTTAGAGCAGATGCTGCTGGAAAGTAAAGTCTGATTCTCAAGGAAACAATCTGTAATCAATCAACATTCCAATTAAATCCTTGAAAATGATAGAAAATTGTACTAGTAGTAATAAATTTAATAATAATTTTAACTTTCTTATCCCTGATGTGGCACGAAAAGGAATTCCCATTTCCTACCTGTCAGTGTGATTGATGCTTGGAATTTCTGTCCTGGTCTGCTGACAGCAGGTTGTGGTCTTGTAGAGAACTCTATTCTGCATTCACATGCTGCTCACAAATGAATGAATGAATGAGCATTCTTTTAATTTCTTAATATGGACATGAAGTTGCATAGTGCCAATAAACAACAATGCAGAATAAATTTAAATTTTTAAAAAATTGCCCATTCATTCATGCTGCATAATGCATAAGTGACAAATTCCCAAGTTTTTTTAATTGCATGCACCTTTCCAGATACAAATAAGCTGACTGTGTAATCCTGTCAGCATACTTTATATCTTATGCCTTTAAATCCCATTATGTAATTCTCACAGCCTCTCCATTTCTTTGTTAATTATCTTAGAAGACAGTGCATTGCTTTATCAAACCTTATTTAAAATAAATACTGAACTCTCATTTATTTTATCTCACCTCCTCTTCCAATTCATACAGTTTATTTATTAGCACTGCTGTTCATATTTCATCATAGTTCAAAGAACAAACTGTAATTATAATCATTCTAGTTACAATTTTTAATTCATTTTAATAAGGAACATAAAATAGTGTAAACATTACAAAGTATTATAAAATACAGCACATTATTCATTTCAATACAACTTCACTGATTTTAGTTGGTTTAAGTCTTGAGTTATATCACAACCCTATATAAGCTTTACAACCCTGTCCATGGACAAGATAAAGTTACAGAGTCATGGAACACTACAAGACAGAAACAAATCAAACCAAAATCCGCTGACAGCTCGTTCCACACATTCACTGCCACGTGAACGAAGAAGTTCCCCCTCATGTTCCCCTTAAACATTTCACATTTAACCAATGACCTCCCACTCTAGTCTCAGTCAAACTCAGTGGAATTAGCCTGCTTACATTTACCTTACACCTCTCATAATTGTTCGTATCAGTCTTAGAAACTATTAGGTGACAATGTTAATGCTGCTGCCTCATAGTTCTATCTCTCCAAGTTTGATCCTAATTTGGTATCATCTGGGTGAAGTTTGCATGTTTTGCCTATAACCATGTGGTTTTCAGGTGGATGTTCTGGTTTTCCCCAAGATATGTTACTAAGTGATTGGCTGCTGGACATTACACCTATTTGAGGGTAGATTGCAAAGGATCAAGGGGAAGTTGGTGGGCACGTACGAAAGCATAAGGGCTGTAGAGAAATATGAAAAGGTAATGGGACTGGTGCATCTGCTCTGCTGAGAGCCTGCATGGACTTGATGGACTGCTTCCAATGTCATAATGATAAATAAGTGACAAAGAAGATGTTTTATAGTCCTTTTGGGAAATGTACGAAAATGTTTTGAATGATGAAGGGAATAAATGCCACTCTTTCCCAGTAGTGGGCTTGTTTATTTGGAGCACCTTCAAATGAGTCCCTGTTCACACGTGGAGTAGCTGATTCCATCAGCTAAAGCTAGAATGTAACTTTGAGTTGTGCATTGGATAATGAAGGGGCAGTATTTGTACCATGCCTGTCAATTTCAAGATTCAAGGGCAAATCACGGTGTTGGAATGCAACTGCTAACACCTGGTAAGGCTCGTTAGAGTAGTTAATGCTACCAAGCTCCTGTCTGAGCTTGTGCTGCCACCAGCTGTGGAACAGGGTGACTGACAAGACACGCAGGAAATACGAGGACAAGATGCTGGAGTCTGGATCCACAAATCACCTGCTGAGGGAACTTGGTGGGTTGAGCAGTGTCGTGTGTGTGTGTGTGTGTGTGTGTGTGTGTGTGTGTGTGGGGGGGGGGGCAGGGAAGGGCAGTAGTAAGTAATTGTCAGTGTTTTTTGGGTTGATATCCTGTTGCAGAAATCCTGTCCTGAGCTCATATCAACACCAATTAAAAATTATACCCAACATTTGAAACAAAGCTAAGGGCAATTTTATTGTATTCTGCTCCTGATAGCAAAACAAGATGTTATAGGAATTACCATTATTGTGTGCATCATTTTGTTTCTGATCTCACGGGATCTGACTTTCGCCCTGCAGAGATTAGGCTTCACAGAAGCTGACAGCTTTCTGGCACCTCACCAAAATAACCATTTAATGAATATGCTTAAGCAGGTCAGTGCAAACCTTACCAGGCCTTAAACTGTAGTTGGCAGAGCCTCATAAACATCAAAAAAATGACTAATATTTAGAAACTGCCAAACAGATTTTTACAAATTGGATTTGGCCAAAACTATGTGAAAAGAGCACAGTCACGCATCACTTACCATCAGTCAATGCAGGCCAGGAGTGATGTGACTAAATCAGGCTGCAATCATTAAACTACTTGACTATTAACCCAAAAACCTGAAGGCACCATCCTAAGACCAGAGACGTCCAACCCTGGGAGCTTAGTATTTAAAATTTTTAATAACATAAAACTTTAAAAAAAGGAGCATTTAGTTTTTAACAAGTATGACCAGAAAACAACTGGATTTTCACAGGAACACATTTGGTTTACCTATATCATATAGGGGAGGAGATCTGCCTATATCTGTCTCCAGACCCATAGCAACCCACTCTTAAATTTCTTCTGACATGGCCAAGTGAGGAATAACAGCAACAGTGAGGAGAGATTGAGTTGCCTGGGACTGTAGTTGCTGGAATGCAGAAGAATGAGGGGAGATTTTATAGAAACATAAAATTATGAAAGGGATAGATAAGATGGAGGCAGGAAAGTTGTTTCCACTGATAGGTGAGACTAGAATGAGGAGAACATAGCCTCAAGGTTCGAGGGAGTAAATTTAGGACAGAGATGAGGAGGAATTGTGCAGGCCAAGTCACTGGGTGCATCTAAGGCAGAGATAGATAGGTTCTTGACTAGCCAGGGCATCGAAGGGTATGGGGAGAAGGCAGGGGAGTGGGAATGACTGGAAGAATTGGATCAGCCCATGATTGAATGGCAGAACAGACTCAATGGGTCAAATGGCCAACTGCTGTGTCTATATCTTATGGTCTTATGGAATTGCTTTTCCCAGAAAATGGTGAATCTGAGGAATTCTCTGACCGATGAAGTAGTGGAGGCTAACTCAGTATACACATTTAAGACGAGGTTGGATAGATTTTTGCATAGAAGGGAAATTAAGGGTTATGGGGAAAAGGCAGGTAGGTGGAGATGAGTCCATGGCCAGATCAGCCATGATCTTACTGAATGGCGGAGCAGGCTTGATGGGCCAGATGGTCTACTCCTGCTCCTATTTCTTATGTTCTAATTGCTGCTTTCTGAGAAGGCTTGAAGCCAAGAGTGTTCCTGATCTGGCTGAGATCAACCATTATGGATTCTAATGCACTGGGATCCACCAGTCACATATATCAGGTGACCTCTTACACACTAGTCCGTGTAGTCCATTCTATAACAGATTTTGGTTTTACTTCAAATTGAGCATTCTATGTTAACAAGGAAAATACTTTAAAAATCTGCAGATACCACAAATCTGAAATAAAAACAAAAACCGCTGTAACTAAACAGCAAGTCAGGCGATATCTGTGGGAAATGAATCAGAGTTAAATTTTAGACTGGAGAGGTTTTCTGTTAGCACAAACATTGTCAGATCTATTAAGTGTTTCCATTATTTTCTGTTATCACCCTGACAATCTGTGAATCATTTTGCGAAATATTGGAAGCGTTAGTACCTGAACATGTGCAATTTAAATATCATATCTTAAAATATCTCAAAATAAATATAAATATTGAGGATTATTTCTATCCTCAGTAAAATTCTGTTTTTTTTTGTTGTTAGCAAAGCAATTACTGACCCAGTGATTATCTGATTATAATGTTTCAAAATTTAAATTTATGTGAAAGCTAAACATGCCTCAATGCTTATTTTATATTTGTTGGAAAAATTATCTGAACTCAAACAATACCAAATTAACATTCACTGACTTCCTTGAGGTAGTTCCTTACCATTAAGTTGAATGCAGTTATTGTATCTCTAGACAAATATCACAGCACAATAAAGTGTGACATTAAGCATGCATTGTGTTCCTGGTTTCCATTAGTCCAACATTTGGAGTGTAGTTGGTATTGGTGTGGAAGTACGTTACCGTTTTCTCTGCTCCTTTCAGGATTTCTCTTCAACTTGGACTGAGACATCTATTAAGTCAACCTTTAGCCCCCAGTGATTGTGGGAACAATAGTTTTATTGCATCTTTCTTTTGACTTTGGTGGCTTCCTTTCCCTAAACTCCTGAAGCTTATGACTCATAGACTGTTGTTGGTGACTGTAATTCCTGAAATATTATACATGAACCCTATGCTGTGAATATTGGCGGGCTCTTTCACTGCAGCAGACGAGTTTGACTCTGCCCTTAGCTGATGTATGAGTGTACTTTGAACATGAGTCAGTAGATATATTCCTGATGGTCTGATTTACACTGACACTTTAGTTGTAGTTTTTATGTACGTTCAAAGTTCAGTAATGGAAATCAGTTCCAAAGGGATAACATTTCAGTAGTCTAAATTACTTTGGCTCTTCTCTGAATTTGTGATCCTCAGCAGAACACTTAAATATAAAAGTCTAATATCAGTATTCGAGGTAACCTCGTGACCTGTATATCAGGGGAAAAAAAGGCAAATGAAATCTGAAATAAAACAGAAAATGCTGGAAATACCTGGGAGGTCAGGCAGTGCCTGTGAGGAGTGCAACAGTGAACACCTCAGGGCAGTGACCAGGCATCAGGTGTTCTTTAAGCCAATAGGTAGGGCTGTTTTCTACATTAAATCAGCTTCATTTTTCCCCTTTTCTATCTATCACATTTTTCTGCATTCTTTGTTATTGATGAGTTGTTCTTATGAGATCTAATTGCTGAATGAATTATTCAAAGGTCTTTGGGTTAAACATTTACAAGTTGCTGTTTCACAGTCTCCACTGGAGATTATGCGATCATTTGGGCAGTGCAGTTGCAGGGCAGTTAGTGTAACGCTTTCACGGACCAGCGACACGGGTTCAATTTCACCACTGTCTGTAAAGAGCTTGTATGTTCTCCCTGTGATCGTGTGGGCTTCCACTGGGCGATTTGGTTTCCTCCGGGCGATCTGGTTTCCTCCCACACTCCAAAGATGTATTGATCAATAAATTGGTTGGGTACAATGATGTAATTGAGCACCACCAGTAATGGGGCTGGAAGGGATTGTTACCGTGTTGTATCCCTAAATTAGAGGCTTCATTCTAAGTATTATGACTGTGAGAATCCAACATAAATAAAATACTTAATTGGTCAGAATTAGTTCCTCACCTTGTATGTAACTTATAGTATTTGACCTGTAACCTGTCTAGATTGGAATCTCTTTGACTCGTTTCAGCTCCTTTTTAAGTGTGCAGCATGTAAGAAAGGGATTGGTGCCACTGTTCATTGATTTAATATGTGTAACTAATTATGGAATTGGGCCACTGTGATAGTCACATGGACCTTTGCCTGAACCTATTTAAATCATTATCTTTCTGCTCAAGTTTAATAACTTTTGCTTTGTTTATGATGTAAAATCTTGTTTTAGTTACTTGTCATCACACGATTTCACACTTCATTCCCTCCATGAGCGACTATTGCTCATAAATTAGTGATAATTTTTCAAAACTCGTTAGATTCTGGACTAGTTCCTGAGGATTGGAGGGTGGCTAATGTAACCCCACTTTTTAAAAAAGGAGGGAGAGAGAAACCGGGGAATTATAGACCGGTTAGCCTATCGTCGGTGGTGGGGAAACTGCTGGAGTCAGTTATCAAGGATGTGATAACAGCACATTTGGAAAGCGGTGAAATCATCAGACAAAGTCAGCATGGATTTGTGAAAGGAAAATCATGTCTGACGAATCTCATAGAATTTTTTGAGGATGTAACTAGTAGAGTGGATAGGGGAGAACCAGTGGATGTGGTATATTTGAATTTTCAAAAGGCTTTTGACTTGGTCCCACACAGGAGATTAGTGTGCAAACTTAAAGCACACGGTATTGGGGGTAAGGTATTGGTGTGGGTGGAGAATTGGTTAGCAGACAGGAAGCAAAGAGTGGGAATAAACGGGACCTTTTCAGAATGGCAGGCAGTGACTCGTGGGGTACCGCAAGGCTCAGTGCTGGGACCCCAGTTGTTTACAATATATATTAATGACTTGGATGAGGGAATTAAATGCAGCATCTCCAAGTTTGCGGATGACACGAAGCTGGGGGCAGTGTTAGCTGTGAGGAGGATGCTAAGAGGATGCAGGATGACTTGGATAGGTTGGGTAAGTGGGCAAATTCATGGCAGATGCAATTTAATGTGGATAAATGTGAGGTTATCCACTTTGGTGGCAAAAACAGGAAAACAGATTATTATCTGAATGGTGGCCGATTAGGAAAAGGGGAGGTGCAACGAGACCTGGGTGTCATTATACACCAGTCATTGAAAGTGGGCATGCAGGTACAGCAGGCGGTGAAAAAGGCGAATGGTATGCTGGCATTTATAGCGAGAGGATTCGAGTACAGGAGCAGGGACGTACTACTGCAGTTGTACAAGGGCTTGGTGAGACCACACCTGGAGTATTGTGTGCAGTTTTGGTCCCCTAATCTGAGGAAAGACATCTTTGCCATAGAGGGAGTACAAAGAAGGTTCACCAGATTGATTCCTGGGATGGCAGGACTTTCATATGAAGAAAGACTGGATGAATTGGGCTTGTACTCGTTGGAATTTAGAAGATTGAGGGGGGATCTGATTGAAACGTATAAGATCCTAAAGGGATTGGACAGGCTAGATGCAGGAAGATTGTTCCCGATGTTGGGGAAGTCCAGAACGAGGGGTCACAGTTTGAAGATAGAGGGGAAGCCTTTTAGGACCGAGATTAGGAAAATCTTCTTCACACAGAGAGTGGTGAATCTGTGGAATTCTCTGCCACAGGAAACAGTTGAGGCCAGTTCATTGGCTATATTTAAGAGGGAGTTAGATATGGCCCTTGTGGCTACGGAGGTCAGGGGGTATGGAGGGAAGGCTGGGGCGGGGTTCTGAGTTGGATGATCAGCCATGATCATAATAAATGGCGGTGCAGGCTCAAAGGGCCGAATGGCCTACTCCTGCACCTATTTTCTATGTTTCTATAAAGTAATGAAAGAGTGTGGTTTTTTATTTGCTATCAGAGCAAAGATATGGTTTATTGCTTCTACAGACCGCACTAATCTTGGAACTGTAACAGAACCAATGGTTTAAGCTATTTTTAAAATTTAAATTGTATATTTTTTAGACGGATGCAGGCAAGTGAGTGAAGGCATCAATCAGGTTACTCTGGGATGTCTGGCTGATTCACCCTCAAAACCTTTGAGAAGATGGAAGGTGAGAAATGAATCAGAAAATTCAGGTGTCCGTCCTCCTACCCTTTCTCCCATGGTCCACTCTCTTATCCTTTCAGATTATCCCTTCTTTAGCTCTTAACCTTTTCCACCCATCACCTCCCAGATTCTCACTTCACCCCCCACCCCACCCACACACCTGGCATCACATATCGCCTTCTAGCTTGTACTCGTTCTCTTCCAGCATTTGTACAGTATGTGTTACTCTGGATTTCTAGCATCTGCAGAATCAGGAAATTAATTTATTTTTTCAAAAAAATACACTCAGATCTTTGCAGCACTGTTCTGTAATAATGCTTGGAAACCCAACTGTTGGGAATTTCCATACTGTCCACTTACCCACCCCAAAACCAGAACTCCTGCATTTCCACTTTTCTCCCTCTTCTGCACCCCTACTCCTGGTGTTAAAGGTCAGTGATCCTCAATTTATTGTACTTCCAAAATACTCTGTAGCCTTTAACTCTCACCCTTGGGAAATACCGCGTATAAGGCAACCTTGTGCAGCGAGTGATTGGTTATCTGTCACTTTTAGTAAGACTATTTATCTCTTGACAAAAGCACTTAAAGCAGTCCATAAGTCAATATAATAATTCAGCCCAAAGCTACTGTAAAAAAACCAAATGATTGTTGATTTACTTTGAAATGGAGATTGGAGGGCCTTTCAAATTATCTTGAACTTGGCTTCTAGGAATGTGCCTTACAAATTAAGCTGGGTCATAGTTCTGAAGGCTGTCATATCAGCACAGATGGGAAATACTTTGTCTTTGTTATTTATTATGGTTCTCATCTTGAAGGCTACTTTGTGGATCCTGGCTATCTTTCTATCCCTGGCTGTTAGTACAATTGCTTCATCCCAAGACGAGAACTGGCTTCCAGAATATCATCTACACTCCAGAAAGATACTACTCCAGGAAAAGAGCAGGTCTTCAGTAGAAAGCAAAGCAGCCCTCAAGAGCAAGACCGAAGAGAGAACAGAATCATCAACACCATCAGCCTGGCCTGCTGATTCCTGTGAGTACAGATATTAATCATTAAACAGGAGTGAATACATTAAAGTAGCAGAAAAGACTTTAGAGTATTAAGAGTGTTACGCACTATCAGGGAGCTGAGAACTTACCCAACGTTTTGGAGTCAGGTTAATAAAATGCAGTTTGGTTAGATTTAATGTACTGAGGAGAGTAGATACTTTACATCTACCCTCTTTGAAATGGACCAGTAAGGTGTAAGAGTGTATTACGTTGTCCATTGGTGAACTAATTATGTGTTCAGTAATTCGGGTTCCCATTTTCTATAAGTATTGCGTGATTATTTATTTAAGTTTAAAGTTTGGGGCACCTTTCACAGCAGACCACTGGGCAAAAAATTGCACAGCATGAGATTTTTATGCATACTGGTCATTACAGATTAGTGGGAACACTGGTCGTCAGGTTCAGGGTGGTATTGGCTACGCTAATGTCCCCATTATACAGGGACTTGTGCATCACAGACTTTACACTGGGATAGCTATTTGGTATCCTGCAGCTTTCCAGACACATTGCAATTGAGATCACGAGACTGTTGGACAGCTTTTGGCCTGTGCATATAACTTCTCAACTTGACCAAGGAGTTATCATATTGTTGAGACATTTATATCAAATGGTGTTTCTGATAGATGTGGAAAGGATGTATGATGAGCAGGGGATGAAATAGATGGGTGGGTAACAGGGTTGTAAGATAGGTGAAGGGTATGACAAGTGTTAGTTAAGCAGGAAACATATGATGTGCTATGATGAACATTGGAGAATAAGTAATTGGAAAAGTAAAAAGCCTGGTCCATAATGAGCAAGGGTTTTGTGGGTGTGAAACTTAATAGATGGGCATTTTAATAGGTGAAAGATGTACTGAATTGGAATGGAGTGTACAATATCTAGGAGATATAATGGTTTTGGTGTTAAAAGCAGATTAAAAAAGCAAATGAGGTGATTTGGAAATGAAGGCCTTATAAGTGTGTGAGGGGTGTACATTGACAGATAGGGCATAAAATAGTCAGGATATAAAACAGCTGGTTTGTGAAACAATTGCTGATCTGCTACCATAGGGTAAAAGTCAATCCTTAAGATGTATTACTTCGCAATGCAAATAGTCATAGTCATACTTTATGGATCCTGGGGGAAATTTGTTTTCATTACAGTTGCACCATAAATAATTAAAAAGTAATAAAACCATAAATAGTTAAATAGTAATATGTAAACTATGCCAGGAAATAAATCCAGGACCAGCCTATTGGCTCAAGGTGTCTGACCCTCCAAGGGAGGAGTTGTAAAGTTTGATGGCCACAGGCAGGAATGACTTCCTATGATGCTCTGTGCTGCATCTCGATGGAATGAGTCTCTGGCTGAATGTACTCCTGTGCCCAACCAGTACATTATGCAGTGGATGGGAGACACTGTCCAAGATGGCATGCAACTTGGACAGCATCCTATTTTCAGACACTACCGTCAGAGAGTCCAGTTCCATCCCCACAATATCACTGGCCTTCTGGATGAGATTGTTGACTCTGTTGGTGTCTACTACCCTCAGCCTGCTGCCCCAGCACACAACAGCAAACATGATCGCACTGGCCACCACAGACTCGTAGAACATCCTCAGCATTGTCCGGCAGTGTTTGGTTAGCATAGAAACAGTTGATTAATATAATAAAGTTATTTGAACTTTTACAGTATTTAAGAAATTGAAATAATCTGATTTTGAAACAAACCAGCAAATTATTCTTGTATTCTATTGAATGATGCAATAGATGAAGTAATTCCATTTTACCAATACATATACTCAGTTGCCACTTTATTAGGTACCTGCTATGTTCATGGTCTTCTGCTCCTGTAGCCCATTTTCAAAGTTCAAAGTGTTGTCAGTTCAAACATGCTATTCTGCATATTGGTGTAGTAACACATGGTTATATAACTTAATGTTGCTTTCCTGTCAGCCCGAACCTGCCTGGGCATTTTCCTCTGACCTCTGTCATTAACAAAATTGCTCACAGAACTGCCACTCATTGGATGATTTTTGGTTCTTCCATCACTCCCTGTAAACTCTAGAGACAGTTGTGTATGAAAATCTCAGAAACTGTTGATCTCCTGGGATACTGAAAACATCTCATCTGGCACCAAGAACCATTCCATGGTCAAATCACTTACTGTAGATTACATTTTTTCCCCATTCTGATGTTTGGTCTGAACAACAATGAACCTATTGACTATGTCTACAAGCTTTTATGCATTGAGTTTCTGGATGTTTGCATTAACGAGGTGTACAGGTGTACCTAATAAAGTGGCCACAGCGTAGAATCAGAAACTTCAGGGGAACCTGCATCTAGCATCGGATTTGGTTAAAATCAGAGGAAAGCATTCATTTGGCTATAGTCCAGAGACCAAAAAGATTTTAGGCACCTCTCCTCTCAGCTATGCAGAAATTATTGTGAAGACAATGAGAAAGAGGTAACAAAAATTAAGGAAACAGGGAAAAATGTCAAATTCAAGATTTATCATGCTGCAAGACAAATATGTCTCCAGTAGGGTTATTAATGTTTAAAACAGTCCATTTGTAATATGCTTAAATGTTTTTATTTTGTTGACTTGTAGTGAGACTCCCACGATTTTTGCTATGAAGAGAATCGTTTTCTATTTTTGTCCTTTGTACTGGTTTGTTGCAAAGCATTGAATCATCTAAACAAGCTCGTCTGGGAACCATACTATCAAAAGAACGGAAGCTAAGGTTTCGTATTAACTTGATGTTCCATCTTGTGCAGATGCAACTCCAACTTCAGACAGACCGGGAGCACCTGCTGAGGATCTACAAAACCGTCATCAGCGTTCGCCCGGGGCTTCGCTTCAAGGTACAATGCCTTCAAGTGGTTCACGCAGAAACAAGCAGAGAGAATCAAACCGATCAAACAGAGGATGTCAGATTAACAGCCAGACAGTCAAAGTTAGAAGTCTAGGACTTGGGTATGAATCAGAAGAGGTCGTACTCTTCAAATACTGCAGTGGAAGCTGTGCACGCTCCCGGACAAATTATGACCTTACCTTGTCCAATCTGCTCAAGAATAAAGAGATCCGTTTAAGGAAGCATGAGAAGGTGACCCGTAGCCCATGCTGTCGACCAATCAAGTACGATGATGTAACCTTTCTAGACGTGAAAAACAAATGGCACACACTCATGAACTTTTCTGCAGTTGAATGCAAGTGTTTGGGATGATGGAAACTTTGCATCATATGCAAGTACGGTGGTTTTTGAGGTGAAGGAACAATGTGCCACAAAGGGCACCAGGGCTGAACAACGCTATCTTGACAATAACAAGATGGTGGTCTATTATTTGGGCATTAGGAAGGATGGGAATAAGTGCGCGATCTGCACTTTCAATCTGATTGAAACATTGGAGTAATTGATTTGGATCAATTGTACCAAGAACACTTAGCTCCGGCTTGTGCCACTATTTCTGAAACTTCTTCATCAACCTGAAGTAACCTGATATTGGATCCATTTCCCAAACAGTAATGTGAGGGCTTTCAGCATTGCAAGCGTATGTGACATTGCTCAAAAGAAAATGTTGCCACATCAGGATGACAGGAATGAACCAATGAAGTATTCCTTGCAACAACAATAAAAAAAATTAATTGTGTGGAGCTAATGCAACAGAAAACAACATTTTCATTTTGTCAGGAAAAGGACGTGCAACATTTCAAAGAGAAACCTTCCAAATGGAATATGCAAAAAGCACACCAATGACTTGTGAAAGTTGTAAATGGTTTTTTCCAAGAAAAACCAGAATTATCCTTAAGTAAAGCATATTTTTATAACAAATATCTTATAATCAAGAACATTCACGCAGTAATCCTGAAAATAGAGCTGAGAAAGTGGTACTCAATCTAAAAGTGACTTTAAGCATATTGACTGCCCAACACTTCACTTAATTGAATGCAGAGTGTTTTTTTTAAAAAGGCAAAAGCACATTTACCTCAATGAATTTGTGCTAACTCCCAAAGGAATGATGCTGTAGAATTCTCAAAGTTCTTACTGAAGAAAACGCATGAAATTGTAAAATAAAATATAGGGAGTTTATAGAAAAGAATGAATTGCATTGTTTCAGAAGAACAGAGGATGTTCCAGAACACTGACTCTACCACCACATTCCGTCCCGATATTTAGTGTGCATCTTGGATACAGCTCCAGTAGTCAGCAATACTCCTGTTAACCTGTTAATCTGTAGTTAGCAATACTGTTAACCAGAGGAGAAATATATGCAAATGTGCATTTTTATGTATTTAGACTTCATACAAAAATTTACCAAAGCTCCCTAGTTTTGGTTTATTTAGATTTTTTTTCTGCTCCTTTCCATCCAGCGTAAGTGGTTGGAGAGATTGCTAGTCCACGCACCCCCCCCCCACCCCCTCGGTTTCCAAAGACCAGACTATGCTGGTATTGTCCTCCATCGAATCATTAGGGAATAATTAATCCAGGCCCATCTTATTCGGGGACTATTAATTGAGAAGCACGTGGTGTGGATCTCTGATTATTTGCATCTACAAGCTGTGTGGAGAGATGCACCTTCATGCAGTTACTCATTAATAATAATCATTCATCTGACATGGTATTAACCATATTGCCGCTTTTCAACACAATGCTCATCTAACTTCTTCAAAGTAAAGCAAAGGTAAATCAGTTACAAGGTGTGCAATGCATAAAGAATAGAAAAGGCAAGGCCAACTCTCATTCCAAAATAGTAAAACAAACTTTTTCTATGCCCAGGGTCACTTAGAACTTCTAATTGTGTGTACACTCTAATCAGATAAAGAAAATATTACTGATACAGACCTATTCATCAAATCAACAGACAGTAAACATACATGACTATATTGTTATAATATTATCCCAGTGGTTAGTATTCTGAGGATTGCAGAAGGACCCAAATATGTCAAATGCCCTCCTTTTATTCTACAGGTCATCTTGCACATATGATTCTTCAGTTCAGGATAAATCTAACACCTCCTTAGTGAGAAATTTCAAAATTTACTTTCAAGTCTGCTTAGCCTGAAATGTAAAGACAAAAAATTCATATACTTAAGGGCTTAAGCTATGTTTTTAAAAATGCTTATCCATCTGTTAAAAAGTTTGCTAAGGATTTCAGATGTATTTGTTTTAGAAATTTTAGCATTCGTGATTCTTGTTTCTATAAATGAGCGATGATTATTATCCTTACAGGAACACAGCCAATTTGAGAACATATTTATGAGAAAAACAGAATGCTATTAATACTATGTCAAATGGAACAGTTCTTCCAACTCAACATCGCCCTGAAATACTTGGTGTTACTCCTGACCTATTCTCACAATCATCCTTACATGTAAACTTCAAATTCTCATCCACGTGTTATTTATTGCAACAATTCAACTGACATATACTAACTACATTTTCCACAGTGTGTTAACTTAAAGCCCAACTTCTGTGGATTTTGTTTTGCTGAAATCTCTATCCAGATGGACAATATGAAACTAATTCGTGTTGATCTCAAAGATAATTCCAGAAATTTTCCCAGTTTTTTTTTAACCTTATCACTTCTGACTACTCCTGTTATTCTCCATCTTATCAATCTGTTGTTTTGCTCTTAAGTTGCATTATACCTGATGTGTACTGTATCTACACATTCATGAAATAATTTGGTTAAACTTACATTCACTCAACTCTTACAAAACACCAGCAGATTATAATCTGAACCCTAAAACAAAATTGATATAACCTCATTCTGAATGTTATAAATCATGAGAGAATTGTTAAGTTCAATTACTTACCATATTGCACCACTTGTAGATCATTTGCAGTTGTATATTGTATATGAAGAAAAAAAGATTCTGGATAGTTACATCCATTCCACCCCTCCCCTAACAACCCACCAATATTAACACAGTTGGTTAGTCTTTTTGTGGAAGGATTGTGCGCTGTTTCCAGAATCATCTTTATCATCTAAAAATCTTAAGTCCAACTCTCCAGTGTTCAATGGCTCACATCCAAGAGAGCTGTTCTTCCAAAATGAGCAAAGTCTGAGCATCAATAACAGGAACGCATTTTAAATAGTCAGGATTTCTTCATCACCTATATAAATAAAGGTAATGGCTGTTAATTATAGTCTTTGAATACAATTTTCCCTTTTGGTTTGTTAGGTATGAGGTTACAGTGAAATAAATCAGTCTGAATACAGAACCTTATCCAGTATCAGCCCTCTTCTGCCTTTAAAATGGGACAGTTTATCCAAGAAATTAAACTTTCAGTTTGAGGTCCAACTGGAGTATGTGCAAGTCATCAGAGGCAGCTTGCCAGTTGGTTAATCCCTGTGAAAGTCAAACAGGTTAAACTAACGGAGTCTCAGAAAAATGTAGTACAGAAATTGGCCGTCTAGTCTATAGTCACTATCAACCATCCATTTATGCTAGTAGTACATGAATCAATTTTTATTTTTAAAAAACCTCTCTACATTCTCTTCAATTCTCCCTAGATGTTACCACTTAGCAACATACTAGGGGCAATTTACAGCAGTTAGTTTAACCTCCCAACCCGCATTTCTTGGGGTGAAGGAGGAAACAATGGCGCCCAGGGGAAATCTATATGGTCACAGGAAGATTTGGTGCTGTCCGGGTAGCAGTTACACACTTCTATTGAAGGGTCTCAGCCCAAAACATTGACTGTTTATTCCTCTCCCTAGATGCTGCCTAACCTGCTGAGTTCCTCCAGCATTTTGCATCTATAGCTCCGGATTTGCAGCATCTGCAGAATCTCTTATGTTTTTGAACACACCCTTCATTCCTTTTCCCCCCTCCTCTCTCTGGTTATCGCCACCTCTACAGAGGCATACATCTCTGGGAATCTGGTGCAGGCCAAGACTGAGTGTAGCTAGGGCCCCAGTCCTGGGAGAGGATGTTGTTATTAGTTCACCCAAGCTTTAATACCACTTCCCAAACAGCCCACCCTCCCTGTGAATTAGGCTCCCTGCCCTATCTGTGAACAATGGGCTCTGAAGAAGCTAGCGAGCCCAAAGATCAGAGTGGAAACACAAATCATCCTCAATACTGAGGGACTGCCCATTAAAAATAACTTACCAGAACAAAGAAAACATCTTCGATGATTTGATAGTTCTGTAATCCATCTCACTGGAAATGATGGAATAGAAGTGACTCCTTAGTTAGTTAACTCCATCAGTAAATATTTTATATATGTATATTTTTAGATAGGCTGTGAAACCTTTGACTCAGAAAATCTTTGGTTATTAGTGCAAACCAAGTACAATATTATCAGACAACTTGTGTTCCCGAGATTTTTGGTGCACTGGACTTAAGCAGGAGTGAACATCAAAAGGAGAATGCAATACTTTTAGTTAAAATCCTTGAGCAAATAATGACAAACGTTGGTCTCATGAAATTCATCAGAACTATGGACATTAGTGAGCAGCTTGGGTGAATTTTTGTAAAACTTCACTGAGCAAAGTGGCCATGTTGGACATTTTTAAATGGTTGCCAAACATTGGTGGTTTCTTTAGTGCACACTGATCCTTAATGAATATCACCCGTTTCTTTTTAAATTTGGCATTATTGTGGCATGACTCCAAGGAACAAAGGAGACTAAATTAATAAAGAAAACTTCGCATTTTTATAGCAGTCAATACTGTAAAGCATTCCAGAGCACTTAATGGTATTGTTATCAACAAAGATACTGGAAGCCACAATGGAAGACTCAAAGGACTTGCTTTCAAAGGAACGAGAGGATAAGTAGTAACGCCTAGATCTTGTGGCTTTCACTGCATTAGGTCAGTAGTGGAGTGATTAAAATTGATGGTCCTCATATCTGACTGTAGTTTATTTTCTCCATAAATGACTTCGTCTCGGACTTTTTCCACATTCGTGACTAAGACATGAAATTTGTTTTGGTACCAAATTTCAAGTCACTTTTCTGTCATATACAAGTTTGGCTTATGGCATAGACAAAAATAAAATGCTCTATCGGTGTGAGTAAAAAAAATACAGGAACGTTTAGGTTTGTACAGTGCCTTATACCCACCAGAAACTTAGTGTCACACAAGATGAATTAATTGCAGAGTGTAATGATATCAACTGTGGCAGTAATTTTCAATAAGCAAGTTTCTACAGACAGCAAACCAGATCAAAATTCTCAACGGATAATATAAAAATTTCTAGAGCCACGCTGTAAAAATAATTCCACTCCCTAACCCATATTAAATTGATCCTTATGAAAATGATAAACCACAAATAAGGAATGAGAAAAGGCAGACAGGTTCACTCTTTGAAAAAGCCAGTGAAGGTTCAAGAGATAATTGTTGGATTGCCAGTAGGTTAAAAGACTAAAGATCAAAAATACAAGACTCCCAAAATACTAATCTGTATTTCAGTAATTTGACTATGCTGTAAAGCAGCTTCCTCATTGTTTCTGGTGACATGGACAGTCTCTAACTGCAAAGACAAAATGTATGTTGAATTCAAGTTCAGCTAGTTGCAAAGGAATGAGGGAAGTCTGATTAATAGTGCTGGGCTGCAAATTGTGGTGACACAAAAATCAAAGGCAGGCAAGTGGCCATTATCGCCACATGTCAATAAATGAAAATATTAGGCAAGGTGTGGAATGTGGCCTGTGACTTTTGAGCTGCTACCAAAATTGAATTCCACCCCAATTAACTTAGTGTGGGGTATATTAGTCACAAGGGTGCTACAGTTATCACAATTTAGTGAAATGATCTGAAACCTACCAAAGGGAATTCCCATTTACTGGTACACTTGAAAAACCTGATTACAGTTTTTGTTTTCTTATGTGATCATTCAGTGCTTGCTCTGGACAGACACATGGCTCATGGCCTGTGTTATTATTAGTTAGTGACTGGCTGTGGGCAGTTGTACAAGACATTAGGTGCCTCAGCTTTAAATAACCCTGTCATTCTCCCTGTAGCGTTTTCTACCCAGAAACATTTTTTGCATCTTCGATATAATGGACTTTGAACTAAAACATGGAAAGGATAAAAGTCTTATCCCACTACAAGAGACCCTATCACTATATAATCATAAAATGATCCCTTTGTTTCCCCACCCCTCAATAAATATTGTAACATGTACATTAGCATTGGTTAATGGACTTGCATTTCCACAATCAGTCTGTCATTTGAAGGATCATTCAGGTAAAACACATCTTTAGCAAATTCATGCTCAAATGCCGTGTCTGGTACGAGATTTGATCTTTGCCCCTTCGATGGGAATGTGTACAAATGAAACAGGTTAACAGTTGAATCCAATACTGAAGCTCATATCATCTCTAAGACTTCCAAATGCATATGAATTCACTCTCAACAGAAAAGGGTCTGTTTTAAAAAGGCTCCAATGAAGTGAATGGCCTGTGAGAATCATTAAGCCAAAAGACCACCAATAAATTTGCTCACGTGTACAAACAATTCTAATAGTTGTCTTGAGCACAAGCCAGCCATGTTGGATGCTATGCATCTCTTTGCATTAAAGAAACTTATTAGGCAAAATATTTATTATAGTTAAGTTATTTATTTATTTTTTATCAACCTCATCCTTTTTCAGATATAAGATCCTATTTATTTGAAGTGAAATGTGGGGCCATGTCTCTGACAGCATTTTTTAAAAATAATGTAATTTAATCTCAATCATGCAGAATGTCAACACTAAACCTCTGTAAAACAAAGCTTTTCCAAAGCAGTATTTTAAGATATTTCAAATAAATTTTGTGATACTATGCAAAGAGTTTGACTATTCTCATTATTTCTGCTTCACAAGGTGAAATGATTCGTTTAAAATCTCATTCACTGCATGACAAGAAAACCTTTGGAGACTGAAGAGTTTTTGAACAGCCTGTGGTGGCTGGACTTGTCTTTGATTGTTCTTTTAAAATCAAAGGCCAGAGCATTTACCATTTTCAGTCCCCTGACTCTTTGTGTGTAAAGAGCATTAGAAGAATATAGGCAGTTCTTATGCAATTTCCTCCCACTCCTACCAGCAACCCAAGATGCATCCCATCTCCACTGTGCACCTCAAGAATAACTGGCCTTCGCCAATCCATTTTTCTTATCATTCACCCCACCCATTACCTTGGCTACCCTTTCCTTTAAACTGAGACTTTGACAGGATACAAAGTTTTTTTTGGCTTAAATTGCCTTCGCCTCCTCACATCTTCTTACTCACTCCAGCAGCTGCCCCCTCTTCCCAATTAACTTTTCCCCTTCCGACTAAGACACTTCTCTAAATTGCTCATTGCCCTTCTCCTTCACCAGACTTTACAAATAAATCCGGAGATTGTGATTCCTAAGGGCTGTCTGGCAAGATTTCTGGACTGGGTCCTTAAAACTGTGTTTAGCACAGACTTCCTGGGGAGAAAATAAACAAGTGTGTAAGCACATTCAAATGAACCTGCTGAGCATTTGGAAAAGGAGATGTGATCCAATCACAAACGAGAGAAAATTTGCAGATGCTGGAAATCCAAGCATTGGAAAGGAGGTGTGCAGATCCCAGATATGTTGGACTCCTGTATTGCTAAATCAAATTTCCAATAAAAAGCTGACAGAACATTTTGTCAGAAAATATTTTACCAAAGAAAAAGCCAGCTTCTACAACATTTACCTTGGGAACCTTCCCAAAATGCAGATCCTGCCTCCCTATTTATTCCCTAGTCCAAATTTGATAGAATTTACCATATTTCTGTGCGGGAGAATATAAAGAGGAATTCTCCTGTGGAAGATCTCTTATGGATGGGCTTCCAAGATTAATCTGAAGCTGATTCAGTAACAGTGTAGCCATAAACAGAAAATACATCTTAAAATCTGTGGGCAGATTCCACAAGCCTTAATTCCAAAGCATCATCGGAAAAACGCAAAGAAACAATGTCAATTTACATCTACCACCTGATTTGTTCTTTTCCTGTGGGACATTAACTACCATCACTGGAATTGCTTCAGTGTCATAGCTACTACAGACGAGTCTTATGCTTGATCCCAAGCTATTCTCTCCTTACTCAGCCATGAATTTAAAAATTTTGCCTTCAAACAATGCCAACTGATAGGCAACATGCACAGTGATCATCCACAGCATAGGAAACAACACTGCAGCTCTTCTACCCACCCAGAAATTGGACCATGGAACATCATGTTAAGTAACAATATCTAATTGGGATTTTAGGCACCCCCCCTCCATTCACTCCCCTGCAGTACCACCAACTGGATTCAAGATGTAATAATGTGTCAAATCTGAAAGGATTGTTAACTGTTTACATCAGCAATGCAAACAGGTCATTTGTTATTAGATTTCAAGTACCCAAGATCGCTTTGACTTTGGTTTGAAAAAAACTGATAAAAGAAATAATAGTTGGATATTCATCAGAAAGAGGGATCTGAGAAAAACAATTTACTCCAAAATACCCAAATACAGACTGCACAGATATCTTTTGCTCTCCGTCCCACTGAGTCAATGGATCACAGAGCTTAGATTACTTTGAACTTGGTTCTCAATTCCAACATGGTTCCACATTGGAAGGACAATGTAATTTGTGCAAAACTGAATTACGGTACATCTGGGTTGTGGAATCATATAGCAAAGAAACAGCCTCTGTGGCCACACAAATCAACTATTTATTTATGCTAAACTCCAGTTATTAGTATGTGGTCTCTAGCCTTCCTATGCCTTGGTGATTGAGGTCCTTGTCTATACACTTAAGTGGGATTTATATTTACAGTTCTGGTTTTAGGAGCAAAATTGTTCCAACGTTTCAAATCAAGGAGCTGCACGAAAAAGGGTTGCTATTCTGCGCGCCATCTTAGTAAACAAAAACCATGACTACCTGACTTTTTGCACTGCTTTTTAAATATATTTCTTATTGTGACTTCTAGTAATTTTCTTTTATGTATTGCAATATACTGCTGCTGCAAAACATATTTCCCAACGCATGTCGGTAATAATAAACCTGATGTTGACTAAACTGGTTATTTGACTTCTGTAGCTGCGGCCAAAAGGCAAATTCACCACCTAGTGGATTATTCTTGCAAAATTTAAAAGGTAATAGAATTTAAGGAATGGTTTATAATCCTCTAAATTACAAGCTTGTGATAGAAGTCACAAAGATTCTCGGATTTATTTTGCAGTTGGAGGCGAAGCTATTTTAAGATGACGGTTAATCTCGGATTCGAAGATTTAGGTGAACCGTTATAATTTCTGCAATTTATTTTCAAATAGTTTTGCTACTCGGGGATCTTATTTGCATTAACATTAAAATTAAATCTGGTTAAAGTGCTGGTTACACGCCCCCGGGACAGATGCATACTTAAAATAAATACGCAATTGAGTGTGATCCGCAATTGCACTTACTGTACCTTGAGGTACGTGGACGGATCCATTTTTGGAGGCTCAGTGGGGAAGAACAGGAAAGCCAGGGCAATCTCCCTTATGTATTTAGCGATTGGAACCTCAAGATTATTGGGCCCACCGAGACGGAAAAGTTGATTACAAATTTATCCTATCATCTCAGGGGCGAAACTGCACACACCTGGAGTTCGGCAAACTTTCGAACGCAGTTACTACTAGTAGGTGTTTTACTTACTTGCGGAGACTATTTCGCCTGATCAGTTCCGATATCCACTTGATTCGACACCAATATTTAAACCACGTGAGCGAGTGTCAGTCAAACCCAAGGTAGGTATTTACCTCGTCTGCCGGCCGGTGTAATCGGTGTGTTAGTGTACGCATACTGGCAAACACAGCAATTAAAATCAGCGAGTGAAAACCCACAGGATGGTGGCAACACACATCAAAGATGCTGGTGAACGCAGCAGGCCAGGCAGCATCTCTAGGAAGAGGTACAGTCGACGTTTCAGGCCGAGACCCTTCGTCAGGACTAACTGAAGGAAGAGCTAGTAAGAGATCTAAAAGTGGGAGGGGAGGTCCGAAATGGTAGGAGAAGACAGGAGGGGGAGGGATGGAGCCAAGAGCTGGACAGGTGATTGGCAAAGGGGATATGAGAGGATCATGGGACAGGAGGTCTGGGGAGAAGGAAAAGGGGGAGAACGCGGACGATGGGCAAGGGGTATAGTCAGAGGGACAGAGGGAGAAAAAGGCGAGTGAGAGAAAGAATGTGTGTATACAAATAACGGATGAGATACGAGGGGGAGGTGGGGCATTAGCGGAAGTTAGAGAAGTCAATGTTCATGCCATCAGGTTGGAGGCTACCCAGACGGAATAGACGGAATATCCCAGACGGAATAGACGGAATATCCCAGACGGAATATCCCAGACGGAATATAAGGTGTTGTTCCTCCAACCTGAGTGTGGCTTCATCTTTACAGTAGAGGAGGCCGTGGATAGACATGTCAGAATGGGAATGGGATATGGAATTAAAATGTGTGGCCACTGGGAGATCCTGCTTTCTCTGACGGACAGAGCGTAGGTGTTCAGCAAAACGATCTCCCAGTATGCGTCGGGTCTCGCCAATATATAGAAGGCCACATCGGGAGCACCAGACGCAGTATATCACCCCAGCCGACTCACAGGTGAAGTGTCGCCTCACCTGGAAGGACTGTCTGGGGCCCTGAATGGTGGTAAGGGAGGAAGTGTAAGGGCATGTGTAGCACTTGTTCCGCTTACAAGGATAAGTGCCAGGAGGGAGATCGGTGGGAAGGGATGGGGGGGGGGGGGATGAATGGACAAGGGAGTCGCGTAGGGAGCGATCCCTGTGGAAAGCAGGGGGGCGGGGGGAGGGAAAGATGTGCTTAGTGGTGGGATCCTGTTGGAGGTGGCGGAATTTACGGAGAATAATATGTTGGACCTGAAGGCTGGTGGGGTGGTAGGTGAGGACCAGGGGAACCCTATTCCTAGTGGTGTGGCGGGAGGATGGACTGAGAGCAGATGTGCGTGAAATGGGGGAGATGCGTTTGAGAGCAGAGTTGATGGTGGAGGAAGGGAAGCCCCTTTCTTTAAAAAAAAAGGAGGATATCTCCCTCGTCCTGGAATGAGAAGCCTCATCCTGAGAGCAGATACGGCAGAGACGGAGGAATTGCGAGAAGGGGATGGCATTTTTGCAAGAGACAGGGTGAGAAGAGGAATAGTCCAGATAGCTGTGAGAGTCAGTAGGCTTATTATAGTAGACATCAGTAGATAAGCTGTCTCCAGAGATATAGACAGAAAGATCTAGAAAGGGGAGGGAGGTGTCGGAAATGGACCAGGTAAACTTGAGGGCAGGGTGAAAGTTGGAGGCAAAGTTAATAAAGTCAACGCGCTCAGTATGTATGCAGGAAACAGCGCCAATGCAGTCGTCGATGTAGCGAAGGAAAAGTGGGGGACAGATACCAGAATAGGTTCGGAACATAGATTGTTCCACAAAGCCGGCAAAAAGGCAGGCATAGCTCGGACCCATGCGGGTGCCCATAGCTACACCTTTAGTTTGGAGGAAGTGGGAGGAGCCAAAGGAGAAATTATTAAGAGTAAGGACTAATTCCACTAGACGGACTTGGTAGAGGGGAACTGATTAGGTCTGGAATCCAAAAAGAAGCGGAGAGCTTTGAGACCTTCCTGATGGGGGATGGAAGTATATAGGGACTGGACATCCATGGTGAAAATGAAGCGGTGCGGGCCAGGGAACTTAGAATCATCGAAAAGTTTAAGAGCGTGAGAAGTGTCACGAACATAGGTCGGAAGGGATTGAACAAGGGGGGATAAAACCGTGTCGAGGTATGCAGAAACGAGTTCGGTGGGGCAGGAGCAAGCTGAGACAATAGGTCTGCCAGGACAGGCAGGTTTGTGGATCTTGGGTAGGAGGTAGAAACGGGAAGTGCGAGGTGTGGGAACTATAAGGTTGGTAGCAGTGGATGGGAGATCCCCTGAGCGGATAAAGTTGGTGATGGTGTGGGAGACAATGGCCTGGTGCTCCTTAGTGGGGTCACTATCGAGGGGTAAATAAGAGGAGGTATCCGCGAGTTGTCGCTGTGCCTCGGCAAGGCAGAGGTCAGTACGCCAGACTACAACAGCACCCCCTTTATCAGCGGGTTTAATAATAAGGTTAGGATTAGTGCGGAGGGAGTGGCGAGCAGAGCGTTCCGAAGGAGTGAGGTTGGAATGGGAACAAGGTGCGGTGAAGTCGAGACGGTTGATGTCCCGCCGGCAGTTAGCGATAAAGAGATCCAGAGCAGGCAGAAGACCAGAGCGGGGTGTCCATGAAGAGGAGGAGGGTTGAAGACGGGAGAAGGGGTCATCGGTGGGGGTGGAAGAGTCCTTGCCGAAGAAGTAGGCTCGGAGACGGAGACGACGGAAGAACAGTTCCGCGTCATGGTGAACACGGAACTCGCTGAGGTGTGGGCGAAGGGGGACAAACGTGAGGCCCTTACTGAGAACAGAGCGTTCTGCCTCCGACAGTTGAAGGTCGGAGGGGATGGTAAAGACCCGGCACGGATGAGAGCTGGGATCAGAGGGGGAGGGGGGAGGGGGGAGGCTGGGTGTGTCAGTGGAGAGGGGAGGGTTGGGGTGAGAGGAAGGTGGAGCCTCTGAGGACCCAGGAGCTGACAGTGGGATCTGAGAGAGACGGGATTGCAGAGTGGTGGTGGGGGAAGGGGAGACGGTGGCAGTTTGTGGAGAAGCTGCAGCCAGACTAATTGTGGAGGCGATAACCTTCTCCCACCATACTTTTATCGGCTTCTCTGATGTAGGATGAGTAATCAGATTATGGAGAGCGAGATTGATTGTATTTAAATTGGCTGAGCATGATGTTAGTTGATGCAAAGCCCCAATTCCTATGCATTTATTTTTCCAGTGACGGTCGATTAATAATTATATCGACTAACTTTAATTGCAATTTATGTATTGAAACTTTTAAAGTGGTTAATAATGTGGGGTGTGTTTTAGAAAGTCTCTAGCTACAAACAAAATCTCAGTCAGCTCCATCATGGGCATAATCTTAGTTTTAAATTCATCATGGGCACTTAACTCCCCAGCATCGAGGACATCTTTAAAAGGCAACACCCATTATGAAGGACCCCCATCACCCAGGACATGCCCACTTCTCTTTACTACCCTCACGGAGGTGGGACAGAAGCCCGAGGGGACACACACTTTTTAGGAACAGCTTCTTCTCTGCTGCCGGATCTCTGGATGGACAACGAACCCATGAACACTACCACGCTATTTTTGTTTCTTTTTTTATTGCTGTCTCTTTGCACTAAATATTTAATTTAAATGTTTGTCTTTCCTATTGTATAGCTTTATTATAACAAATTTCACAATATATGCCAGCAATATTAAATCTGATTCAGTTGTTACAAGACAACTGGAAGTTTTAATTCTGTTAGTTTCTCCATTGATGCCGGTGACCTGCTGAAAATTTCAAGCATTGCCTACTTTATAATAGGAAGGTACATTTATCCTGCATTTTAGGTCATCACACTCTTCCAAATAGCTGGAAACTTCAGTATTCCCCATTGTGTACTTCCGGCTGGAGTAATGTGATGATATCGTAAGATCAGCAGGAATTTATTTTGCTTTATTTTCACCAGTGGTTTGTTTCATGCATATGCTTCTCATTTCTAAATTAATTAGTTAACTAAACTGCTGTGCTTTTCATTGGCCTGGATGAATGTTAAACAATGATATGTTTAAACATAACAAAATATCAATCAACTTCGTTGTGTAATTTGTTGTATTTAAACAAATCCTTCCTCATTTTGAAAAGATTTCATCCACATCTGCTTTCTTGTGTTTGCTCTCTGAAACCTTACCCCAAACTCTTTGCAGTGGCTGGACAAGGAAACACTGCCATAAGAGGAAGGTCATCTTTTTTTTCCCCCTCCGCTAAGGAGGAAGCAAAGGCCTGGCAATCTACTTCCGTATCCGCCATGAAAACCTGTCGACAACTACACTATCCATAGGGTCACCATGAGTAAACAGCGACTTGACAGCACTGAGCAACAAGGATGGATGACTGCCTATCCACGGACACCTCTCACTTGGGAGTGGAGTGCTGGCTGGCATGTGCATCATCTTTTTTGTGGAGGCATACCTTAATGTGACAATTTTCTCATTCTATTTAAAAGCCAGGGGTTCTTTGATGTGCAAGTCTGTTCTTATTCAACTTCTAAAGATTAGCTGCCAAGTAATCACCATCCATTCTCAGGCAAGCAATATATTTGAACTTTGGTTGATGTCTACCCTTCCTCTGCTACATGTGGAAATAAAGGATTCATTAATGGAATGGAAGTGGGTTGATCTGAGTTATAACTGTGGACCACAATCAGCTATGTATGGGAGTAAGTATTGATATTAATCATTTACAAAAATACACCAAGCAAAAGAAGTAGGCTTGAAGGTGTACAGACATTTCATTGATGAACATTAAACTCTCTTATTCAACTTGCTTTGCAAAACAAATTGCTGCTTTTGGGAGACACAGAAACATAGAAAACCTACAGCATGATACAGGCCCTTCAGCCCACAATGCCGTGCCAAACATGTACTTACTTTAGAAATTATCTAGGGTTACCCATAGCCCTCTATTTTTCTAAGCTCCATGTACCTACCCAGGAGTCTCTTAAAAGACCCTGTTGTATCAGCCTCCGCCACCGTCGCTGGCAGCCCATTCCACACACTCTCCACTCTCTGCATTAAAAAAATCTTACCCATGACATCGCCTCTGTACCTACTTCCAAGCACCTTAAATCTGTGCCCTCTTGTGTTAGCCATTTCAGCCCTGAGAAAAAGCCTCTGACTATCCACACGATCAATGCCTCTCATCATCTTATACACCTCTATTAGGTCACCTCTCATCATCTTATACACCTCTATCAGGTCACCTCTCATCCTCCGCTGCTCCAAGGAGAAAAGGCCAAGTTCACTCAACCTATTCTCATAAGACATGCTCCCCAATCCAGACAACATTCTTGAAATTTCCTCTGCACTCTTTATATAGTTTCCACATCCTTCCTGTAGTGAGGTGACTAGAACTAAGCACAGTACTCCAAGTGAGGTCTGACCAGGATCCTATATAACTGTAACATTACCTCTCAGCTCTTGAACTCAATCCCACGATTGATGAAGGCCAATGCACTGTATGCCTTCTTAACCACAGAGTCAACCTGTGCAGCTACTTTGAGTGTCCTATAGTCTTGGACCCCAAAATCCCTCTGATCCTCCACACTGCCAAAAGTCTTACCATTAATACTATATTCTGCCATCATATTTGACATACCAAAATGAACCACCTCACACTTATCTGTGTAGAACTCCATCTGCCACTTCTCAGCCCAGTTTTGCATCCTATCGATGTCCCGCTGTAACCTCTGACAGCCCTCCACACTATCCACAATACCCCCAACCTTTATGTCATCAGCAAATTTACTAACCCAACCCTCCACTTCCTCATCCAGGTCATTTATAAAAATCACGAAGAGAACAGGTCCCCTACCATCCTTTCCCTATCTCATTGGAATGTACCTATGCAAAACGCCATTCAAGTATCCCCTGAGTATTTGCCACATTTCTGCCGTACATTTCCCTGAGAACATCTGTTCCCAATTTATGCTTCCAAGTTCCTGCCTGATAGCTTCATATTTTCCTTTACTCCAAATAATCACTTTCCTAACTTGTCTGTTCCTATCCCTTTCCAATGCTATGGTAAAGGAGATAGAATTGTGATCACTATCTCCAAAATGCTCTCTCACTGAGAGACCTGACACCTGACCAGGTTTATTTCCCAATACAAGATCAAATACAGCCTCTCTTCTTGTAGGCTTATCTACATATTGTCAGGAAACCTTCCTGAACACATGTAACAAACTCTACCCCATCTAAACACCTTGCTGTAGGGAGATGCCAATCAATATTTGGGAAATTAACATCTGCCACCACAACAACCCTGTTATTATTACACCTTTCCAGAATCTGTTTCCCTATCTGCTCCTCGGTGTCCCTGTTACTATTGGGTGGTCTATAAAAAACACCCAGTAGAGTTAGTGACCTCTTCCTGTTCCTAACTTCCACCCGCAGAGGCTCAGTAGACAATCCCTCCCTGACTTCCTCCTTTTTTGCAGCTGTGACACTATCTCTGATCAGCAGAGCCACGCCCCCACCTCTTTTGCCTCCCTACCTGTCCTTTCTGAAACATCTAAAGCCTGGTACTCTAAGTAACTATTCCTGCCCCTGAGCTGTCCAAGTCTCTGTAATGGCCACAGCATCATAGCTCCAAGTACTGATGCACTCTCTAAGTTCATCTGCTTTGTTCACGATGCTTCTTGCATTAAAATAGACACATCTCAAACCATCGGTCTGAGTGCATCCCTTCTCTATCACCTGCCTATCCTCCTCCTCACACTGCCTACAAGCTTTCTCCATTTGTGAGCCAACAGCCCCTTCCTCCATCCCTTCAGTTCAGTTCCCACCCCCTAGCGATTCTGGTTTAAACTAGTTAAAATTCAATCAGTGTCTGATTGTTCATTCTGTTGCTTCGATAGGGCACTTGAGCTTACTTTTCAGAAGCTCTCGAGTAGGAGGTGGACCCTACAAGTCACTTTCTCATCTGCACACAGCACTGCAGAGCTATCCCAAATATCTGGAATGCACCTTCTTTATTGAACAGATGGGAAGTCAGGAAGCAACTCTGAAGCATTGATGCAATGTGCAGACCGAAGAGGAGCTGTGGAAGTAATTATACCAAGCATGGATTGATACTGTATACCAAGTTCTGCCCAACTCATTGGCCATTTTCAACGTTCAAAATAAATTTATTATGTAAGTATATATATATGTCACCATATACAACCCTAAGATTCACGGTAAATACAAAAAAAAAATAAATGAAGAGCCTTTGAAAGTGAGTCCATAAGTTGTGGAAACAGTTCAGTGATGGGGCAAGTGAAGTTATTCCTCTGTTCAAGAGCCTGATTGTTGAGGAGTAATAACTATTCCTGAATCCAGTAGTGTGGACCTTGAGATTCCTGTACCTCCTTCTTACTGGCAGCAGTGAGAAGAGACCGTGGCCTGGATGGTGGGGGTCCTTGATGGATACCACTGTCCTGCGATAGCACTCCATGTAGGTGTGCTCAGTGACGGGGAGGGTTTTTAAACCTGTGATGGACTGGGTTGTATCCACTACTTCCCCCCCCCAAAAGAGTATTGATGTTTCCATACCAACCTCTGATGCAACCAGTCAATATACTCCCCATCCCACATCTATACAAATTTGTCACACTTTTAGATGACATGCTGAACCTTTGCAGACTAGTAAAGAACTTAGAGATGCTCCCATGCTTTCATTGCTATGGCACGTACTTGCTAGATCCTCTGAAACGATACGCTGAGGAATTTAAAGTTACCGACTCTCTCTGCCAACCTTTCAAAGCACTTTACCACCATAGATACAAGTGCTACTGGATGATAATCATTGAGGCAGATTACCGTGTTCTTCTTGGGCACCAGTATAACTGAAGCAAGTGGGTTCCTCAAAGTAAATTGTAAATGGTGCCATCAATTATACTAACTTCAAATTTCAAGGCAGAATACAGGGTTAAGGGCAGTGTGGAGGAACAGAGGGATGTCGGGTTCATGTTCGTAGATCTCTCAAGATCTATTGTGTGTTGGCCTGCTTTAGTTGGAGGATTGAGTTCAAGATACACAAGGTAATGTTGTAGCTCTACAAAACTCTGGTTAGACCACACTTAGAATATTATGTTCAGTTCCTGCCCCTCATTATAGAAAAGATGAAGAAGCTTTAGAAAGGGTCCTGGAGAGGTTTACCAGGAAGCTACCTGGATTAGTGAGTGTGTTTCATGAGGATAGATTCAAAGTACATTTATTATCAGTATGTATGCAATATACAATCCTGACATGGGTCTTCCCACAGATAGCCACGAGACAGGGAAATGATTATCAAGGATGTGATAACAGCACATTTGGAAAGCGGTGAAATGATCGGACAAAGTCAGCATGGATTTGTGAAAGGAAAATCATGTCTGACGAATCTCATAGAATTTTTTGAGGATGTAACTAGTAGAGTGGATAGGAGAGAACCAGTGGATGTGGTATATTTGGATTTTCAAAAGGCTTTTGACAAGGTCCCACACAGGAGATTAGTGTGCAAACTTAAAGCACACGGTATTGGGGGTAAGGTATTGGTGTGGGTGGAGAATTGGTTAGCAGACAGGAAGCAAAGAGTGGGAATAAACGGGACCTTTTCAGAATGGCAGGCGGTGACTAGTGGGGTACCGCAAGGCTGAGTGCTGGGACCCCAGTTGTTTACAATATATATTAATGACTTGGATGAGGGAATTAAATGCAGCATCTCCAAGTTTGCGGATGACACGAAGCTGGGTGGTAGTGTTAGCAGTGAGGAGGATGCTAAGAGGATGCAGGGTGACTTGGATAGGTTGGGTGAGTGGGCAAATTCATGGCAGATGCAATTTAATGTTGGATAAATGTGAAGTTATCCACTTTGGTGGCAAAAATAGGAAAACAGATTATTATCTGAATGGTGGCCGATTAGGAAAAGAGGAGGTGCAACGAGACCTGGGTGTCATTATACACCAGTCATTGAAAGTGGGCATGCAGGTACAGCAGGCGGTGAAAAAGATGAATGGTATGCTGGCATTTATAGCGAGAGGATTCGAGTACAGGAGCAGGGAGGTACTACTGCAGTTGTACAAGGCCTTGGTGAGCCACACCTGGAGTATTGTGTGCAGTTTTGGTCCCCTAATCTGAGGAAAGACATCTTTACCATAGAGGGAGTACAAAGAAGGTTCACCAGATTGATTCCTGGGTTGGCAGGACTTTCATATGAAGAAAGACTGGATGAACTGGGCTTGTACTCGTTGGAATTTAGAAGATTGAGGGGGGATCTGATTGAAACGTACAAGATCCTAAAGGGATTGGACAGGCTAGATGCAGGAAGATTGTTCCCGATGTTGGGGAAGTCCAGAACGAGGGGTTACAGTTTGAGGATAGAGGGGAAGCCTTTTAGGACCGAAATTAGGAAAAACTTCTTCACACAGAGAGTGGTGAATCTGTGGAATTCTCTGCCACAGGAAACAGTTGAGGCCAGTTCATTGGCTATATTTAAGAGGGAGTTAGATATGGCCCTTGTGGCTACGGGGGTCAGGGGGTATGGAGGGAAGGCTGGGGCGGGGTTCTGAGTTGGATGATCAGCCATGATCATAATAAATGGCGGTGCAGGCTCGAAGGGCCGAATGGCCTACTCCTGCACCTATTTTCTATGTTTCTATGTTTCTATACCGTGCATCCCGTTCACAGAAAACATTAAACACCCAACGTGCAAAAAAGAACAAATTGCACAAACAGCAAATAAACAAGAAAAAACCACACAGAATATTAACCATCAAACCACAGAGCTTTGAAGCAGTCTAGGAATGTTCAGTTTACTTTAGATAATTTCAGTTCAGTTCAGCGCTGTCTATCATGGGCTGCAGGCTGTGGAGCCAATCCGCCCCAATCAAAATCGCCATCAAAATGAAAGGTGTAATCAGAAACACAAAGCACATAACATGAGCTGCAGAGTCCAATTGAAAGACCACGTTGATTAAACCCTGCCTAAGACTCAACTCTCTGGCATCAGCAATCTAGAGGGAGACCTTTCAAGCACAGGCAGACAGTGCCGAACACCTGCTGGCCTTCTGCTCTCATCTCATTGAAAACACACACCAAACTGCAAATCACTGGTTCCAATTGCATTCAGCTTACTGGTAGAATTATACTTGAAAGTAGCAAAAGTTCACAAAGCTACATCTGTCTGAAGGACGTCGCCGCTGGTTGCATAGTTTGCTGGCGCCGTCTGAGAAAGCTAGGGCGACCCACTTTGGAGTGGAGGATGAGAGGTGTACAAGGTGATAAGAAGCATAGAGTGGACAGCTAGAAACCTTTTCCCCCTGGTGGAAATGGCTAACACAGGGGGCAAAATTTTAAGGTGATTGGAAGAAACCATAGAGGTAGATTTGCTTCCTCCCCCACAGTAGTAGGTGTTTAGACTACACTGTCAGATGTGGGGGTAGAGGCAGATAAATTAGGGACATTTAAGAAACTCAGAGACAGGCACGTGGATGAAAGAAAAATGGAGGGTTATGAAGGACTAGATTGATTTTAGAGTAGATTGAAAAGTCAACACTGACTACGGAAGCTTTGTGACTGGTTATCAAATCTATCCATACTATCCTTTGCCCTTAACAGTCACATACTTACAGATACTGATTGCAACGTTTCAACGGTAACACATCCATCTTTCTCAGGCACAAATTGGCCAAAGGGGGGTGGGGCGGAGAATATCATTTGACTAGCTGGTGCTTGAGGAAGATGATCAGGATTACCATTGAAACATTGCAGTCAGTATCTGCAAGTATGTGACTGTTAAGGCCAAAGGATAGTAGGGTATGGGTCAGCACAACTATGTGAAATTAAGTATCTGAACTGTCCAGTACAATTCTATGTTCAAGTATGTAGACATATGTATTATAGTTTTAGATATTCAAATTCCCCCTCACCAATTTTTCCAAAAAAGTCCCAGCTAGGGACTAACCTGTAAGTGATAACTGTTCACCATTATTTCCTCCTTTTGTTCTTTAGACCTCTGCTTGTATAGCAGAGGATGTTTACTTCCACTTGTATATCTTCCTGGGGGTTTAACTGATAAGCTCCACTATTCCAGACATTGTAAAATACATGTCCATCTCTTGCCTACCAATAACGGCTATCAAATGCAACAGCTCATATTTAACACTCACATCTCTTTCCAAAGTGAAACAGAGTTCAGGGCCAGTCTGTTTCTTTTTGAGAGCATGGCAGATCAGGGTGTTAGGGATAGAATACCGCAGATCCAAATCAGAACCAGCCTTCAGAAGATAAAGACTAAACACATTGCCAGACACGCAGAATGCCGGAGGAACTCAGCAGGCAGGCAGCATCTATGTAAAAGAATAAACAGCTGATGTTTGGGGTGAGACCCTTCATCAGCATTTTGTGTGTGTTGCTATGGTTTCCCAGCATCTGCAGAAATCTGTGTTCAGAAAATAAAACTTGTTCAACAATTTAACTTCAACTGATACCTTAAGGCTAGTGAAACCGATTCACTTGTGAGAATGTTACAGACACAAAGTGCTGGAGGAACTCAGCAGGTCAGACGTCATTCATGGAAATGAACAAACATCTAGTTTCAGAACTCAGACTAGATGTTCATGTTAATCATTGATCATTAAAACCTTTAGACTGAGATCAGGGAAGGCACTAAGTGACCATCTCTTGTAAAACACATCATTAAAGGCACATCTCTGCCACATAATGCAGAGTTCATGAGAGATCTATTTTGTGACTTAACATTTGAGTTGCCTTGAGTATAAAACTCTCTCTCTCAACACTGTAACAAAAAGGGTATGTGTATTTTGGGTGTCTGGAGTTTGTGCCCTGAACCTTTCAGAAAAGACAGCAGTAATGAAGATTCAAAGTGGTTCTGATAGACTCTCTCCTGAGTGTTTACAGTGTGAATAAAGACCTTTATATTTCCCAGTTACAGTTGGCATATAGCTAATTTTTAATCAATCAGTCACAACCCAGGGAACCCTTGTTCACAAAGCACATTGAGGCTCCAGTTATCCTCAGCAATGATAATATAGCTCTAACTAGTTCTGGAAAGGAGAAAGGAAGCATATATTTAGGCAGCAGGGGTAAGTAAATCTGAGCAACACAAACAAAATGCTGGAGGGACTCAGCAGGCCAGGCGGCATCTGTGAAAAAGAGTTAACGGTGGACGTTTCCGGCTGAAACCCTTCATCAGAACTCATATTTTGATCAAGTAATTCCCTTGAGTGCAAGGCTCTGAGAGGGAAATCAGGAGGGTAAAGAGAGGATACAAAATAGCCTTAGTAATACACAGAAAATGCTGGAGGAACTCAGTAGGCCAGGCCTGATGAAGAGTTTTGCATTATGTGGCCCGAAATTTCGACTGTTTACTGATTCCCACTGGCCTGCTGACCTCCTCCAGCATTTTGTGTAAATTACTTTGATTTCCAGCATCTGCAGATATTCTCTTGTTTACAAAATAGCCTTGCCAGATAAGAGGAGAGACAAATCCATGAGATTCTATAAATATATCAACAGCAAAAGGACAACCAAGGAGAAAATAGTACCTTTATCAGGATCAATAGGATCATCTATATGTGAAGCCAAAGGAGATGAGCAAGGTTTTAAATTACCTCATTTGTATTTACTGCGGAGAAGGTCATGGAAGCTAAGGAATTCAGGGGAAAGAATAATGAACTCTTGAAACACATCCACATTACCGAAAGAGGTGCTGGTGGTCCTAAGTGAATAACTGTGGATAAATCTCCAGCACTTGACCAATCGTATCCCAGGGCCTTGTGGGAAACCAGAGAAACAGTTGCTAGGGCCTGGCAAAGATATCCATAGCAACACACACAAAACGCCAGAGGTGAAACTGCTCAGCGGGCCAGGCAGCGTCTATGGAGAGGAATAAAGAGCCGACGTTTCAGGCAGAGACCATTCATCAGGAGTGACAAGGGGGGAAGAGGCCAGAATAAAGGTGGGGGGGGGAGGGGAAGGAGGACCAGCTAGAAGGTGGTAGGTGAAACCAGGCGAGGGGGAAGGCAGGTGGGTGAGGGAGGGAGAGTGAAGTGAGAACCTGGGAGATTACAGATGGAAAAGGTAAAGGGCTGGAGCAGAAGGAATCTGATAGGAGAGGAGAGTGGACCATGGGAGAGCATAGTATAGGACAGCACTGGACAGGCCCTTTGGCCTACAATGTCGTGCTGAACAAAATAAATTATTATAAGAGGAGAAAAGGAAGGAGCGGGGTACCAGACGGATGTAATAGGCAAGTGAGGCAAAGAGAAGGGGTGAGGGAAGCAAGAATGGCAAATGGGAAAAAAGAGGGGGGAAATTACTGGAAGATGGAGAAATCGCTGTTCATGCCATCAGGTTGGAGGTTACCCAGTCTCATCGAGGCAGTAGAGGAGGCAATGGACCGACGTGTTGCTTCTCCAGCCTCATCGAGGCAGTAGAGGAGGCAATAACCGATATGTGGGAATGGGAACGGGCAGTGGAATTAAAATGATTGGCCACCGGGACATACTGCTCGTTGCAGACCGAGCGAAGGTACTTGACAACGTGTTCCCCAGATCTACGTCGGGTCTCACTGATGCAGAGGCGGCTGTACCAGGAGCAACAATAAATCAACACTGGAGAACTCCTATCCCCGCTGCCACCAGGCTCATAGTTCCTTTACCTCACACTGTTCGCTTTCACCCCCACCCAAGATCAAAGAGCCTGACTGTTTGTGTAGACCAATTGTCTCTGCCTGCTCCTGCCCCACTGAATTTGTGTCCTTGTTCCTCAACTCCCCCTTAGTTCAGTCCCTTCCCACCTACACTCACGAACATCTCATGCTCTCAATCTCCTCACTAACTTTCAATTACCTGGCCCAGACCACCTCATTTTTACCATGGATGGCGAGTCCCTAGACACTTATATCCCCCCTTCAAGAAGGTCTTAAAGCTCTCTGCTTCTTTATTAACACAGACCCAATCAGTTCCCCTCCACCACCACCACCCTTCTCCATCTGGTGGAACTGGTCCTCATATTCAATTCCCCTTTCAGTCTGCCCATTTTCTCCAGACTCAAGGGGTAGCCCTGGGCACTTACATGGGCCCCAGCTATGCCTGCCTTTTTGTTGGCTACATAGAATAGTCCATGTTCCAAGCCTTCTCTGGGAATATTCCCAAACTCTTCCTCTGCTATGTTGACAACTGAATTGGTGCTGCTTCAGGCACCCATGCTGAAGTCATCAATTTCATCAACCTTGCCCTTAAATTCACTTGGTTCATTTCTGACACATCCCCTTTCTCGATCTCTGTCTCCATCTCTGGAGACAGATTGTCAACTGATATCTTTTATAAACCTACTGACTCCCATGGTTATCTTGACTAGACCCCTTCCCACCCTGTCTCCCATAAAAATGCTATTCCTTTTTCTCAGTTCCTTTGTTTTCGCCACCTCTGTCCTCAGGATGAGGCTTTTCAGGAGAGGAATTTCTTTAGCTAGAGGGTGGTGAATTTGTGGAATTGATTACCACAGGCAGCCGTGCAAGCCAGGATTATGGGTAAATTTAAGGCAGAGCTTGATAGGTTCTTGACTGGACATGGCATCAAAGGTCATAGGGAGAAGGCCAGGGACTGGGGCTGAGGAGTGGGGGGGAGAAAAGGATCAGCCATGATTGAATGGTGGAGCAGACTCAAAGGGCCTAATGGCCTAAAGCTGCTCCTATATCTTATGACGTCAGAGATTCAAGACTTATTTATTGTCAAAGAATGTATAAATTATACAACCTTGAGATTTGCTTGCTCATGGGAAGCCACAAAGCAAGAAACCTGAAAGAACCCAATTAAAGAAGAAAAATGAAAATTAAAGACCAACACTTGATGCACAAGAGAAAAACATTAAAAATCATACAAACAATTGAAGCAAACAACAGTAGGATGTCGACCTTCTTTAAAGGACAGTTTCCCATCCTCCACTGTTGATACCGTCCCCACCTGCATCTCCTCCATTTCCCAGACATCCGCGCTCACCCCATCTTCCCACCACCTTACTCATATCTACCACCCTGTGAGCCTTTGCACCCAACACATCGTTCTCCGCAACTTCTCCGTCTCCAAAGGGAGCCTACCACTAAATATAATTTTATCTTCCACATACTTTCCACAAGGGTCACACCCTCTCTGACTCCCTGGTCCATTTCTTCCTTCTCACTAATCAGCCTCCAGGTACTTATCCCTGCAAGAGATACGATGTATATGAATGATTTGAACTACGGTATTAATGGATGTGTTTCTAAATTTGGCGATGATACAAAGATAGGTGGAGGAGTGGGTAGTGTTGAGGAAACAGAGAGCCTGCAGAGAGACTTAGATAGTTTAGGGGAATGGGCAAAGAAGTGGCAAATGAAATACAACGTTGGAAAGTGTACGGTCATGCTTTTTGGTGGAAGAAATAAACGGGCAGACTATTATTTAAATGGGGAGGGAATTCAAATGCAGAGATGCAAAGGACTTGGGAGTCCTTGTGCAAGATACCCTAAAGGTTAACCTCCAGGTTGAGTTGGTTGTGAAGAAGGCGAATGCAATGTTGGCATTCATTTCTAGAGGTATAGAATATAAGAGCAGGGATGTGATGTTGAGGCTCTATAAAGCACTCCTGAGGCCACACTTGAAGTATTGTGTGCAGTTTTGGGCTCCTTATTTTAGAAAGGATATTCTGACATTGGAGAGGGTTCAGAGAAGATTCACGAGAATGATTCCAGGAATGAAAGGGTTACCGTATGAGGAACGTCTTGCAGCTCCTGGGCTGTATTCCCTGGAGTTCAGAAGAATGAGGCGAGATCTCATTGAAACATTCAGAATGTTAAAAGACCTGAACAGATTAGATATGGCAACGTTATTTCCCTTTCTTTCTTCTTCCCATATTTTTTTATTGATTTCTATATAGAAGAATACAGAGTCCAAGAGAATACATATTATAAAACAAAAAAAATATAATAATACCAGATACAGTATATTGAATCACATTAACGAACTCCTTACTCTATTTTCATATAGATTAGATTAATTCGTGTATACAATTTTATTTAAAAAAAAAGATCTACACCCACTACCAAAGTCGAAGCTGTTAGGGAAAAAAAAGAAAAAAAACTTCTCAGATAATAAAATATGCTATTAACCAACTTCAGTACTTTAACAAGAAGTCAAAGATTATGAAAATAATTAAAAAACGGCCCCCACAAATTTTGAAAATTTTGGTTAGATTCAGAAATTGAACAACAAATCTTTTCTAAATTTAGGTATGCCATAACATCCCGTAACCACTGAGCATGATTAGGCGAAACAGCATCCTTCCATTTAAACAAGAGCGCCCTCCTGGCTGTAAGAGAGATAAAAGCCAGAATGTGCAGATCAGATGTCTTCAAAATGATATCTTTCCTTCCAACAATACCAAATAGGGCAGTCAAAGGATTAGACTTAAAATTTACTTTAAAGAGTACAGAAAAAGTTTGGAATACTTCCTTCCAATATTTTCCAAGACTTGGGCACGTCCAAAACATATGAATAAATGAAGCTTCTCCATTGTTACGCCTATCACAGTAGGGAGATGTATCCATATAAAAACGAGATAACTTATCCTTGGTCATATAAGCCCTATGAACCACTTTAAATTGTAGAAGGGAATGACGAGCACATAATGATGAAGTATTAACCAATTTAAAAATCTCATTCCAAGTTTCTTCTGAAATTGAGGTCTGTAAATCTTGTTCCCAAAGGTTTTTAATTTTGTCTAAAGAATCATTTCTTATTCCCAACAACATATCAAAAATATTGGATATTGAACCATTATAGAATGATTTCATATTAAGAATTTCATCTAATATGTTCTTATCAGGACTATTGGGAAACGTATGTAATTGAGATCGCAGAAAATCTCTAATTTGTAAGTACCGAAAAAAATGGGTTTTTGGTAAACTATATTTAGTTGACAATTGTTCGAATGAAGAAAGACTTCCTCCCACAAATAGATCCCGGAAACATGAAATGCCCAATATTTCCCATTGTTTAAAAACTACATCAGTCATAGAAGGCTTAAAAAATAATTTTTAAAAAATGGGACTTTATTGCCCATGGTAGGGGATTCTAGGACAAGAGGACATGACTTCAAGATTGAAGGATGTCTTTTTAGAACTGAGATGTGGAGAAATTACTTTTGTCAGAGGATGGTAAATCTGTGGAATTTGTTGCCACGAGTGGCTGTGTAGGACAAGTCATTGGGTGTATTTAAGGCAGAAATAGATAGGTTCTTGATTAGCCAGGGCATCAAGGGGTATGGGGTGAACGCAGAGGAGCGGGGATGACTGGAAGAATTGGATCAGCCCATGATTGAATGTGGAACAGACTCAATGGGCCAAATGGCCTAAGTCTGCTCCTATATCTTATGGTCTAAGAGGCTAAAGTGCTACACCTGCCCATGCACCTCCTCCGTTCAGAGCCCCTAACAGTCCATCCAAGTGAGGCAACACTTCACCTGCAAATTTGCTGGGGTCGTCTGTTGTATCTGGTGCTCCCGATGCGGCCTCCTCTACATTGGTGAGACCCATCGTAAAATATGGACTGCTTCATCGATCCACCTAAAGCAGAACTTCCTGCTGGACCAACATATTAATTGCGATTCCCATTTCCATTCAGATATGTTTGTCTCCTCTTGTGCCAGGATGAGGCAACCCTCAGGGTGGAGGAACAACACCTTATATTCCATCTGGGTTCCTGCCAACCTGATGGTATGAATATTTGTTTATTTGTTTACTCATTGACATACAGCGAGGAGTAGCCCCTTCCGGTGCCACCCAGCAACTCCCAATTTAATCCTAGCCTAATCACAGGACAATTTACAATGAACAATTAACCTTCTGACTGGGACATCTTTGTAATGTGGGAGGGAACCGGTGACCTGAAGGAAACCCACATGGTCACACACAGAACATACAAACTCCTTACAGCAGTGACAGGTATTGAACCTGAGTCATTGGTGCTGTAGAGTGTTGTGCTAACCACTACACTACTGTGCTGCCCTTATCAATTTCTCCTTCTGGTAAAAAAGTTTCCTACCTCCCCACTTCTTCTATTTCCCACTCTGGCCTCTTACTTCTTCTCAATTGCCTATCACTTCCTTCTGGTGCCCCTTTTCCTATGGTCCATTCTCCTACCCTATCAGATTCCTTCCTGTCCAGCCTTTTACCTTTCCCACCCACCTGGCTTCACCTGTCACCTTCCAGATATGCTTTTTCCTCTTCCCCCCACCTTTATATTCTGCATCCTCCCTCTTCCATTCCAGTCCTGAAGAAGGGTCTCAGCCTGAGATATATACTGTTCATTGTTTGTGAATGCTGCCAGACTGCTGAGTTCCTCCAGCAGTTTGTGTGTGTTGATTTGGATTTAAATTCCTTGCGTTTAGGCGACCCTGACAGACTCACAGGTGAAGTGTTGCCCAACCTGGAAAGACTGGTTTCTGCCCTGAATGGTGGCGAGGGAGGTGGTGAATGGGAAGGTGTAGCACTTTTTCTTTTTATCTGCTTGCATGGCTAAGTGCCAGGAGGTTGATCAGTGTGGAGGGATGAATGGACAAGGGATTTACGGAGAGAGCGATCCCTGCAGAAAGCACATCCTTGACTTCCTAACTGGCAGATGACAATCTGTGTGAATCAGAAATAACATCACTGACATTCAACAATGGCGCACCTCAGGAATGTGTGCTTAGCCCACTGCTCTACTCTCTCTACACCCACAACTGCGCAGCTCAAACACCATCTATAAATTTACTGACGATGCAACTATTGTTGGCAGAATTTCAGATGGTAATGAGAGGGTGTACAGGAGCGAGATACATCAGCTAGTTAAGTGGTGTTGCAACAACAATCTTGCACACAATGTCAGTAAGACCAAAGAATTGATTGTGGACTTCAGGAAGGATAAGATGAGGGAACAAACACCAGTCCTCATCGGGGGATCAGATTGGAAAGTGTGAGGCATCTCTGAGGATCTATCCTGGATCCAAAATATCAATACAGCTACAAAGACAAAACAACAGTTATGATTCATTGAGTTTGAGGAGATTTGGTATGTCACCAAAGACTGGCAAATTTCTACATATGTTCTGTGAAGAGCATTCTAACTAGCTGTATTTTTTCATTTAAAATTTTTTTTTATTAATTATTATTAAAGATCAACAAAAAATACATTAAGGTAATCAAGTCAACATGTCAATATGTATAATGAAGAATTAAATTACCTAATAATTGATAAAACAAAGCTGAATATATCAATAATAAGAAAAAATGAAGTGTTAAGAATATTTTAAGGGAAAAAAAGAACCCATACTAACTAAAACAAAAAAAACCCTGCTAACAAAAAAAAACAAAAAAACCCATTGGGAGCACAACCCTGGAGCTATACGCCATACAAGCTTCCATAAAAGAAAAACATCAATCCGCCAACTCAAATCCATTTAAACAAGAATCAGAAGGAAACCATCTTATTTAACTCAAATCAGATGACTAGCTGTATCACTGTCTGGGTGGAGGGGAGTGAGCTACTGCACGGGATTGAAATAAACTGCAGAGATTTGTAATCTTAGTTCCATTGTGGGCACTAGCCTCCATAGTATCCAGGACATCTTCAAGGAGCAATGCCTCATAAAGGTGGCATCCATCATTAAGGACCCCCATCACCCAGGTCATGCCTTTTTCTCATTGCTGCCATCAGGTAGGAGGTACAGAAGCCTGAAGGCACACACTCAATGACTCAGAAACAGCTTCTTCCCCTCTGCCAGCTGATATCTGAATGGATATTGAACTCATGACCACCACCTCACTACGTTTTCAATTTCTAATTTTGCTATATATACACAAATTTAAAAACTGTATACTATATATTTACCATAATTGGTGGTTTTTTTCTACTGACAATCTGCATCCCAAGTTTTTCAGGAGGTGACTACGGAGGTGGAAGATGACAACCAGCATTTCCACCGGAATTTCATAGATTCTCGAACTATTCAGAGACAATTCAGTAGTAAATCTAATTCCACTACTTGCATGAGGGGTAGGGTGGAAGATAGGTGGGCTAAGAAAGGGATAGAAAAAAATGAGGACACTTAAAACCGATTTCAGTACTGGGGAGTAAAAATAGTGCAGTCAGAAACTAATTGAGAGTTGGGCAAAATCAACAGGGACTTTTGAAAGGGAATTTTATTTGATAAATTTGTTTATTTTCTGGCAGAATAGGTGAGGGCAATCTAGATATTATGTATTCACACTCTCAAATAGCCTTCAATAAAGGCAGCACGTAGAACACCGAAGTAAAATTCAGATCACATTTTGTTGGGCTTAACATACTGGTGTGGTTAATAGAAAACAGTAGGATTGAAAGGGTTAGTTTTGGGTGGACAGGTCATAACTAGAGGGAGTCAGAGACAAGTTTTTTTTAAAACACTGGTTGGTAGATGCATAGACATGCTGCTAAGAACAGTGGTAGAGGCAGATACATTAGGGACTTTTAAGAGACTCAGATAGGCACATAGATGAAGGAAAAATTGAGGACAATGTGAGAAGAAATTGTTATATTGACCTTGGCGTAGGATTAAAGGTCAGCACAACAATGTGGGCTGAAGGGCCTGTACTGTTCTATGTTCCATATTCTAATTATGTTGGATCCTGGTGAGATTGCTTATAGAATGTTGTGTACATTTATTTTCTACCTGCCCAAGAATGGTTGCACAAGTGACAGTGGGAGCAGAACTATCTTACTAAATCACAGGGCAGGCAAGAGAAGGTAAATATTTCTGCATCCATTTATATTCTGCTGTCTCCTCTGCTTATCCTGGCAGGTATGCCAGCCTCCAGTAATACCTAGCAATGCAAACCTGTTCCGTGAGCAACTGGTATGCACACAGCCTTGAAGTGCTGAGCTGGTGAGTGCTGAGTGGATTGTAAGTGTCACAGTTAAGAGATGGTTTAACTCTGCTTGGCAACACTAGTGTCAAGTCAGCAGGGCACACACGGCAGATGCTGGTGTTGCACCTTTTTGGTGGCTTTTACACTTCATTGAACTTTGTTATTGTCTGCACAAAATACCCTGCAGATGCTGGGGTCAAAGCAACACTCACAACACGCTGGAGGAGCTCAGCAGGTCGGGTAGCATCCGTGGAAATGATTGAAGAGTTCCGGCCCGAAACGTTGACTGATTGTTTCCACGGATGCTGCCTGGTCCGCTGAGTTCCTCCAGCATGTTGTGATTGTTGCTTTGTTATTGTCTGAGCTTATTCTAGCTCAATGCACTGTGATCTGCATGAATGGCACAATTTTTTCACTGTACCTCTGTGTATGAGGCAATAAAAAACCAAAACTGTATCAGCCTGTCAACTGAGAATTAAATGTGCGCTTTGATGTAGTTGTCAACAATATAAAAATAAATTTGGCACCCATGGGTAACATCTAAACAAAGAACCTCATGGAGCCATAAAGCTGTTTAAATAGTATGTTTATGTGTTAATCAAATTAATGAACCTACTGGTATTTTTATGAAACCTGACACCCATAAAAGTTCTGACAACTAATCTAACATCTGGTCAAATAAATTTTTGGCATGTTAAAAATGAGTGCAAAAGTATGAAGTACAGTATAAACTGGGTCTACACAGTCTAATATTCAAATCAATGGGTTAAATAGATTCTTCACTGGAACAATCTACCTTGCCATTTTCTTGTACCTTCTTGTCCAACTGCACTTTCTCTATAACTGTAACACATTATTCTGCCATCTCTTATTGCTCTCCCTTGTAGTAACTCAATGCACTGTTGTAGTGAAATGATCTGTGTGGATGGCATGCAAAGTTGCTCACTGTACCTTGGTACATGTGTAATAAGGTTATCTGTATTAGCCTCGACAAAGCAGGTGCAGTGAGCTCAGATTCTTCTTCCCCTTGCCTGCCTCCAGATAAATATCAGGCAAATTAATGAGTTAATACTGGTTAAAACTCATCTTGCTATTTTTTTTTAAATCTCACCCCCCCCCCCACTTTGAAGGTACTACAAGGTGTAATGTTCGAATGTATTTAGTGCTATCATTTTCGTTCTACTTTGCAAACCTACTCACTCTTTTAACACCTTGCTTACCAATTCCTTTTCAAAAAAGTTTCTTCTACAAGTACAAATCAACTGTGCTACATAGCTGTCTATGATTACTACTTTCACTGTATGAGGTGAAAAATATTTAACATTTTTAGGCGATGCTTCTTAAAATTTATCATTGGATGTATAGTTTGACGCTCTTTGTGCAACTTGTGTGGGACTTTTAATACTTTGGCGCCCTCTAGTGAAGGCAAACAGGATAACCGAACAGTTGGATTTCCCCACGCTGATTTTATTGACATTTAATCACTTCGTGCATATTTAATATACAAATGTTATCTATGTATTTTTCAGTGCAGAGTTTGTTTTTCTCTGTGCTAATTGAATATATATGTAGCTTGGCTGCCTCAATGTGACACATAACTTGGGTACCAAACCCACGAGTTTCCAGATTCCATGAAACCATGCGAGCCTGATTCTGATTAGTGCTGGCGGGAATGTTAGCCATGTGAATAACCTTTTACCCAATATAAATCATGTTCATACAGCTCATCAATGGGAATAATTGAGCACTGGGAGTCATAGGTGAGAAATGTGATTTCAGGTGGCAATGGTGATGTGAGGTGCACAGGGGTCAGTGAAGGGATCAGGTTTAAAAAAATTGAAACTGCATGTACTCTATGGAAAACAAAACAATGCCAAGGTAAGGGTGAGAATCACCAGAAAAAAGCTGCCACAAAAGACTTTGTGTAAAAGTTCCAAGCATTTGCTTTAAAGTAGCTTCAATAAACCACCTCATTGATAGGACAGAGTGAGGCTCGTGGAGAACAGGCACAAATCCTGAAAAAGGGCTCTTGAGACAAGTGCAGCGGAATGAAAAGTTTAAAGAAAATTAATCAACATCAGGAAATCATTAGGTCAAGGTCACATGGCTGTTTGTCATAGTTCGGTTCATTTTCTTCATCCATTGAATTGGGACTGTACATCAGAAATACTTCATTTCTGATAAGCACTTTAAGATGTACTGAAACGATTGTGAGAGAGGGTTTACAAATGCAAGCAACACACATACAATGCTTGAGGAACTCAGCAAGTCTGGGAACAAACATTCGTCGTTTTGGGCCAAGAGCCCTCCCTGCCTGCTATGGGTTCCCCCCAATCATTGAAAAGTCAAACATCACTGGAAAGTGATCATTGCAGTGCAAGTGTTTTCATTGTGCTGAAACTGCAACAGAACAACCTCCTACTTGGCATTCGAAAGTTTTTAAAGCCAGCGGGGATAAAATGACTGTGATTACAGAACAAAAATCACATGATTTTGACAGTGATCATTTCACATTAACTTAAGCCTTTCATAGACAGATCAGTTCAAACTGGGTTGGATGCAAAAACCATCTTCCAGAGATAAAACTTTGTAAACCCCCAAAACAAACCAGTCCTTTGTTTTACAGGTGTTTTTCTACCACCTGCCGTTTCCAGCAGTTTTAGTCAATTCCAGGCAAGTGCTTTCACAACAACCTCATTTACAAATTATGGCTTTTTCTTGTGTTAACCATGCAATTTTCTCATGGGAAGGATCAAGAGGACAGATTTGCATCTGATTTCCGGCAACATGTGCTGAGCATGTCCCCAAATGCTAGAATGGAAGAAGACAGTATGTATTCATATTTCTCTAGCAGTCTCAGAGGGTTTCTTGCTGGCTGGCAGTAACAGCATAGCTCTGTAGCATCAAATTTCCAAATATGGGGCCTCTGAAGCAAAAGTCAGAGTCCATAAAACATGAATACTCTCATGCACAGTCTGGGCAAGTCTTTGAACTCAATCCCCCTGGAGATCAGGCTGGGTGACCTACTTCATGAAGCAAATTATGAGACTGTAAAAATGTTAAATATGAAAAATGTGAATGGTTGTCAATCAAGTCCGACAATAACAGGAAACCCATGTGGGAGTTTTCAAAAAGTGGAAAAGCCATTGCACCGGGCCAGTTCCACTCCCTCAACCTTAGAAATTCAGATCCAGTGATACAAACAAGCATCACAAACTGGGGTCTTACGTGGTTACAGTGGATGCTATGATGTCTTCTGTCTCTTCATTCTCCATGGAGCAGTGCAGTACCACCTACCTACCTGCTGGATCTCACTGCAGATCTCATCCAACCAGTCCACCGGAGCCGACTTTGCAGGCTAGGACAAGCATGTCCCTATCTCACGAGGGTATGAGGCCATTGGCTACCTGCACCTGGTTCAGCCCACCTGTCAAAGCAACGTATGGGGGGGGCCACAGGTGAGAGCTGAGGGGTCGGTGAGCGAGCTATCCCAGAATGGACACAAGTCTCTCTGGACACACCACAAATTTAAATTCCAGGTTCTAATGATCACATGATATTTATTCAATCAGATTCCCCCCCCCCCCATTACACTTCTCCCCAGTTTCTTCTTCACAACAGAAAATAATGGGTTAGATCTTGCTGGTTATTCGGTGAAACAGTTAATATCACCCCTAATGCACGTCTAGACCTCACGTCTGTAATTGCCCAGTTCCTGGCCCTTCAAGCCAGTCTCTACTAGGGGACAAACAAGGAGATCTGCTTCCTTACATCTCCAGTGACCCAAGTTCTAGTGCTTCGTATTATGGACAGTTCTCAGGAACAGAATACTGCCATACCCCAGATTAGACCTGCAACTTACCAACCTGTCAACATTTGGGATTTGGGAGGAAACAGTCAGAGGAAAGCCACAAGGTCACAGGAGAAACTTGAAAACTCCAGATGGCATTGAACCTTGGTACACTGGTTCCCTCCCACACTCCAGAATAGGAGGTTAATAAGCTATTCTTACCTGTGTTGGTGACTGGCAAAATCTGAAGGGAGGTGATGGGAAAAAAAAACAAGGAGAATAAAAATGGCTTTAGAATGGGGTTTGTGTAAAAGGGTGCTGGATGGTTGCTTGGCATTGAAAGCTCTCCTTTGTTCTGCATAACTTCAAAGTCTCAACCAGGGCTGGTCTAGAACGAAGTCACGCAGGACAAAGTCGTTTTTGAGAACATGCACCCAAATGGATATTCTTGTACAAAATTCTCTTGCACGTCATGATAATTTTGAGCAGAGATCATCATTAATGAATTATAACAATATTTATGGACCTAAATGAAAATGGATGTCCTGTCATTTATTCAAGGCTTTACTATTAATAAAAGTATTACAATTCAAAATATAAAGTTCAAAATACATTATCAAACTATGTTCAATAAGGTTCAACAAGTACATTTAACGTCAGAAATGTAAACTATATACATCCTGAAAGTCTTTTTCTTCACAAACATCCACGGAAACAGGAGTGCCCAAAGAATGAATGACAGTTAAATGTTAGAACCCCAAAGTCCCCCCCAACTCTCCCTCCCACACACAAGCAGCAACAAGGCAATGACCACTCCCTCACCAGCAAAAAAAAGCATCAGCACCCTCCACTGAGCACTCAAGCGTACAACAAAGCATCAATAAACAGACTTGCAGTACCACAAAGACTACTCGTTCACCCAGTAATGCGGCTCTCTCTCTCTCCCTATTAAGGGAAAAAGAGGTAGTCCCGTTTCACAGCGAGAGGGGAGACATAACAGAATAACTCACTGATGTAGGATCTTAAAAGCCTGTTACGTTGCTTTTTCCAATCTCTGCGCCCAGACAATAGGCCCTGGAACGGCTCAGGTCTCTTGACACATGGCCGGCAGCTAACCCAATGTTCTGTTCTCTTGTGACACCCCGGTCAGGGGCACAGGCCTTGAATCAGCCTGTCTCCAGAGCCACGAAGATCGGGCACCCTGAACATGCGCTAATCTTCCAGGCCGCGTTCTTGGGATATCAAAAAGTGGCTGGTCATGAGGCCCTCAGATCAGGTCCCATTCCTGCAAGGAACCGAAGTCAGAGTGTAACTCCAGGTCAGGGTCTTCAAAAGAACCTTGAAAAGGAAAAAAAAAGATATCAAAGATAGAAATAGAGCTGTTTCCGAAGGTACAAGCGCCATCTTGACTTTGCTCTGATCTCCTTGATTATGCATACCACATATAGCCTTGTGATTTTTCTTCTTGCAGGCCGCCACAAAACAAAGAAACACAATAGAACCCACACAACAATGTGTGGGTGAAAAGAACAAGTTGTGCAAACAGTGAAAAAAGTAAACAAACAACACAGAACACGAGCTGTAGAGCCTCTAAAGTGAGTCCACAGCCAAGGAGCCAGTTCAGCACAGCAGCTGGTACAGGAACCACTAGCTTCAGTGTCTCTCCGATGACTTCGTTCACAGTCACAACAGCAGGGTTGGACGAAGTGTAGTTAGCAAATCTGCGGGTGTTGGTAGACTTGTAATGGACGTTAGTAGCTAGCTCATCTCCTGAGATGGAGACAGAGATCCAGAAATCAACCATGTAGAGGGAACAGCACGGTGGAAACTGAAATCAATAAGTAAATAAACTTTTCTAATTCCGCACAAATGCAGGAAACAGCAACAAGGTAATCATTGATGCAGAGGGAGAAAGAAAGAGCAGGAGTGGGTCTGGATAAGATTCAAACAAAACTTTGACATATGCCACAAAAAGCCCACAGCTACACCTTTGTTCTTGAGAGAGTGAACAATGTTGAAGGAGAGGTTGTTCAAATGCAAGAACAAGTTTAGCCAGGTGATTGACTGTGTTGTTGGTGGAGAACTGGTTGGGGCTCCGCTTCAGGAAGACAGACAGTGTTCTTGGACCATCACATTAAGGATGGAGCTTTAAATAGCAAAGACAAGCCTGTTGGCGTCAGGGAAATGGAAATGGACAAAGTTTTAGAGGACATCAGAGGTCTTATGAATGAACAAAGATAAACAAGTTTGTCCATGTGGGAAGGAAGATGACTGCTGTGCAATCAAAGTTTTATTACCTGGAATAAACAAAAACTGCTAAAGGAACTCAGCATGTTGAGGGGAATAGTTGGTGTTTCAGATTGAGACCATAAGACAAAGGAGCAGAAGTTGGCCATTCAGCCCATTAAGTCTGCTCTGCTATTTTATCATGAGCTGATCCATTCTCCCATTTAGTCCCACTCCCCCGCCTTCTCACCATAACCCTTGATGCCCTGGCTACTCAGATACCTACTAATCTCTGCCTTAAATACACCCAATGACTTGGCCTCCACTGCCACCCGTGGCAACAAATTCCATAGATTCACCACCCTCTGGCTAAAGATATTTCTTCGCAACTCTGTTCTGAATGGGCACCCTTCAATCCTTAGGTCATGCCCTCTCGTACTATACTCCCCCACCATGGGAAACAACTTTGTCCATGCCTTTCAATATTCGAGATGTTTCTATGAGGTCCCCCCTCATTCTTCGAAACTCCAAGGAATACAGTCCAAGAGTGGACAAATGTTCCTCATATGTTAACCCTCTCATTCCTGGAATCATTCTAGTGAATCTACTCTGTACCCTCTCCAACGTCACCACATCCTTTCTTAAATAAGGAAACCAAAACTGCTCACAGTACTCCAAGTGAGGTCTCACCAGCGCCTTATAGAGCCTCAACATCACATCCCTGCTCCTATACTCTATCCCTCTAGAAATGAATGCCAACATTGCATTCGCCTTCTTCACCACCGACTCAATCTGGAGGTTAACCTTAAGGGTATCCTGCACGAGGACTCCCAAGTCCCGTTGCATCTCAGAACACTGAATTCTCTCCCCATTTAAATAGTAGTCTGCCCGTTTATTTCTTCTGCCAAAGTGCATAACCATACACTTTCCAACATTGTATTTCATTTGCCACTTCTTTGCCCGTTCTTCCAATCTATCCAAGTCTCTCTACAGACTCTCTGTTTCCTCAGCACTACCGGCCCCTCCACCTATCTTCGTATCATCAGCAAACTTAGCCACAAAGCGATCTATTCCATAATCCAAATCATTGATGTACAATGTAAAAAGAAGCAGCCCCAACACGGACCCCTGTGGAACACCACTGGTAACTGGCAGCCAACCAGAATAGGATCCCTTTATTCCCACTCTCTGTTTCCTGCCAATCAGCCAACCCCTATCCACGTATGTAACTTTCCCGTAATTCCATGGGCTCTTATCTTGTTAAGTAGCCTCATGTGTGGCACCTTGTCAAAGGCCTTCTGAAAATCCAAATATATAATATCCACTGCATCTCCCTTGTCTAGCCTACTTGTAAGTTCCTCAAAAAATTGTAATAGGTTTGTCAGGCAGGATTTTCCTTTAAGGAAACCATGCTGAGTTCTGCCTATCTTCTCAGTTGCCTCCAGGTACTCCGTAACCTCATCCTTGACAATCGACTCCAACAACTTCCCAACCACCGATGTCAAGCTAACAGGTCTATAATTTTCTTTTTGCTTCCTCACCCCCTTCTTAAATAGCGGAGTGACATTTGCAATCTTCCAGTCCTCCAGAACCACAGCTACTTCCTTCAGAACACTTGGGTGTATTCCATCTGGCCCGGGAGATTTATTTACCTTTAGACTATTCAGCTTCCTGAGTACATTGTCTGTCATAATTGTGACTGCGCACACTTCTCTTCCCTGCCACCCTTGAGTGTCCGGTATACTGCTGTCTTCCTCAGTGAAGACTGATGCAAAATACCAGTTCAGTTCCTCCGCCATCTCCTTGTCTCCCATTTCAATTTCTCCAGCATCATTTTCTATTGGTCCTATATCTACTCTCACCTGTCTTTTACTCTTTATATACTTGAAAAAGCTTTTAGTATCCTCTTTGATATTATTTGCTAGCTTCCTTTCATAGTTCATTTTTTCCCTCTTAATGACCTTCTTAGTTTCCTTTTGTAAGCTTTTAAAAACTTCCCAATCGTCTGTCTTCCCATTAATTTTTGCTTCCTTGTATGCCCTCTCCTTTGCTTTAACTTTGGCTTTGACTTTTCCTGTCAGCCATGGTTGCATGCTTTTTCCTTTCAAAAATTTCTTCTTTTTTGGAATATACCTGACTTGCACCTTCCTCACTTCTCGCATAAACTCCAGCCACTGCTGCTCTGCCGTCCTTCCTGCCAGTGTCCCTTTCCAGTCAACTTTGGCCAGTTCCTCACTCATGCCACTATAATTTCATTTACTCCACTGAAATACCGACACATCGGATTTTGGCTTTCACAGTGAACTCAATCATGTTATGATCACTGCCTCCTAAGGGTTCCTTCACCTCAATCTCTCTAATCACCTCTGGTTCATTGCACAATACCCAATCCAGTACAGCCGATCCCCTAGTGGGCTCAACAACAAGCTGTTCTAAAAAGCCAAGTCATAGACATTCTACAAATTCTCTCTCTTGAGATCCAGTGCCGACCTGATTTTCTCAATCCACTCCCATGTTGAAATCCCCCACAATTATCATAATACTGCCCTTCTGACAAGCCTTTTCTATTTCCTGTTGTAATTTGTAGTCCACATCACTGCAGCTGTTTGGAGGCCTGTATATAACTGCCATCAGGGTCCTTTTACCCCTGCGATTTCTTAGCTCAACCTATAAAGATTCTGCATTTCAGATCCTATGTCACCTCTTTCTAATGATTTGATATCATTTCTTACCAGTAAAGCCACACCACCCCCTTTGCCTACCTTCCTATCATTCCGATACACCTCGTATCCTTGGATGTTCAGCTCCCAGAGACATGCATCCTTAGCCACGTCTCAGTGATGGCCACAATATAATACCCGCCAATCTGTAGCTGTACAATAAGATCATCCACTTTATTCCTTATGCTGCGTGCATTTAAGTTTAACACCTTAAGACCAGTATTTGGTACTTTTCATTTTGATTTCACTGCAACTTAATTGCACTGCAACTCATCCCAATGGCTACAAATTTGCCCCATCACCTGCCTATCTTTCCTGACATCTTTACCGCTCTCTATCTTAGATTTATTTCTGTTTTCCCCTTCCTCCGTTCTATCATTCTGGTTTCTATCCCCCTGCCAAATTAGTTTAAACCTTCCCTAACAGCTCTATTAAACTTTCCCACCAGGATATTAGTCCCCTTCGGGTTCAGGTGTAACCTATCCATTTTGAACAGGTCATACTTCCCCCAGAAGAGATCCCAATGATCTAAGAATCTGAAGCCCTGCCCCCTACACCAGTCTCTCAGCCACGCATTCATCTGCCTGATCCGACTACTCTTGCCCTCGCTAGCACGTGGCACAGGTAGCAATCCCAAGATTACTAACCTGGAGGTCCTGCTTCTCAGCTTTCTTCCTAACTCCCGGAAATCTCTCTTCAGGACCTCCTCCCTTCTCCTATCTATGTCATTGGTACCAACATGTACCAAGACAACTGGCTGCTCGCCCTCTCCCTTCAAAATATTCTGGACCCAATCCGAGACATCCCATACCCTGGCAGCTGGGAGGCAACACACCATGTGGGTATCTCTATCAGGCTCACAGAATCTCCTGTCCGTTCCCCTGACTATGGAATCCCCTATGACTACTGCATTCCTCTTCTCCCTCCTTCCCTCCTGCACAACAGCCCCAGGCTCAGTGCCAGAGACCCAGTCACCGTGGGCATCCCCTGTCAGGTCATCCCCCTCAACAGCATCCAGAACAAGATATTTGTTGCCGAGGGGGACAGCCACAGGTGTGCTCTCCACTATTTGGGCATTTTCCTTCCCACTCCTGAGAGTCACCCAGTTTTCTGACCCCTGTACCTTAGGGATGACCACCTCCCTGTAGCTCCTGTCTATCAACTTTTCACTTTCCCTGATAAGCAGTAGGTCATCAAGCTGCCTCCAGATCCCTAACACGGTCTCTGAGGAGCTGCATCTCGGTGCACCTGGCGCAGATGTGGCCATGAGGGAGGCTGGAGGTCTCCCAGGATTCCCACATCTGACACCCTGAGCAAAACACTAACCCTGCAGGAATGCTATCTAATTCTACAGACCCTGCATTAGAGTCTCAACCCTACCCTCCAAACCTCTCACCAGATGCTGCTTAACCCAGTGAGTTCTTCCATCCCGTTGTCCTGCACTCTGGATTCCAGAATCTGCCTTCTCTGCATCTCCACCTCCTTGAATGTTACATTTTCTGGCATGTCTAAGATGGTTAGCATATTTCACACTCTGCAGACATCAAGCTGGCCAGAATAAACTACACTCTACAGACATCAGCAATACATTACATAGACAAAGGTTAATCTGATTAATTGATTTTAAATTGTCAGTTTAGTATTTCACCCTCTCAGAAGGTCATGTTGTTCCCAGTTCAGATTTCCAGCATCTGCGGGAAGATAATAGGGTTGGATAGAGCCGATGTGAACATGCACAGGGGAAATTATGGGACAAATCTGATTTTGAGGTATTCATTCCAAAGCATAGATAAAGTTTTTGACATGATATACAGTATATGAAATTTCAAGCCCTTCATAAAGTGTCAGATTGGGTTATTTAACAAAATTAAAGTCCATACATTGGGGATAATGTACTGGCTTGGATTGAGGATTGGATAGCAGCCAGAAAACTGTGCGGGTATATAGGTCTTTGGGTTGAGAAGCTTTGGCCAGTGGGTTACCATAGTGACTGATATGGGGCACCAACCACAAGTCATGTCAATAATTTGAGGGGAATCAATTTGCTGTTTAAAACAAAAGAGGCAATGTTGGTCCTGGTCTTACTTTGGTTTCAGTGTTGGCTCGCAGAATGTTGAACAAATGACATTTTTCTCCATTTTGCCAATAACCAGCTGAGCAGCCAGCCAGGGAGGGTGGAGGCTGGAACCCACCCAATGCTTGCTATTCCCAAAGTTGAATTTTCAGCTGAAGGAATGACAGTCAAATAACAAGAGGTGTTTACTTTGGCTCTGTAACTGGATGCTATCCTGGCATAGGAAGCCGACTCCAAATCGTCACAGCAGACACCACAGAGAATACTATTTTTACAATTCATTTCAATGAACTAATTCAATGAACTATTCAACTGATGGAATAAGCCAGGAAGAGAAACAGATGTAACCAATAGCCAGAGCAGTGAGGCAATAATTAGATCTGAATTAAGAATCACTCAGCCTAATGAGCTTACTTTCATCATTCAGTAAGATTCAAGAACATTTATTATCAAGGTATGCATAAATTATACAACCCTGAGATTTATCTGCTTACAGGCAACCGCAAAGCAAGAAGCTCAAAAGAACTCACTGAAAGAAAGATATAAAAGTCCAACCCCCAATGCACAAAGAACGAGAGAAAAAAATACAAATCATTCAAACAATGGAAGCAAGCAACAGCAGCATTCCAATCCAAATTGAGTCCTTGGATCCAAATCTATGGAGCAGCCTGGAGTAGGCCCTTGGTATTCAGTTCATCATATTAGCGGCGCAAATCATTGCAAAGTTCGCAGACACGAAGCACAGCAGCCGGGGCAGTCTCGCAGCCTCAGCATCATGGGGAGAGGAGCTCCCAGTCTATCTGGGCCGGCATTTAAATTGCTTGAACAGTGGATTGTACCTCGCATTAGGACCGGGGTCTGCTTCAGCGAATCTCTCAGGGCCTAGAACACACCGTCCAGCGATTCACTTTGGGCCTAGATTTTGCTGTTAAAAAAACCCTTTCCCGACCTCATCAAATCGGATCCACCCTCACACCCGGGTTAGTTGGACAGGTATCTGAATTCTCTGCTTTGACTGCTCCTCTGTAAATCATTCACTCTAACTAGCACAGCCCCAACTCCACGTGTGTCAATAACGCTACACACCAACATGGCTCATCTCTCGAATTCACTTTGCCTTCACTCACCTCTTCGTTGTTTGCTGTGATAGTTTACCACAATTTACTTCAAAAAAGTGTTATTAGTAACATTTTAAATCAAATTTCTTTGTTTTTGAACTATTAGCAAGCTGTCAATTTAATGATAACTCTCCCTCAGCACTAAGAATCTATGTACTTTGTCTTAGGAATATTTGAATTCTCTGCTTCCTCTACCACCTGAAGTGAGTACCAAAATAAGCTAATCCTTAGAGGGAAAAAAATGCCATCCACTTACTTTTAAAACAATGACTGTTGGCTCCAGATTCTCCTATGGGGGAAATGTACTGTCCCATATCCAGCCTCAGGATATTGTCTTTCAGGTGGATTTTAAAAACATGCTCTTAGTGATCTGGCATGGGAATACACATTTCATTAATGACAATACTTTTTTCTTTTTCTCCTTTACTGCTGTTTTGAAAAGATCCAGTCCCTTAACCCCAGACGTAACAGACACTCCTCTTGATCTGAACATTTACAAGCATACTTCATACAAGAAGCCATTTTCAATCCAGCTAAGATCAAAAGCCATGCAGACCAAAGACTGAACCAGGGACATTTCTGCATGTTACAACAAAGTTAGTTCAGTGTGTTTACAGTCTACTTGTTGGAAGAGATTCTCCCTTCTTTTCACAACCTTAAAAATCTTTGACCTTTACCTTCATGATGTTTCCACTGAGTTTATCCCAAGGACTTGTAAAGTCTTCTGCTAGGGACTCATTTTAGGAAAGATAGCAGGATCTTCTTCCACCCAAGATGCCCATTTCTTCCTGCCACTTGTACTTACAATTAACTGAATGATCCTATGACAACATTGCTGGTTGAGTTGCTTCTGATAAGCAATTTTAGGCAATTCAAACAAGTTACAAACTATAACCTTTGTGGATTTGTCTTTCAATTGCACTCAAGTTGCTGGCTGCTGTTTTTCCCCTTGCTAGCTTTCACCCTTCAACATTGTAAATTTTAACATTTATTTTCTAAAACAAACCTTTTAGCTTTGTAAACAACTTGTAGTGTAGATGATTGCCACCTGGTGGAATGAATTGGCTGATTCATTCACATTAGTAACAACAATTAGTTTGCATTTTCAAATGCTCTACTTGTTTACTGACAGTGCAGGGAGGTTGAAATAAAAATCATCCCACAAGTTTCTTTCTCCCCAATTATGTGTTTCAAACTGTGTCACTAACTATTCAATTCCATTTCTTCTCTGGATGTTTTCTCAGTTAGGGTTTCTGTTAACTCAAGCAAAACACACAAAATGCTGGAGGAACTCAGGCAGGCCAGGCAACATCTATGGAAAAGAATAAACAGTTGATGTTTTGGTCCAAAACCCTCAGCAGGACTCAAAATAGTCCAGTTAGTATCAATGTTACTGTATGATGCTAAACTCGTTACTGTCTCTGCTACCCAATGAGGGAAGACAAAAATTCATCAAACATGCAACCTACCTACCCCTCATGGAATCTCGACAGTATAAAGCTAACCATTCTACACCTAAAATCAATACAGAACTTGAAAAAGCATAGAACTCGTTTAGAACCAATCTACTGAAGCACCAGCCAATGTAGAAACCATCAAATACCAATTATTAAGCCTGTATAGCATAGCCTGTACTAATGGAGTTACTGATTCATACAGAACCCATTAAATGTATCCAGCTATCAGACTAATTCACCCAAAATAAAACAGTACAATATAAACTGCCAAACATTAGATACACTGAATGAACGATATCAAACGAGCACAATGTCAAAATTACCCAAAGCTTAAATAATCAAAATAGATTTGACCTTTTTTGTTACTCCAGAACATCATGATAGGAAGCTAATTTCAAGTTAAGTTTCCTCTCCCTGAACAATTTTAAAATTGGCTGTGAGTTAGCTTCAGCAGAGCTTCCATCCAAAGCATTCAATCATGACTGTTTGGGAGTTTCTAATTCAGTAGATGTGTTGTTTCAGCCTGTGTACATTCCTCAAACACAGAACCGGTCGAGATGGCACTGGGCTGCAATGTCTGTCAAGGTCGTAGCTCAGCGCTAGTTGTTTTTTAAGTTTGTAGGGATGGTTTTGGGAGTCGCGTGGAGGTCAGCGGTTTAGGGACATTTTCTATTTCAACTTCCGTCTCTCACTCTCTTTCTTCAAATCTAATGTGCGGCAATGGGAACTCACATGGACCTGAGTGATGCCTATCTCATTATCATAATCATTGAGCAATTCTATTTAAACCTACCTGGACCCCCCTCTCAACTTTTTTTCTGTACATCAGTCACTGTATTGGTGTTGCTTCCTACACTCATAAGGAACTGAATGCTGATTTCTACCATGGTGTCAAACATCACCAAAACAAGAACTCCAGCCCACTATGTCTAAACTAATCCCAGTTACTAGCCATTGTTCCATAGCCTGCTATGCAATTTCTCAAGATGAGTTTTAAATTTAATAATCAAAGATTCAGAAAAATGTTTCTGGGGTTAAATGGCTAAATGCTGAGGAATGATGGTTCCCGACCTTTTTTATGCCATGGACCCCTAGCATTAACCGAGGGGTCCATTTACCCCATGTTAGGAACCCTTGGTATAGATAATGATTGTATTCCTTAAAAGATTAAAGGACAAACTAAGTGAGGTTTTAAAGATGATAGATAGTTTAAATAGTTTAAAAGATTAAGATTAAGTGGGGTTTTTAAGATGATAGATAGTTTGCATAAGTAAGATGGAGAAAAATGTTTTCTCTGGTGAAAGTGGAACAATTTAGCATATGCTTCACTTTAGAGTGGGCTCTTCATGGCAATCTCATGATACCCCGCTTCACATAAATAACAGTTGGGATCTGAACATTCTACCCAAAAGGCCTTAGAGGACCTGTGAACCCAAAAGTTAAAATCTCATATTGATAAACACAGGAGATTCTGTAGATGTTGGAAATCCAGAGCAACACACACACAAAATGCTGGAGGAACTCAGCAGGTCCGGAAGCATCTATGAAAATGAATAAACAGCTGATATTTTGGGCTGGAAAGGAAGGGTGAAGAAGCCAGCATAAGAAGGTGGGAGAGGGCAAGGAATAGAAGCTAGAAGGTGATAGGTGAAGCCTGGTGGGTGGGAGAGAGGGGATGAAGAAAGAAGCCAGGGGATGATAGGAGGAATAGGGCCGGAGAAGCAGGAATCTGGTAGGAGAGGAATGTGGACCATGGAAAAAAGGGCAGGGGAAGGGGCACCTGGGGGAGATGATAGATAGACGAAGAGAAGAAACGAGGTAAGAGGGAGGGCAGAATGGGGAACTGGAGAAGAGGGAAGGGAGATGAGGGAAAATGACCAGAAGTTGGAGAAATTGATGTTCATGCCATCAGGTTGGAGGCCACCCAGATGGAATATGAGGTGTTGTTCCTCTAACCTGAAAGTGGCCTCATCATTGCAGTAGAGAAGGCCGACATGTCGGAATGGGATGGAGATCGGAATTAAAATGGTTGTCCACCAGGAAATCCTGCTTTTTGCATATGGATCAAAGGTACTCGACAAAGGGGACCCTCAACCTTCATCGGGTGTCACCAAAGTAGGGGAGGCCGCATCATGAGCACACAATACAGTAGGTGACCCCAACAGATTGCAGGTGAAGTAATGCCTCACCTGGAAGTATTGTTTGAGGTTCCAAATGGAGCTGAGGGAGGAGGTGAATGGGCAGGTGTTGCACTTCTTCCACTTGTAGGGATAAGTGGCCGGAGGGAGATAAATGGAGCAGGGCAAATGGACAAGGGAATCATGGAGGGAGAGATCCCTGTGGAAGATGGAGGTGGGAGAGGTAAAAATGTGTTCGATGTAGGGCCCCATTGAAAATGGCAAAAATTGTGGAAAATGATATGCCAGATGTGGACGCTCAAGGTGTGGTAGGTGAGGTCAAGAGGAACTCTATCCCTGTTCAGGCAACGGGAAGATGGGATGAGAATGGATGGCCAGGAAATGGAGGAGATATGGGTGAGGGCAGCTCCAAAGGTGAAGGATGAAAAGCCCTGTTCTTTGAAGGAGGAGGATGTCCTGGCAAGGAAAGCTACCCGGGGAACAGATGCAGCGCAGATGAAGCAAATGAGAAAGAGAATTGCATTTTAACAGGCGACAGGGTGGTATGAGGTATAGTCAAGATAGCCGTGGGTGTCGGTAGGTTTATATCTCACATTGACATGCCTTTGTGATGCATGGATTTTAAGTGTTACTAGGTCAAGGCAGGAAAATAAAGTTGGGATATACACCAGCAATTTCCTAACTGAATTGCAGAACAGGCTTGAGGGGCTACAAATTACATTCTGTACCTATCATTCTATCTAGTGAATTGGTTTCACTGAAGTTAGACTTAAGGCAGAGGAACAGAGTTAGGCCATTTGGCTCATTGGGCCTGTTCTGCTATTCAATCGTGGCTGATTTCTTTTCCACCTCATCCCCTTTCTTCTGCCTTTGACACCCTTACTAATTAAAAAGCTATCAACCTCCACTTTAAATGTACCCAATGACTTGATCTCCACAGCTGTCTATGGCAATAAATTTCACAGATTCAGCACCATTTGGCTAAATATTTCTCTTCATGTCTGTTCCAAATGGACATCTCTCTACTCTGAGGTTGTGCACTCTGGTCCTAGATTCATCCACCATACATTCATATCCACTCTATCTAGGCCTTCAAATATTTGGTGGGCTTCAATGAAATAAATTCCAGCAAGTTCAGGCCCAGAGCCATCGAACACTCCTGATACATTAATCCTTTCTTTGCTGAGATCATTCCTGTGAATCTCCTTACGACCCTTTTCAATGCCAGCATGTCCTGTCCTAGATGAGAAGCTCAAAACTGCTCGCAATACTCCAAGTGCAATCTAACCAATGCCTTATAAAGCCTTTTTTATTTCTAATTTTGCACTACTTACTTAATTTAACTATTTAATACATACTTACTGTAATTCACAGTCTTTTTCTCTATTATTATATATTGTATTGTGCTGCTGCTGCAAACTCAACAAAGTTCACGTCGTATGCCAGTGATATTAAACCTGATTCTGATTCTGCATTACGTCTTTGCTTTTTAAGTTCGTCTTAGGAAAATTAAAAATAAATTGCTGCTAACAGCAATGGATTTCTTTATTTTTAAATCTCTTTATGTAAAAATACTTTACATAATTAACTTAAGAAATATTTGCAGACATATTCACCCTTCCAATCATGCAGTGCAAGTGACCGATAATTATATTTACACTCAGACCACATTTACAATGGAATTATTGATCACTGAGGAAATAACCATAAATTATTCATAAACTGCAGGTAAATAATAAACATTTGTTTTTCAAGGATGTAATTGCTGTTGGTCCTGCAGTTCTAGGATTGTCAGTTAAAACTTGGATATGCTGTGGAGCGTAGGCCAGTCGCTGTGTGCAAATTCCAAAATCCTGGCATCCTGATTTCAGTCAAGCTGAAAAGATTTCAGGCATTGCCATTAAGAACTGAAAACTGAATTACTGGAAGAATTCATGACCACTTGAGCATATCAAGATTTTGATGGCTGATAGTGATAGGTTATATCACAGGTGAATGGATAGCATGACACGAGGAATGGATTCGATTACCAGATATCTACATGAACACATGAGCCAAAGCATTAGAAGGCTGCGGACCAATTCCTGATGGATGGGATTAGTGTTATTGATGGACTGGCATGTACATATTGGCCAACAGGCCTATTTCTGTGCTGTATGACTTCATGATTGCTTGAAGTTTGGCAACCTACCAGCTTCATTTGAGGCCTGTCCTCGACTTAGAAGGAGCTGATCGCAGTACAAAGGAATGCTCCTGAATATTAATGCCACCAAACACACTGAAGAGAAAATTGAGAACTTTTTCATATAATTTGGTATAATATTTACTCTCTTGTGACCACTTGGTGGGTAACACTTAGATGTGGGTGACTTTTCTGTCATTTCAAGTAGGGCAATAATTCTGGAGGGAGGTGGAGAGTGTCTGAAGAAAAACAATATGTTTTGATTCAGACTTGTTGCTTCCCAGGATTTGTTAAGTATTCACAATATTTCTGCTTCTTCCAGTTGGTCCAATCACTAGATTGTGCTGGATTATATTAACACAGCAGGATAAAACCCTTTATTGGTACCACCTGAAAGGTGTCTGATTGCTGGCCCAGTGCCAGTGCTTGGTGTGGGTTATATTGTATTGATATTCTGGTCTTCTGCCAATCTCTCACATGACCCAGGTAAGTATTCGATTACTGCTCAGTACTGCCTCTGGATTGGGCTACACAGTAATGAATAACAGGTCTTGTAATATGAGCTGGGAAGTACTGGCCTGCTGATCTGATGTGTTGTTAGCAACATTTTAGAAGTACAAATAAGTACAAATACTGTAGACATGAAAGGTAAAAAAGATATTAAAACAGCCAGGAGTCAGGCGTGCCACTCTGAATATAGACCCTTACTCAAAATCAGAAATGTTAACATTTATGTTCTGGATAGAGTTTACAAGCTAATGTATCATCAGTTGCTGCTAAGGCATGATAGTATTTGAATACAGTTGATGTTGACAGCTTTTTGATAAAGCTTGGGATGGTGTTCGTCTACTACTATAGTGCCTGTTTCTGACGAGAGCTGACTAATGACGGTGAACAGTAGTTTAGTGTTACCTTTTGGTTCTGAAGCCTTGGAGCCTTGGATTGTTTCCAGACAAATTGTTATAAAACTTTACACTATTACGATAACAATGTTATAAAACTATGCTGTTTAATTTCACTTTGTTACTTTTGTACACTGATGATTGACTGGATGAGAATATTAGTCAATCTTAAAAAAAAAGTTGACATTCCATTTTTATCATTAGTGAAATTTCAGCGTTTTGGAAATAAGACATTATCAGATGGATCTTGAGTTTTAGTGAGATAGTTTTTGAACAGAAAACAGCAGCAAGTTTGAACCTGATTAACATTAGTTCTACTGAGGTTGGATGGGCCAACAACTAGAGGTCATAGGTTAAGAGTGAAAGGTTGAAATGTTTAAGGGGAACATGACGGGAATCTTCTTCACTCAGAGGGTCGCAAGAGTGTGGAATGAGGTGCCAGCACAAGTGGGGCATATGATGGAACTAGGCAGCTTAAATGGATTGGCATGGACTTGATAGGGCCTGTTTCTGTGCCGTACTTTTCTATGACTCTGTGATTCTAATATGAGGGAGCCAAACGAGACTGGTTCAGTTGAGGTCTGTTAGAATCTCAGATAATAAAGAGAGGAACAGCATAATCCTGATGATGCATTAGTGTAGGATAAGGGTATCAATAGCCTGTACTATTCATGTGGTAGTCTGGGTGATTACTCATATTCCTCCTGTCCCCATAGAAGTAATATCAAACATATTTTGCCTTGATCCTTTTCCACATCCATCTCTGGGAAATGACTGGCCAGTGTCATAGTGCTGAAATGAATTGGCCCCAAGCTGTATAATGAACTGTTCACAGAGTGTAAATGTGAATTGGCACAGAGGTTGTCAAACAGTGGCTATCTTTTATAATGCCACTGATTATATTACCAAGATTAATGTGAAGGTAGGATTATCAGCTCTAAATTAAGATCAATTCTATTTCACAAATGACAGACAATGCAAATTAAAACAGACCCCTAAGTGTTATTAGCCTCAGATATTTGTAACTTAGAAATTGACTGATTTGAGTGCATTTCAGAAGAGGACCCTAAGATTCATTACGATGATGAATATTTTTGGTATATCCACATAACCTTGCCTCATTGCTCAGGGCACCATTTAATTGAAAGAGCAGGAGCAATTTCTGTGCTAGAAATAAAACTGACTCCCAGTAAAGTCTATAAATAAATACTCTGTATAAAATGTCTTCCATTTTAAATAGTTTTTTCTGTTGTGCATGATGAAGGTGTACTGAAACTACAATTCAAAATGTCAAATGTTCTCCCCTCCTCACTTAGAATAATGTTGTTTTGAGCTCCGACATCTGGCATCGTAGATTCCTGCAGAACTGTGCATAGGATGGCCTTGGTCTGTGGAGAGGTCTCAAAGTGCGACTTGGTGGGGCAGACCTGGTTGTCATGAGGGATGCTAAAAGGGTGAGGCCCAGCCTGCCACACCTGCTGCCTTGTGAAGTCTGTGAAAGATCGTGTCACGGCACCAGACCTCTCACCGGCTTCTCTGTGTTGTGGCTCAGGTTTGTCTTTTGCTTGTAGTGAGGCGTAGCTATTGGCACATGACAGTGGTGTCTGCTGGCTGCTTACCCACCCCACCCTGCGGGCTTGGCCATCTTTTGCGACGCCTACTGTTCGCTTCAGCCGTTCGCATCCCAGGGTAAGGAGCTTTTTCCGGCAAAGGATGTACACCCAGGGATCCAGGATTGGATTGAAGGAGGCAAAACGGATGGCTAGAAGGTCACCTCGGTAATCCAGTTGCTCCCCCGCCAGGATCTGAGCTGGGCCATACAGCTGATTAATGAAAATGCGTATCTGAATAGAGAAAGAAAACAAATATGTTAATGTAGGATACATGTCTCAATATGCAGTCAAATTTGTTTTACACTGGCAAAGGTCACTTCCCTTACACAATAACCAAAACGCTGCAGTACTGTGGAAAATGGTGTCATCCTCCATTGCCCTGGAAGGACGTGGAAACTTTAAGAAGGGTGCGGAGGAGATTTACCAGGATGCTGCCTGAACTACAGGACATGTCTTATGAGGAGAGGTTGAACAAACTAAGGCTTTTCTCTTTGGAGCAAAGGAGGATGAGAGGTGACGTGATAGAGATGTACAAGATGTTAAGAGGCGTAGATAGAGCAGATAGATAGAGGTTTTATCCTAGGGCAGATGTGGCTGATGCAGGACACCATAAGTTTAAAGTGATTGGTGAAAAGTATAGGGAGATGTCAGTTCTTTATATGGAGAGTGGAGAGTGGTGTGTGCGTGTAACACCCTGCCATGGGTAGTGGTAGAGACAGATACATTAGGAGCATTTAAGAATCTCTTAGATAGGAACATGGATGATAGAAAAATGGAGGGATATGTAGGAGGGAAGGGTTAGATTGATCTTAGAGTAGGTTAAAAGGTCAACATTATGGGCCAAAGGGCCTGTAATGTGCTGTAATATTATATGTTCTAAGTTTCACTATTTCTTCAGTCGTTGGTTGCCAGCAAATTTTTCCTGACTGACAGAAACTCAGATCTGAAATATGACTCACTTCCTTCTTCATTGATTCTGATAAACCTGTTGGATATTTCCAGCTTTGCCTGTTATTGACTTGATGAACTAAGCTCCTTACTTAGAATAAGATCCATTACTGGAGCTTTAGCCCTGCTTTATTTTGTTAAAAGAACTTTAAAATGCTAATAGAAAATCCAGAACATGTACAACGGCTCTGAGGAGAAGATTAATGATTTAAGTGCAATTCCTGTAAGGATCTATTTAGAAATTATGGTGGCAGACACCATTTTCCACCACTTGCATAGATTTGGTATGTTACATAACACTTCCTTTGCCGTGTTCCTAAGGGTTCTAGTCTCGTTACTTGGGCCTTTAGTCAATTGGGACAGATGCTTATTTGGGACATCTCTTAAACTCAAAAACTAGTCGAGAAAATATTTGAGATTCACTGTTCAAAGCTCGAAGTTCAAAACAAATTTATTATCAAAGTATATATATTTTACACAAAGTTGATTCATCTCCTTACAGACAGCCACAAAACAAAGAAACCCAATAGAACCCTTTGAAAAAGAAGACTGTAAAACCCCCAATGTGCAGAGAAAATTAAAAAAAAACAAATTGTGCAAACAATAAAAGTAAGCAAATTACATTCAGGACTGAAGTTTACAAAAGTGAGTTCATCCACAGGCATAAAGCCAGGCATCACTGCAGCTGATCCAAGAGTAGGCCACAGCCTCAGTTCAGTGTGGAACCAAGTGAATGTTGTGGAGCAGTGAGTTGAACTGGTCCATCCCTTGCCTCTGGGCCCAACAACCTGACCTTTCCAATCTGGCCCAGTGCTTAAATCGTCCCAACATTGGGTCGTTCTTTGCTCTCAGACTTGGACCCTGTTGCTTCAGTACGCTCTCGGGTCTGGCTCCCACATTCTTAATTCAGCCCGGCACTTAAATTGATCAGACCTCAGATATTGCCTCATTCTCTGGCCCAGGCCCAGGCTCCACCTTGACTGCCTCCCCTCTGTTCTGGAGGATTGAATCACTAGCAAGTCCACTCTAGTAAGGGCCGTATATTGGCTCATTCCTCACTCTCCAGCCCGGACCCCACTGCCTCCATTTGGCTGGGACACTTGCCACTTAATTGGACAGTAGATTGTTGCTGACTGCAGTTAGGCTCATTCACTCATGTGGCACTTGGCTCATTACACCATGTTTAGAGTGAACATTTTTAAAATAGCGACAGTTCTGTGTCTTCAAAAAACAGTGATTTTCGTAACTGATAGTTGGTGACAAATAAGCAGTAGGGCAACTCAGAACTATTTTGCTCAAAGCAGTTTCAAGCATCCAGGCTTGAAGATGCCAGGGATGGCCAGGAATGAAAATGAAACAATTTCCCTGCTTCAGCAAGTTAGGAACTACAAAAAAATCTGAAGGTATCGACAATCATCTTGAATGTTACAATGAAAATGAAGATTTTGAGGATACATATGCTGATAGTATTAATAAAGGCAGTCTATTTTCTATACTAGGTGTCTGTGCTGATTTTGTTCATTTACAGTCAATCAAAGGAACATGGCAGCTTATACTAAATTCATCCATCGATAACTATTAGGAACTAATACACAATTTTATAGTACTGTAGTAGTATTGGTAGTGCTCTAATGTGTTCTGTATTTCATTTAAATACCTAATTTGTTACTCAGTTAGACAGTAGTTTATCCTTTTTATACCTTTTTAACTATTTCTACGAAACTTTGGCTAATTGAGGCAGCTGCTTAATTGAGCCAAAATGTACTGGTCCCAACGTGTCCTATATATTCTTTGCACAACTATTTGTTGTCATTGGTTGTTTGCAGTTTTTATTTTTGTATCGTTTTTTGTAAATTCTATTGTATTTCTTTATTTTCCTTTAAATGCTTGCAAGAAAATGAATTTCAAGCTGGTATATGGTGACATATACATATATTGATAATGAACTTATTTTGACTTTGACAATACTTTGGCCTTTTACAAGTCCTGCTATGATAGATAGGCAGCGGCCCTTTTGCCACATGATTTAGCAAGTGCTAATGGTTTTCAAAGTGGAGTTCAGTGGTTTATTTACCAAAATAATCCATCAAAAACCACACTCATTTTATCTCAAAGATCTTTATGTCAGATATTCACAAATATAAATTTGGCAAGTGGCAATTCTATTTAAAGCAATTGACTTTGAGTGTTCTGGTTGAAGTCACAGAGTGCTGGAAATGCCTAGTCAGGCAGCGTCAGTGGGGAATGAAACAGAATGCGCTTTCCCACAATAATGCTGTCCATAGCAGAGCATTTCTAGCTGAAGTCCAAGTCAATGGCCAGCAATCTATTTGTTTCCTGAAACACCAGATATTAAGACCATAAGACCATAAGATAAAGGAGCAGAATTAAGCTCTTTGGCCCATCGAGTCTGCTCCTCCATTTCATCATGGCTGATCCAATTTTCCTCTCAGCCCCAATCTCCTGCCTTCTCCCCATGTCCCTTCATGCCCTGACCAATCAAGAATCTATCAATCTCTGCCTTAAATATACATAAAGACTTGGCCTCCACAACTGCCTGTGGCAAAGAATTCCACAGACTCACCACTCTCTGGCTAAGGAAATCCTCCTCATCTCCATTCCAAAAGTCCACCCCTCTATTCTGAGTCTGTGTTCTTTGGTCTTAGACACTCCTACCACAAGAAACATCTTCACCATATCCACTCTATCAAGGACTTTCACTACTTGATTGGTTTCAATGAGGAGAGCTCTCATTCTTATTAATTCTAGTGAATACAAGCCCTGAGCCATCTAACACTCTTCATATGACAAGCCATTCAATCCTGAAATCATTTTTGTGAACCTCCTTTGAACTCTCTCCAGTTGCAGCACATTCCTTTTGAGATAAAGGGCCCAAATCTACTCACAGTAGGCCTCACTAGTGCTTTATAAAGCCTCAACATTACATCCTTACTTTTATATTCTAGTCCTCTTAAAATGAATACTAGTGTTGCATTTCCTCACCACAGACTCAACTTACAAATTAACTTTTAGGGGATTCTGCACAAGGGCTCCCAAGTCCCTTTATGCCTCAGTTCTTTTTGTATTTTCTCTCCATTTAGAAAATAGTCAGCTATTTCATTTCTTCTACCAAAGTGCATGACCGTACACTTCCCGGCACTGTATTCCATCTGTCATTTATATGCCCATTTAAGATCGGTCCCACCATACTGATGTCTACTTAAGATCAGTCCCATCATACCGAAGGACCAATACTTAACAGATTAAAAACTGTGAAAAAAGACAATTTGAAAATGTCTTAAATTAATTTTTAAGCGAAAAGTGACACGGGATAAATGACTTTAAATGCAGAAATAAAACCTGAATGAAAAGTTTGTTCCTTTTTGTCTGGCTAGAAAGTCAACGAAGTTCGCACTTCTAAATCTGCCCGGTACCCCTTCGTACTCAAGGCAGTGGAAAGCTTTTTCCATTCGTAGTCAGGCAGAAGCTCTCCACTGTTCCTTGCCGCCTTTTATTTCCCTTGCTCGCCCTGCCTTGCTTACCACCAGAGGGATGGAACAGACCAGGAAGACGATGGTCATGAAAACCAGCAGCCAGAACATCTGCATCTCGGCGGCGGACGCGGCTAGGTTGGGGAAGCGGCGACCCCTCGAGCTTCCCGTGGCCGTCCCCACGGACTTCTTCCTCATGCTGATGAGGGTGGCGCAGACGCACAGGTTGCACAGAACTGTGACCAGGATCAGCAAAGCGCTGAAGCCCCCGTACATGTAGGTATAGGTGGCGCACACCGTGCTGTTGGCTCGCCAGTCCAGGAAGCACCAGGTGCCGGGGAAATGCCTGGCGTTCCTCCCCAGACCGAAGAAGGGCAGGATGCAGAAGACCAGGTTGAGCAAGTAGGCTCCCATCAGAGCTATCCTGGCCATCCCCTTGTCGATGTACTGGCTGTAGAAGAAGGCGTGGTTGATGGCCAGGTAGCGTTCGATGGACATGGTGCACAGGATTGTCATGCCGGCCGAGCCGAAGAAGAGCATGGAGAAGGAGAAGAAGTGACAGAGCGGTTGTCCTCCGGGCCACTGCTGGGTCAAGTAGGTGGCGATCACCAGCGGGCTGGTGCAGCAGGTGCCCAGCAGGTCGGTGACGGCCAGTCCGCACACCAGGGTGTAGAAGGTGCTTTCCTTCTGCTCCTTCTTGGAGACGCACAGCACCACGATGGCGATGAGGTTCCCCACCACCCCGACGGCGAACATGCTGGCCGGGGTGATAACCTGGCTGGACCTGATGTTCAAAGACACTGCAGAGGCATTAGCCGAGGTGCCATTAACTTCTTCCCAGCTCGAAAGGTTGAGAGACTCGGGCAGCATCACTGCCGACATTCTCCCCGGAGCAAGATGCTTAAAACCACAGGCGAAGGGTGAATTCCCGGCTATCTGGCTGCCCAGGACCCGCACACAGAGAGAGAGACACACACTCAAAGGGTAAAATCTTTGCCTGCTCTCTCCCTGGCTCTCCCGCGGCACTCACGGGTGCGCTGACTCTCTCTCTCTGTCTCGCCCACAGCGCGCTCTCATTTTTAAATCAGAATTGGACTGCTGCAGGTGACAAGAGACCGGGAGTGTGGACGTCACATTCTCGTTTCTGCTGATGTTACAACAACCACAATGACACTGCTGACCCGGGGGACGGGGGTGGCTTACTGCGAACAGCCTCCTGAAAAAGTCACATTTCCATGATGCCGCAGAGAATTCAGCAAACTATCTGCATCCAGAGAGTGGTTGGAGACAAACAGTATTCATGCATTTTAGAAGCCGCATACTGTGACGAGAAAGAAAAGAACCAAATATTATGCCCAAGTTGCATGAAGAGAAGATGGAGAAAGTGCTTGTCATTACTGGTGTGTCCAAATATCTGTCTGCAAGCTCATTTTAAAGCTCGAAGTTCAAAATAAGTCTATTATCAAAGTACATATATTGTATGTCACCATATACTATCCCGAGATTCATTTTCTTGCAGGCATTCATAGTAGAACAAAGAAATACGACAGAATCAATGAAAAGCTACACAAAGAATGACAAACAATGTGCAAAAGAAGACAATCTTTGCAAATATAAATCATAATAATAATTTACTGAATCCCACGAAAATAGAGTATCGATCAAACCAGAGACAACCAAATTATACCTTGACACACCTTCTATACATGAACGTTGAAATTATATGCTCCTTTATCAGTAAAGCTAAAGCAATTAAATCAATGTTCAAAGTAAGTTCGATAATTTACTAACTTGCTAAGACCAGAGCGTCTTGGATCTCCAGGTGGTCCACAGCAGGGGTGAATGATAAGTTCGTGGCTTAAGATAGGAGATGAATTATACCGCTCTCCTTACATGCACGTACAGTTCAACTCTTCGAGTGATTATGCAGAAAGCTTGAAGTTAATAACTCATCTCCTTCTACCTTAGGCCACAAACTTATCAATCACTCGTGCTGTGGACCACTTCTGGAGGTCCAAGACGCCGACTTCTACGAAGAAGGGATCCATATGCTCCACGACCGCTGGACTAGGTGTGTAAATGTAGGAAAAATAAATGTGCTACCTTTTCTAAAATTGACTCATTCTACCTTAGGCCATGAACTTATCAATCACCCCTCGTAAAAGACACCATATCTTACGACAAATCGAAGCCCGATCCAGTTTTAGACGCAGAGTCCAATAAATACCAATTCATTACTACAGACAGAACAATCCATAATAACCATCCAGATACAATATTACAGGATAAGCAAGCAAGAACAACTTACTTCATAGATATAGCCATTTCAAACATGCTTAACATACAGAAATCAATGAGTGAAAAACACTAGAAATATGCTGAATTGGAAGAGGAAATTGAAAGACTATGGAGCATGAACAGGATATAATTTTTCCAATTGGTAGTATCTTCAACTGGTATCATTCCAAAGTCACTGCAAAATATCATTATATAATTACTGTAAGTCTACACAGCAATATTTATGAAAATCTCCAGAAAGCCACAATGCTAACCACCACTAGAATAGTCTGAAGGTTCCTAGTAATTGAGAAATGAGTGTGCTTGGCTATGTCTATACCTCAGGTTTTACCAGCTTGAGCTGAGAAAAAAATATAATGAATGAATGAATTGACTTTATTTCTTACATCCTTCACATACATGGGGAGTAAAAATCTTTGCATTACGACTCTGTCTAAATGTGCAATGTGCAATCATAGTGATTTATAATAATTTATAATAAATAGAACAGTCAATGTAACTTAGAAGTGCACTCAAATCAATGTGAGTTAATCAGTCTGATGGCCTGGTGGAAGAAGCTGTCCCGGAGCCTGTTGGTCCTGGGTTTTATGCTGTGGTACCGTTTTCCGGATGGTAGCAGCTGGAATAGATTGTGGTTGGGGTGACTCGGGTCCCTAATGATCCTTTGGGCCATTTTCTCACACCTGTCTTTGTAAATATCCTGAATCATGGGAAGTTCACAACTACAGATGCGCTGGGCTGTCCGCACCACTCTCTGCAGACACCTGCGATTAGGGGAGGTTAAGTTTCCATACCAGGCAGTGATGCTGCCAGTCAGGATGCTCTCAGTTGTGCCCCTGTAGAAAGTTCTTAGGATTTGGGGCCCCATACCAAACATCCTCAACCGTCTGAGGTGAAAGAGGCGCTGTTGTGCTTTCTCACCACACAGCTGGTGTGTACAGACCACGTGAGTTCCTCGGTGATGTGGATGTTGAGGAACATAAAGCTGTTCACCCTCTCAACCCCAGATCCATTGATGTCTATAGGGGTTAGCCCCTCTCCATTCCTCCTGTAGTCCACAACCAGCTCCTTTGTTTTAGCAACATTAAATATACTAGTAACATGAGTTGTAGAGTCCTTGAAAGTGGGTCCATATATTGTGCAATCAGTTCACTGTTGAGGTGTGAAGGTTTGAGGAGCCTGATGATTGAAAGGTAATAACTGTTCCTAAATCTGGTGGTAAGGATACTGAGGTTTCTGAACCTCATTCCCGATGGCAGCAGTGAGAAGACAACATGGCCTGGATGATGGGGGCTGTTGATGTTGGATACAGTTTTCTAGTGGTGTTTTTTTTTGCAGATGTGCTCAATGGTGGGGAGGGCTTTTCCTCTGATGGACTGGGCTGCACCCACCACTTTTTGTAAGTCTTCCTGTTCTTGGGCATTGTTCTTTCCATGTCAGGCCATGCTGCATCCAGTCAGGATACTCTCCACTGTGCATCTATAGAGGTTTGTCAATGGCTTAGTTTCATTCTGAATCTGCCAAGGAATTTAAAGTTGCTGTCCCTCTTCAGCATAATGAGCACTAGCTCATGGACCTCTGGTTCTCTCTCCCGTAGTCAATAATCAGCTCTTTGGTTTGGCTGCCGTTAAGTGAAAGGTTGTTATTGTGGCACCATTCAAACAGATTTTCAATCTCCTTTCTGTATGAAGACACATCGTCACCTTTGATTTGGCCAATAACAGTAGTGTATCAGGAAACCTAAATATGGCATTGGAGCTGTACTTAATCTCACAATATAAAATGAGTAGAGCAGGAGGATAAGCGTGCAACCTTCTGATAACCTGTGCTGATGGTGATTGTGAAGTAGATGTTGCCATCAATCCGGACTGACTACAAGTAAGGAAATAGAGGATCCAATTGGACAAAGCGGTATCGAGGCCTGGGTCTTGGAGCTTATTGATTAGTTTTGTGGGGATTTTATGACCAAGCCTGTTAACAACAACTGACAGAGAAGCTGCAAGTCTGTCACCATCCAGTTTCTTAGCAAAACTCAATCAGGCGTAGTACCCTAACCATCCCCGCACATCTGGAAAATGGTCTTTCCTGCTCTCCTTGTCCTGTTGATAATTATTGAGTCTGTTCATATATTCACATTTATTTAAGTTTGATTATTGACATTTGCACGTGACCATTCTGCTAATTGTTGATTGCTCGTGGCTGTTTGCACTACTGACATGTAAATTGTTGGTTGCTATTGTCTTGTCTCTTATGGATTTGTCCTGTGCCTTATGCTTGGTACCAAACCACATCAATTCTAGAATGTTTAACATACTGGCAATAAAGTGATCTGATTCGGATTCTAATCTTACCGACTGGCGTTCCAGTCAAACCAGTGACTTACAGCTGTTGGGTCTTCAGTGAGTGTTGGACTTTCACTCCTCTGCTCCCGAGTATGGGGATCTGAGACCACTGGGTAACAGAAGGCGCCGTATCCGTCACTCACCACCTCATCAGATTGGGGACATTTGGCACCTAACTCAAAAGTGCAAAAGCTGTTGAGATAGCCTTTTGGCAGATGGGTCCACTGATTCTAGTCTGGTGGGAGCCACAGGTTATGGGTCCAGGAAGCAATCCACATCATGTAGTAAAGTGTGTAAAAGTAAATATGACCATAAGACCATAAGATATTGGAGCAGAATAAGGCAATTTGACTCATTGAGTCTGCTCCACCATTTCATCATGGCTGATCCATTATTCCTCTCAGCCCCAATCTCCTACCTTCGCCCTGTGTCTCTTTATACCCTGACCAATCAAGAAGCTATCTACCTCTGCCTTAAATATTTGTAATTCAGATGCAACCCATCATGAAGGAACCCCACCACCTAGAATATGCCCTCTTCTCATTGCTACCACCAAAACGGAGACGAAGGAGCCTGGAGACAGAGATTCAATGTTTTAGGAACTTTTCTTCCCTTCTGCCAACAGATTTCCGAATGGTCCATGAATCCATAAATAGTACCTCACGATCTTGCTCTGTTTTTTCACTATTTTTAATTTTTTTAATATTTTATATTGTAAGTTTTAGTAATTTTAATATATTGTTTATATATTAAAACCTGATTCTGATTCTAAAGGCTTTCACCAAGAAGTGTCTCCTAATATATGAGAGGCTTTTTCTCCATGAGCCTTAATTGTGGGAGAACAGCGGGGGTCAGTAGGGATGAGCTGGTTAAGATGGCTGGTCTTGGAAGCTATTGTATGTAGGGCCCACAATCTTAAAGTGAACAAGATGACAATGGCTTAACCTTTAAGGATTTACAAACATAAGCATCAAGAGCTAATGAGGTTTGGGTACACTTGATTCTGGATTGTAGATTGAACAGTTGCCCATTGGCCCTGAAGTTTATCACCACTGCCAGGGGACGTTAGTTGGAGGTGAGGTATAACACTGCAGCAAGAAAGTTTGACAAAAGTGTTGGGCAATGATATAATCTTGTCTGATGCTCCAGGGGGATTTTCCAAACCATGGCATGAAGAGGATATTTAGAGCCCGATCTTTGAAAGCCTTCTTACTAAGCTTGGAAATTTGTATTTGTTTTAAAATTCACTGTCCTCTTATTATTGGCTGTAGAATTTATTCCTTTCATCCTTTCAGCTACTGAGCAATGTTTTAAGTGAGACAGGACTTAGATGAATGTACATTTCCAAGTACAGGGCCATTATTCAGTCTGGTGAATTAATAAACTGATAAATTGCTAATTTGCATCAAAGTTGCTGGTGAACGCAGCAGGCCAGGCAGCATCTCTAGGAAGAGGTACAGTCGACGTTTCAGGCCGAGACCCTTCGTCAGGACCCTTCCTAGAGATGCTGCGTGGCCTGCTGCGTTCACCAGCAACTTTGATGTGTGTTGCTTGAATTTCCAGCATCTGCAGAATTCCTGTTGAATTGGTAATTTGGTTTATTATTGCCATACGTCCAAAGTAGTGAAAACTTATCTTGCATCCATATCAATTAATTCCAACAGTGCATTTAGGTGGTAGGAGGGAAAACTATTACAGTGTGATACTTACACGGAAATGCAGTGCAGCTAGACAATAAGGTGCAAGGTAATAACGAAATAGATTATGAGGTCCCTGTTATCCTACTAAAGGATAAGAGCAATGCTCCAAGCTGAAGTTAATGGTCCAAACCCACATTCATAAGAATCAGATTTATATCACTAAACATAGTTCCCAATAGTAAGGAAGACAAAACATAATGTAATTGTACTTCTCTTTCCTATACTACTTTCCTTTAATATGTTTTCTGTGTTTGTCTCTGTGCAATCTCTGATCCCTTTATTCACCTTTTAAGACCAGAAGACCAGAAGGCATAGGAGCAGAATTAGTCCATTTGGCCCATCGAGTCTGTTCTGCCATTCCGTCATGTCTGATTTATCCCTCAAGGCTAACTGATATTAGAAACTTGGCTCCATTTCAGCATACAACATTAGCTATAAAGTATTTTAAAGACAACTTGGAAGGCACCTTTGTTTCCTTTCGCTAAATGTCCAAACATTCCTCTACAATTTGCATGACATACTGCTTTCTGGCTCTCGATTGAAATACATTAAACTTAATCTTTCTGTGTGATAAAAATGAATGCAACTCACCACAAGAAGCCAGCTTAGTGTAAAGTGCACAAAGTGTGCAATGCTATTACAATTTGGGATGGTGGAGTTCGGAGTTCAATTTCAATGTCCTGTGTCAGAAGTCTCTGTACGTCCTCACCCTGGAATGTGTGGGGTTTTCCTTAGGTGCTCCAGTTTCTTCCCACAGTCCAGAGACACACTGGGTAGGTTTATTGGTCATTGCAAATTGTACCATCATTAGACAAAGGTTAAATTGGGGTTGTTGGGGGTTGCTTGTGCAACTCAGCTCGAAGGGGTGGAAGGGCCTACTCTGGCTGTATCTCTAAATAAAAATAAAATAAAAATTTTCATTCCGTGTCCTTTGATGGCATGGTGTGTTAAATTGTTAGTTACTGATAAACAACCTCTCTGGCATTGAAAACTAACAGTTGTATGACAATTCCTTCAGGTAATTGGTTTATCACTGTCACATATACTGGGATACAGGGAAAAGCATTGGTCTGCATGCCATCCAAACAGTTCATTCCATGCACAAATACATCAAGGTAGTGCAAAAGATTAAAAAAATGCAAAAAATAATGTTACAGCTACAGAGAAAGTTCAGCGCAGGTAGGCAAATAAAACGTAAGAGCATTTTATTGAAAGATTGAGAGATGAAGAGTTCATCTTTAGCATATAAAAGGTTCCTTTATGAGTTACATACAGTATATAACAGCAGGATAGCTGTCCTTGACTTCAGTGACACATATTCTCAGACTTTTGTATATTCTGCCTGATGGAAGAGAGGATGGCCAGGGTGGGAAGGGTCTTTGGTTACGTTGGCTGCCTTCCCAAGGCAGTGAGAACTGCAGACAGAATCATTGGAGGTGAAATTAGTCTTTTTAATGGATAGGATAGTAAATTCAACACTCTGCAATCTTCTTGCAATCCTGATAGAGCAGTTTCCATCACTGCTATGATGCACTGGGAGATCTACGGTGGGTCTATAAAAATCAGTGAGAGTCCTCAGCAACACTCTGAGCCTTCCTTCATTTTCTTCTAACTGAAGCCAATATTTCCTTCCTTCTTTTTATTTTTCATTCTCCACTTGATCTGGTATTAAATTTGCCAACTCTGTTTTGCATCTCCAGCTCAGTCACTAATTTCACAAGCTGATGAGTAAAGGAGCCGTACGGTTGTTCGCCCAGCTGCCGTTATTTGGTTTCCCTCACTCTGATTTTATAAGTTTATCTCTCCAGCAACATGCTGTGCCAAACTGAAAGTCTAAACACAAAACACGAGTCTGATCAGCGTGACATGGTACAGCAAATTACATCAAAGTTTCCAAGATGGCTTTGGCAGGTTACAGGCAGCAAAAAAAAAGCTAATTTAAAAAAATAATGTAGTACATTTTTCTATTTTTCCTTAAAATCAAAAGCACCCCACAGGTACACACACAAGGAAAATAGATCAAGGCCCATGCTCCAACTAATAGCTTTGAATGGGTTTACTTAATGCAAATGTTATCAGTCACAATGCACTTTAGCCATCATTGACAGAGTAAGCATTAGGACTTCCTATTTTTTTCCCTTTTGATATTTTCTTTGTCACAAGTGCTGTGGACTGCATTAAAATCTTGCCCCTTCCAGCTAGCAGAGTCACAGAGTCATAGAAAACTACAGTGCAGAAACAGGCCATTCGGCCCATCTAGTCCATGCTACTCCATTTAAACTGCCTAGTCCCATATACCAGTGCCTGGACCATAGCATTCCACTCCCCTGCTGCCCATGTACTATCCAAACTTTTAAAGGTTGAAATCGAAATTGCATCCACCATTTGCGCTGGCAGCTCGCTCCACACTTGCACCACTCTCTCAGTGAAGAAGTTTCCCCTCATGTTCCCCTTAAACATTTCACCTTTCACCTTCCACTCATTGAACTCATTACTACAGATCGGGAAGAAATGGCAATTGGTAAAGCAGTATGAGGAGGCTTTCCGAGAGTTTACCCTTATTACTGATCCTCGACCACTAGTGTCCATTTTCAACCTACAGAAATGTGTTTCACTCGTAGTAGCAGCACGAGTGCAGAGAGGGGCTCTGTTTCTCTGTTTCTTGGAGAACACAAACTGCAAGATTGAATTCAAGAGGACAACTAATCATGGAAATACCGATATATTGTCCTGTTTACCCTTGGAAAAGGAAATTCCTGAAAATTTTACAAATAGAGGACACTCCTCTTGACATATTCTCCCTAATGCAAACCAAAAGTCTCCCTATTATGGCAGAGATGATCCAAAGGGAAACCAGAAAAGACTCCACACTGTCTCAGGTCTACATGGTAAACCAAAATGGCTGGAATGTGCAGCAGAAATTTTTAACAGCATCGAGAAGATCTTGCTCTTTACGGGCATTGCATTATGTGGGGATTGAAAGTTATTGTACCATCCAAGCAGAGAGCTAAAGTGTTGGAGGAGCTACATGCTGGTCATCTAGGCATGGTCAAAATGAAAGCATTGGCTCGACGTCTTGTCTGGTGGCCTGGGATAGATCAGCAGATCAAACAGCTTGCCATGTACTGTTCGGGATTCCAACATGTCCGGAAGATGCCAAGAGCAGCGTGCTCCACAACCAACAATTCACCAGCCATGCCAATTGTGGTTTGTCCCTTGCACTCACGCTTTGATCTCCTCAAACCCAGTGTCAGGAGGAGTCTGCAGGACAAACAGCTGAGACTAACTGAGGGCTCCTCAACAAGGAGTTTTGATGTTTCACTCCTAGACGAGCAATCCTGGCGATGGACTACAGAGGTGATCAAAAGTGGGTACATTGGAAAGATTAAGGACAGAACTGGACCACTCTCCTATACAATGGAGATTGTGTCTGATGTCATTTTGCTCTGCTCTCCTCAGCACATTGGTCAGCTGAGGACAGCAGAGCCAATTGCTAGAGAGAAAAAAGTGTTTAGAGCTGTCAGAACCACTTGCTGCAGTCCCAGATTCAACTCCTACAACCACCATGGAGGAGGCCCCAGAAGCTGAGATTGTTCCACAGACACAAGTCTCACCTGCCAAGTAGAGTGATCCCCACCTCCTTAGGAAAGACGTTATCCCACAAGAGTAAGAAATGCTCCACAGCCATTAAATCCTTAGGCCTGAATGGCATGTTTGAATTGAGATGCATTATATATTGAGTTGGAGTTTATAGCTAAGCAGGGAGGTGGGTAGTGTATTTAATATTTCAGTAATTTTTGAGTAGTATTGTAATTATATTGTACATTAAGCATCCTTTGTTTGTTTACATAGAACATTATGGGATATATGTAAGAGGTATCTGAATGGCATTCATCATTATGTCACCACGTCATATGTGAGCACCTCACTAAAGAAAACGAGGTAGACAAGTTCCCGTGTTTTTCTTGTGATTAGTTTCTGGAGGTACAAAACATAGCAGTTAATGCAAATATCTAATCAAACAATCAGGTGGCAGCAAAATACATAAAAGTATGCAGACATGTTCAATAGGTTCAGTTGTCATTCAGATCAAACATTGGAATGGAGAGGGAATGTGAACTAAGTGACTTTAACTGTGGAATGCTTATTGGTACCACGCAGGGTGATTTAGGTATCTCAGAAACTGCCGATCTCCTGGGATTTTCTTGCATAGCAGTCTCTAAAATTTATAGAGAATGGTGTGAAAAACAAAAAAAAACACCCAGTGAGTGGCAGTTCTGTGGGTGAAAATGCCTTGTTAATGAGAGAGGTCAGAGGAGAATTGCAGCCTCATTAAAACTGACAGGAAGGTGACCTTAACTCAAATAACCATGAATTACAGCAATGGTGTGCAGAAGAGCATCTCTGGCGCACAGCATGGCAAACGCTGAAGTGGATGGGGTACACCAGCAGAAGACCATGGACACATTCTCAGTGGCCACTTTATTAGATACCTAACACAGTGGCCATTGAGTGTGCATTATTAACTTCTGTTTCACTAAAGTGGACTGAAATTTTTGTACAGTCTGTGACATATTCTTTCACTGAATCTCAGTACTACAGAGTTCCTTCATCCATCTGTCTTCTTTAATCTGGATGTTTTTTGACATCTAACCTTTGTCTTACCTAATTACTGCCACACAATCGATATTATTATTTAGTCTTTTGAGACAGCATGCTCGGTTTTCACCTTTTATTTTGATCTCTCTGATTGCCTGCTTTGACACTCAGCACTGCAGGTCAATCTTCATAATAAACTCACTGCTTGAACTCATCATATTATCTCCTACTTAACTTTGCTTTCATTTCCACCTAGAACTTGACAAATTGTTTCAACTGTCTGATAATTGTCTTTTGTTCCAACTGATCCTGGAAGCCCATCTCTGAATGGAACACTATTTTTTGTGCATCTCCTTCACTTCATATCTAACCTTCGTCACTCTCTCTTTCTGAGGTGCAATTGTTGGCTCTGGGCCTGTACTCACTGGAGTTCAGAAAAATGAGGGGAGTGGGGCAGAATCTCATTGAGACCTATCCAATATTGAATGGTCTTGATACAGCGGATGTGAAAAGGATGTTTCTTACAGTGGAGAAGACTAGGACCAGAGGGCACAGCCTCAGAACTGAAGAACGTCCCTTCAGAACAGAGATGAGGAGGGATTTCTTCAGCCAGAGAGTGGTGAATCTGAGCAACTTATTGCCACAGAGAGCTGTAGAGGCCTAGTCATTGAATTTGTTTAAAGTGGAGGTTAGTAAGAGTGCCAAAGGTTACGGGGGGGGGGGGGGGAGGCAGGAGAATGGGGTTGAGAAGGATAATAAATCAGCCATGATGGAATTACAGTGCAGACTCAGTAGGCTGAATGGCCTAATTCTGCTCTGATGTGTTATGGTCTTGTGATCTTATAATCTCTCTCTCTCTCCCGCTCTCTCTCTCTCTCTCTCTCTCTCTCTCTCTCTCCCTCTCTCTCTCTCTCTCTCTTTTTCACATACAATACTCTAGGTCATGTAAGGAGTGGGGGTAGTGGAGGGTGGGTAACAGAGAAATATCTTTGGCATTGGCACTAATTGCTGAATGCTGGGAGTATCAGTTGTCAGTTGTACTCATCACTACTCTTTCAGTACCATTTAAGTACAGAGGTACCCAACTCTTTTTACTTGAAATCTTCCTCACTCTCACTTGTCTAAACTTTTCATCTTTTCCCTCACCTACTTCCTCAAGCATTGTTATGTCTTTCTTTCTCTCTTCTATTTCTCCCTGTTTCTTAATCAATCTTCCATTCAGAACGGTGTCCAGTCTCTGCCTATATCCTCTTCTAGATTTGATCCAACCAAGTGCTGGAGCAATATGTTTCTTTTCCCTGCCTTTTTCCAGTTCTTCAATTTGTTATATGCACATTTGTAGATGTCACTAATGAGTAGGAAAGTATGTGTTGGAATAATCCCTTCAGAGGTGGTAACAGGGCATTCGGTCTTCCCACAGCCTCCAACCCCTTCAGAATGTCCTTCATTCCTTCCACCTCATGCACTTATCGTACCTGTAAGTGCAAGCATTCTGTCTTCTTTAAGTACTAACTGTGATAGTGAGTTATATATTTTTGCTGTTCTCTGGGTAAAGTACTCCTCTCAAAATTCCTATTCATTATTTCTATAAGGGAAGTCATATCATTGAAGAGATTTGATTTATTTACATTAATTTATTTTAAGTATTGACAGTCATGGTTTAATATTGTTTATATTTGGCAAAATGTACTGTATTTCACTAAAAAGCTGGTTATGACTGCATTTCAATGGTAATAAATTTATTGTAATTTCATACATTCTGGTGGTGCAGCAGTCTGGTAATCTCAGAAATCTGAATTAATAATCTAGTGACCTGAGTTCAGAACTCACCATGGGAGCTGTGCAGCTAATATTCAGTTAATAATCCAGAATTTAAAAAATATATTCATGTATATGAGAACAACCAGGTTTCCATGAAACACACATCAAAGTTGCTGGTGAACGCAGCAGGCCAGGCAGCATCTGTAGGAAGAGGTACAGTCAACGTTTCAGGCTGAGACCCTTCGTCAGGACTAACTGAAGGAAGAGTTAGTAAGAGATTTGAAAGTGGGAGGGGGAGGGGGAGATCCAAAATGATAGGAGAAGACAGGAGGGGGAGGGATGGAGCCAAGAGCTGGACAGGTGATTGGCAAAAGGGGATACCAGAGGATCATGGGACAGGAGGTCTGGGAAGAAAGACAAGGGGGGGAACCCAGAGGATGGGCAAGGGGTATAGTCAGAGGGACAGAGGGAGAAAAAGGAGAGTGAGAGAAAGAATCTGTGTATAAAAATAAATAACGGATGGGGTACGAGGGGGAGGTGGGGCATTAGCGGAAGTTAGAGAAGTCGATGTTCATGCCATCAGGTTGGAGGCTACCCAGACGGAATATAAGGTGTTGTTCCTCCAACCTGAGTGTGGTTTCATCTTTACAGTAGAGGAGGTCGTGGATAGACATCTTATGCCCCACCTCCCCCTCATACCCCATCCGTTATTTATTTATATACACAGATTCTTTCTCTCACTCTCCTTTTTCTCCCTCTGTCCCTCTGACTATACCCCTTGCCCATCCTCTGGGTTCCCCCCCTTGTCTTTCTTCCCGGACCTCCTGTCCCATGATCCTCTCGTATCCCCTTTTGCCAATCACATGTCCAGCTCTTGGCTCCATCCCTCCCCCTCCTGTCATCTCCTATCATTTTGGATCTCCCCCTCCCCCTCCAACTTTCAAATCCCTTACTAACTCTTCCTTCAGTTAGTCCTGACGAAGGGTCTCGGCCTGAAACGTTGACTGTACCTCTTCCTAGAGATGCTGCCTGGCCTGCTGCATTCACCAGCAACTTTGAGGTGTGTTGCTTGAATTTCCAGCATCTGCAGAATTCCTGTTGTTTGAGTTTTCCATGAATCTGTGAATGGGCAATAGAAGTGAGATTACTTGACTTTATTCTCATACATCTGTCTGTGGCAGATATATCTGTCCATGATAGCACTGGTAGAAGTGTTGTTGACTTTGCCATCATATGGCACTTAAGATATCCTGCTTATTGTCACCCAGCTGGATTCTTCCAGGACCATTTGGCTGCTGAGTCCACCATGGCTTTGGTCCAAACATAGATCATAGGATGAAGATGATCCAGAGTTGAGCTGATACTGCTCACTTTGCCCACAAGGCAGCATTGGATCAAGTTTGGAGTCAAGGACCCTTGATATACCTGAACTTAATGGGCATCAAGTGAAAAATGCTCTGGTGGCTGAAGTCATAACCTCACATATGATAGCTATAGTTTTTTTGGAAATCAACCATTCCAATCCGAGGAGATCATGTTATGATTCTTCAGAGTAGTGTCCACAAACACTTAAGTTAATATATCAATAACCTTCCTGCCAAAAGTCAGATGTGGGATGTCAACTGATATTTGCAAATGTTCAATCCTATTTGCAGTTCCTGAGAAAATGATACAGTTCATGCCTGCCTATAACTATACCAATTTGGGATTAAGTGATGAGTATTAGCAAATAATATTTGTGCCATAAAGATGCTGCATGTTATCTATCTCTGCATGAGAGAGTTTAACCACCTATCCTTGTCTTTCCGTGGCATTGGCATTGCCATGTCTTCCATAATCAACACTCTGCAGTGGAATGGAGCTCAATCAACCATCCACTGAAAGAGATCAGTTTTATTTGTCACATGTACCTCAAAATACACAGTGAAATGGATCATTTTTTGGAAAGGTCAGAAACAGGACATCCAAAAGCAAATAATTCATCTCTTGGCACCTCATAGCCTTTCTGTTATCTATAAAGCAAGAATCTGGAGCGTGATGGAATATGCTCCACTTGCTCCAATAATGTTCAAGTGGCTGGACACGATCTAGGTCAAAGCAGCCTGAGCATTCATTTCCTCCAGTATAGAAGCAGCACGGCTGCTATTTACAAAATGAAATGAAGTTATTGACCTGGAATACTTCCAAACCTTTCTCCTCCACCTGCCCAGAGGATGAGGGCAACAGATGCATGGAAACACCAAAAGCTGCGTGTTCCTTCCAATGCATACACACCTGCTTTGAAAATATATCACTCCTTAGTCATCATTGTTTAATTTAACTGTTGAAACACTCTCCTCAGTGCTCATTCCTTGGATTTGCTCCATGTCTATCATGATATGATTCTGCAGAAAGCTGATGACATTTATAGCTTATATACACTGTTCCTGACCAAAGTAGGTTTCATGAGCACCAAGCAGCAGTCCTCCAATGTCTGTCCATCAGGACAGTGATAGGTCTACTGCTGTATATCTCTTGATGGTAAAGTCCTCCTATCAGTGTACCTGGTTGTTGCTCTGAGTAGCCTCAAAGACATTGACACAGTTGATCTCATTTTTTTCATTGAATTTTCAGAGTCCCATTCAGTGAAGTGGAGTGCCTGACTCCTTTACCCTCTCCTCTTTCATAATGTGTGTCATTTTAAAGCGTATTACAAGTATGTGTGCTGTGTGTGTCTGGAGTCCTGACATTAAAACTGATGACTAAATTTTAACATTCCTGTTTTCGTGCAAATAAAATTCTGGACCTCATATTGATGTGTTTAGAAATTTGCTGTGTCTAACTTAGCTCCTATGTTCCAATAGTGACTAGTGTTGACAGTATTGGCTGGAGATGTTGTAGCATTGAATAAAGTTGAGGACTTTCTTTGTTTTCTCATGGGCAGCCTGAGTCAACCCTCCTCTTCCCAGCCACTGTTGAGCTCCCACTGATGAACAATTTAACAGATGTCTTGAAAGTATCCTGAGAGTAAATTAAATGAGGAATTTTGAAATGAATATGATGAATGGAAAATCAGAAACATTTCAAAATAAACCAACATAATTCAGGAGTGTTGAATGGATTTAAACACAGCAAATATTGGAAATACTTAACAGGCCTGGAGAGCATCCATAGAAGAGCTAGCATTCCAATTTGGTGATCTTTATTAAACATTATGAAAGTTTAGAAAACAGGAACACGTTGTAGGAATTTAGAGAATTGGGGGGGGGGGGGTGACTGTAATAGGCTGGAGGCCAAGAGAAAATAGATATTGTAGTTTTGGGTAGGGTAAGAGAGTTTGTTAAACATAAATAATCTGCCTGGAGGAAGTATAGGTAGACTGAGAACAAAGGTGCAATAAACCTTCAAAAAGCATGCTATATCTGTGAAATAAAGAGGATGGCTGTTGCTGGAAACCCGATATAAAGGAGAATGCTGGAATGTATCTAATAACACTGTGAAGTAAAGAAAGTGGTAGATCATAAGTGAGCTGATTGGAGGTTGTGAGCATCTATGTTCCTCAGACAATTAAATGCTGTGCTAATTCACATGGAGTAGTAGCTGCCTTTATTCAGATTTGGAAAGTGGTGCAGCCTTCTGAAACTTTTAGAGGAGGCCCAGTGAGAGATCAGCAGACAGAACACCGATGAACAATGGGGAAGAAATCACTTGACCATCTACTGAACTTAAACCTTTCCTCAGATTCTGGCACAAGTGGTTTCTCCCTTGCCTTTCCAAGAGGATAATTAAACTATTCCAAGAGTAGATTAACTATCAGGAATTTTTTATTTTAGGTCAAATTTTGAGAAACATCTCTAATGGAGGATTGCCTTGAAGTATCCATGGTATAAGGATCTATAATTTCTATCCTGTGTTTTAATCCCTCCACAATCTTGTTTTCCCTTATCCCTATAATTTCTTACTGCTGCATAAACTCTCCAAGATATTGTCACTCATGTAACCCCACAAAATTTAGACAGTAAGGTCTTGCTCCAGTAGTAAGAACACATTGTTGTGGCTATCCCTCGAAGTCAAGGATGATGGTCTTTGTTTTGTTGTCCCACAGACGCCTGTGTGTGTATTTGTTTAACGTGTACTTGATGTTGCACTCCAAGAAGCACACGAATCTTCACAAATCAACCAACTGATTCTAATGGCATGGAAACCACGATGATTGGAGCTGGTGGATTTGTTGCAGCCTTCATCTGCCTTCACAGCCGTTGAGTTCGAAGTAACTTCATCCGCCTGTTCCACCGCTGAGGTCTTGATTGGATTGTTCCTTGTCAGGGACCTCACCCTCGACCTTACCGCCATAGGTGACCCTACCAGGAGCATAGCTCCAGATGGCATCGCTCTCGGGATCTCAGGACCACACAAGCTTCTCCACAACATCAAGGTGACAATCCACGGAGAAGAACATATATACACACAGATACAGACACCACACACAGCCAAAGAGACGTACAAAAATAAACAAACACACAGACATGAACACATTCAGTACATTTATAGATACACACACATAGATAAAGGGACACATTCACATATATATATATATAGATGCACAGACACATACTGTACATTTGTAAGTGCACAAGTATATATAGACACACAAACATAGACATAGACACACACACACACACACACACACACACACACACGGTATTTTCTTTATCAACATATGCCAAATGACATTCTCTTAGGCACCACTCCACTTAGTCTTCCCTAGCACTGAACATCCTATTTTTCAATTGACCACCCTCCAATCTTCTTGCACCTGTCCCTTCCTATCGACTTTACCTTCCTTTTACCCTCCATTCAAACACTTCTCCGCCAGCACTTACGTAGGTATTTCTCTCTACTTCTATCTTCTCCTCTTTTCCTAGTTCTTTTTCTCCAAACATTCCTTCTCTCTCAGCCACCACCCTCCCAGCACTCTTCCACAAACCTCTCTTGCTTTCACATTCCTTCTGCTCCCTGATCCTGAGAGATAGCCATGGAGAATGTAATGTACACGCCAATTTATGGAAATCTCTGCCTCAGCATAGAGTAAGAGCATCTGAAATAGATCTAAGGTCATTGCGTCTCTCTATTGAAAGCACACAGAAACCCATCAAAAATGATGGAAAGAGTGCACTGCATGACAAATCTGTTGGAATTATTTGAGAAAATAACAAGCAGGATAGACAAAGGAGAGTCAGTGGATGTTGTATACTTGGATTTTCAGAAGGCATTTGAAAAGATGCTGCACATGAGGCTGCCTAGCAAAATAAGAGCCTATAGTATTAGAAGAAAGGCACTAGCATGGATTGGAAGACTGGAAGAAGGTAAAGAGTTGGAACAAAGGGGGTTTTTTCTGGTTGACTGCTGGAGACTAGTGGCATTCCGCAGAGGCTGGTACTGGGACTGTTTCTTTTCACGTTATATGTCAAAGATTTGGGTAACAGAATTGATAGCTTTGTGGTGACATTTGTGGAAGACGTGAAGATAGTATGAGGGGTAGGTTCTGTTGGGGAAACAGGGAGTCTGCAGAAGGACTTAGACAGATTGGTCCACCGAGATGCAGCACTGAACGTCATAGTCCACCGAGATGCAGCACTGAGTGTCATAGGAAGTCATTCCTGCCTGTGGCCATCAAACTTTACAACTCCTCCCTTGGAGGGTCAGACATCCTGAGCCAATAGGCTGGTCCTGGACTTACTTCCTGGCATAATTTACATTTTACTATTTAACTATTTATGGTTCTATTACTATTTATTATTTATGGAGCAACTGTAACGAAAATCAATTTTCCCCGGGATTAATAAAGTATGACTATGACTATGACTATAACTATGACTATGACTATGAAAAAGAACTGGACAATGGAATATAGTGTATGGTTATACACTTTGGTAGAAGGAATACAGGTGTAAACCATTTTCTAAACGGAGAGAAAACTAAAAAAAATCAGAAGTCCAAAGGGACTTGGAAGTCTTTGTGTAGGATTCCCTAAAGTTTAACTTGCAGGTTGAGTCAGTGGTAAGGAAGGCAAATGCAATGTTAGCATTCATTTTGAGAGGACTAGAATATTAGAGCAAGGATATAATGCTGAGTCTTTATAAGGCATTAGTCAGACCACACTTGGAGTATTGTGAGCAATTTTGGCCCCCTCATCTAAGAAAAAATGTGTTTGCATTGAGAGGGTCCAGAAGAGGTTCATGAGAATAAACAACATTTGTAAAATAGCCCAAGGTCAGGAATTCCTTCCCTAAATCTCAATCTCTGTTTATTTCTGCCTCTCTGTTATCTGTAAAGATTGCAATAGAACTACTTTGAGAGGTTTTGACATTTACTTAGTGACAATACTGTATTTGTTCAATAATATTTCTTGTAAAACTTCTTGTCATCTTGCTTTTTAGAAGTGTTAATACAAGTATACTAGCAGTTGTTGATAAGATTGAATTTCCTCCTGGTCATCCCTTGTTTATGGCAGATCTTACATCAAAGTTAAAGCATGTGTCCGTGAAATCCCTGTGGAGATTCACAGGGTTTTCACAGAAGGCTTCAGCTTAACTTTCTTAATACCTTTTGCCACAAAGTGGAACATTATCACACATTCAGTCTGACTGCAGCATCAAACACTGGACGTAAACTGGTTCAATAATAATAAATGAAAAGTAAATAGCACTGATGGCCTCAGTCCTGATGAAGGGTCTCAGCCCGAAATGTTGACTGTTTACTGTTTTCCATAGATGCTGCCTGACCTGCTGAGTTCCTCCAGCATTTTGTGTGTCTTGCTTTGGATTTTCAGCATCTGCAGATTTTCTCATGTTTATAGCCCTGACAAAGGTAATTTCGCCTACTTTCTAGATTAAACCAATAAGCTTCTTCATGCAGTATTTTATTTTACTTGTTATTAATGCCTTGTGTGAAGAGCTTCCTATTATCAATCTTAAATTTACCTTCCACAAACAAGAGGAAATCTGCAGATGTTGGAAATTCTGGGTTCTGATGAAAGGTCTCGGCCTGAAACGTTGACTGTTTAATCTTTTCCATAGATGCTGCCTGGCCTGCTGAGTTCCTCCAGCATTTTGTGTGTGTTGCTTAAATTTACCTTCCGCTCAACTGAAGCTGAGCTCTCATTCCTCTCGCCAAAGGGGAAGAAATATCTGTAGGTTACCTTTGCAGTGTGGTTTATTGCCAAGTATACCTCTCTTTTACGCTTTGTCTGTTTTCATGTTGAAGGGATCACCTATAAGAGGTTCATCCCTGACTGGTAATAGAAAATACATGTTATAATTAAGGCAGTACATTGCAGTCTGAATCCAAAATTCCATCCCTTAAGACCATAAGACATAGGAGTAGAATTAGGCCACTTGGCCCATGCTTTCTTAGAAGTTAGCAAAGATTTGGCATGTCATCTAAAACTTTGACAATATGGTGGAGAGTATATTGCATCCTGGTATGGAAACACCAATGCCCTTGAACGGAAAAGCCTACAAAAAAACAATGGATGTAGCCCAATCCGTCACGGATAAACTCACCCCAACACTGAGCACCCCACGTAGATGCTGGTTGTTTTTTGGTATTTCAAGATTCAAGTGCATTTATTATCAAAGAATGTATAAGTTATGCAATCTTGAAATTTGCTTGCTCACAGGTAGCCACAAAGCAAGAAACCCAAAGGTATCCAGTTAAAGAAATAAAAGACCAACACCTGATGTGCAAGTGAAAGAAAACAAAAACACAGATCATGCAAACAATTGAAGCAAACAACATTCAGAACCAAAGTTGAGTCCTCAGATCGGAACCACGAAGCATCCAGGAGTAGGCCCAAAGCCTCATCTCTAATTTCATCGTATTAGTGGGCATGGAGCACAACAGCTGGGGCAATCCTCATAGCCAGAGCACCATGGCGTGAGGAGTGACCATCACGGAGAACAAGCAAATTTGGCTCTCGCTCCGGATCCCAAAACCCCTTCGATCTAGGCTGGTGGTTAAATTGTCGAAACAACGAATTGTACCTCGCACTAGGACCTAGCGGCAGCAGAAGGTTCCGGGCTGAGACCATGTCACCCAACAACTTGCTCCAGGCCCAGGTTTCACCGTCTAGGCCTAAGCCACCCTCAAGCCCTTCAAATCAGCTTGGCATCCAGAGTGATTCAACCTCATACCCAGGCCAGTTGCATGGGCATCAGAAATCCATCTGCAATGATTTTGCAGCTCATCCCCAAAACCTGCCTCGCCATCGCTTGCCCCATCACCGCTTGTGGTGATAAATGAACACAAATTAGCTCAGAAAAGATATTTTTCGTGATGTTTTAAGTCAGATTTCTTAGATTTTTAACTACCAGAGTTGTCACATGTATTCGCAGGGTTGTATATGGTGAGATACAGTTGAAGTCAGAAGTTTACATACACTTTCGCCAAATACATTTAAACTCAGTTTTTCACAATTCCTAGAAATCCTAGAAATTTAATCCTAGAAAACACTCCCTGTCTTAGGTCAGTTAGGATCACTACTTAATTTTAAGAATGTGAAATGTCAGAATAATAGTGAAGAGAATGATTTATTTCAGCTTTTGTCCCTTTCATCACTTTCCCAGTGGATCAGAAGTTTACATACACTTTGTCAGTATTTGGTAGCATTGCCTTTAAATTGTTTATCTTGGGTCAAAAGTTTTGGATGGCCTTCCACAAGCTTCTCACAGTAAGTTGCTGGACTTTTGTTCCATTCCTCCAGACAGAACTGGTGTAACTGAGTCAGGTTTGTAGGCCTCCTTGCTCGCACACATTTTTTCAGTTCTGCCCACAAGTTTTCTATTGGATTGAGGTCAGGGCTTTGTGATGGCCACTCCAATACCTTGACTTTGTTGTCCTTAAGCAATTTTGCCACAACTTTGGAGGTATGCTTGGGGTCATTGTCCATTTGGAAGAACCATTTGCGACCGAGCTTTAACTTCCTGGCTGACGTCTTGAAATGTTGCTTCAATATATCTCACATAATTTTCCTTCCTCATCATGCCATCTATTTTGTGAAGTGTACCAGTCCCTCCCGCAGCAAAGCCCCCACAACATGATGCTGCCACCCCCATGCTTCACGGTTGGGATGGTGCTCTTCAGCTTGCAAGCCTCACCCTTTTTCATCCAAACATAACGATGGTCATTATGGCCAAACAGTTCAATTTTTGTTTCATCAGACCAGAGGACGTTTCTCCAAAAAGTAACATCTTTGTCCCCGCGTGCACTTGCAAACTGTAGTCTGGCTTTTTTATGGTGGTTTTGGAGCAGTGGCTTCTTCCTTGTTGAGCAGCCTTTCAGGTTATGTTGGTATAGGACTCATTTTGCTGTGGTTATAGATACTTTTCTACCTGTTTCCTCTAGCATCTCCACAAGGTCCTTTGCTGTTGTTCTGGGATTGATTTGCACTTTTCGCGCCAAAGTATGTTCATCTCTAGGAGACAGAATACGTCTCCTTCCTGAGCGGTATGATGGTTGCGTGGTCCCATGGTGTTTATACTTGCGTACTGTTGTTTGCACGGATGAACGTGGTACCTTCAGGCATTTGGAAATTGCTCCCAAGGATGAACCAGACATGACATCATTTTCTGACCTCAATCCGATAGAAAATTTGTGGGCAGAACTGAAGAAGCGTGTGCGAGCAAGGAGGCCTACAAACCTGACTCAATTACACCAGTTCTGTCTGGAGGAATGGAACAAAATTCCAGCAACTTACTGTGGAAGGCTACCAAAAATGTTTGACCCAAATTAAACAATTTAAAGGCAATACTACCAAATACTAACAAAGTGTATGTAAACTTCTGACCCACTGGGAAAGTGATGAAAGAAATAAAAACTAAAATAAATCATTCCCTCTACTATTATTCTGACATTTCACATTCTTAAAATAAAGTAGTGATCGTAACTGACCTAAGACAGGGAATGTTTTCTAGGATTAAATGTCAGGAATTGTGAAAAACTGAGTTTAAATGTATTTGGTTAAGGTGTATGTAAACTTCTGAATTCAACTGCATATGTACTTTGATAATAAATTTACATTGAACTTTAAAAATGCACACACTATCCTGACTTGGAAATACATCCTCAGTACTTTATGGTTTCTGTTTTTAAAGGATGGAATTCCCTTTCCAATAACCTTATAGGAGTACCTTTACCAGAAGGACTGAAACTGTTCAAGGAGTTGACTCACTTACACTTACTTGACAATAAGGGATGGGCAATATAGCTAGCCACCTAGGAATGCTGAGATCTGAAAAAATAAATTGTATTTACCAAACATGAAGACTATAACACTATAAGATATAGGAGCAGAATTAGGCCATAGAGTCTGCTCTGCAATTCCAACATGGCTGATTTATTTTCTCTCTCAACCCATATTTTCCTGCCTTCTCCCCCTAACACTGCCAGAAAAAGCAGGATCTTTTGGTAGCTACCTACTTTAATTCTTACTTCCCATTCCCATTCTGACATGTCAGTCCAAGGCCTCCGCTACTGCTGCGATGAGGCCACATTCATGTTGGAGGAGCAACACCTTGTATTCTTTCTGGGTAGCCTTCAACCTGATGGTATGAACATCGATTTCTCAAACTTCTGATAGTGCCCTCCCTTCACCATTCCCCATCCCCTTTTCCCTCTTTTGCCTTATCTTCTTACCTGCCCATCACCTTCCTCTGGTGCGCTGGCCTTCCCCTTTCTTCCATGACCTTCTATCCTCCCCTATCAGATTCCCCATTCTTCAGCTCTTTCATCAGTTGACTTCCCAGCTCTTTACTTCATCCCTCCCTCTCTCCCAGTTTTACCTATCACCTACTACCTTGTACTTCTTCCTCTCCTCCCCTCACTTTCTTACTCTGACTTCTAACCTCTTTTTCCCAGTCCTGATGAAGAGTCTCAGCTTGAAATGTTGATTGATTACTCTTTTCCATAGCAACTGTTTGGTCTGCTGAGTTCCTCCAGCATTTTGTATGTATTGCTTTAAACTCCTCCTCATCTCTCTCCTAAAGGGATGTCCTTGTATTCTGAGGCTGTATGCTCCAGTCCTAGACTTCTCCACTATTGGAAACATCCTCTCCCTGTCCACTCTATCAAGGCCTTTCCGGATTTGATAGATTTCAATGAGACCCCATCATTCTTCTGAACTCTAACGAGTATAGGGCAAGAGCTCCTCACACATTAACCCTTTTTATTCCTTGGCTCATTCTTGCAAACCATGATTGTTGTATATTTCATGTTTCAGCAAAATTAATGTTGTAAATATGTTGTTTGATTAAGCATTCTTTGTTGCTTAAGATGGCAGTACTGAAGGCATGTGACAGCTTACTGGTAGATCAAAAGGCAAGGGAATCGACTAAAAACATCACTTATACTGTGACATTTTTTCAGAAGCAAATTGTGGTGAAATATTGCTGCAGACTGGGAGAAGACAGGTGGTCCGGGGGAAGAGCCGTACTGGGGCATTGCATGGCCCAATGCGTTTGGCCTGGGGTTGCAGTTGGGGTTTGTATCCACGTAGGAGAGGGAGTGAGCAATTTGGAGAGGAGCTGATGCAGAAGAGTTTCAATGACTGTCCACCCAACCTAGGTGTGAGGTTTGGTTACTCCAAGCACTGAGCCGATTTGATGAGATCAACAATAGCCTTGGGTTTGGTGGCCCATGCGCATTGTGGTGCTGGGGGGTCCGGGACCTAGAACGAGGCACTACCTGGTGCTTGGGCACTTTAAATGCTGGCACAGGTAGTCTGGAATGGAGGCAAGGATTGGGCTAATTTTGCATGCTCTGCCGCAAATGTTCATTCCTTTTTCCGTGGCACCGAGGCTGTGAACTGATCCAGCTGTTCTGCTCCGGCCCACTCCGGCTGCTCCAGGAGCGTATCTGGGACTTAGGCTGGTTCAGAATACCGTTAGCTTGCTTCTATTACTTGCATGATTTATATGTGCTTCTCTCTCTCTTTCTCTGTGCAGCGGCTTCTGTTCTTTCTTTTCTTAAAAAGTCGGGTTATTTGGCTTTCTTGCTTTGTGGCTGCCTGTCAGCAGACAAATCTCAAGCTGTATAATAGATATATTCTTTGGTAATAAATGTGCTTTGAATCTTTGAAGTTTTGAAAGAATTCTTTACAGGTGATATGTAAAAGTATGTGAATGGCATAAGTCATCAATTCACCATGTGATGAGTGGGCACCTCACATAAAGTAAAACAAACAAAAATGAGTTATCTCTTGGCTCCGTGCTTTTACCTTGATTAGTTTTATGCTTTGGAGTTACAAAACATAACAGTGGCGATGAGGAAGTTTTAAATGAACCTGAGATGACTACCTACTTGTTGAAGTGCAGTGAGACAATTGTGTTAAAAAAAGTGCAGCATGTTTTTTTTTTCTTCGGAGCAGTATATTTTCTTCACAAGAGGAAAGGTGATTGAGTTACAAAAAAAGGCAGAAAATGAACAAATTCACAGGTTCATAACTAGTGAATACTAGATGATAATAATCATAAATTAAAAAAAACAGAAATGGCTGTCTACATCGGAACATGGACACACTTGATTGCACAAGAGATAACTGGACATTGTATAGTGAGTGAATTGAGCAGTACTTTGAAGCAAATGAAATAACCAATGAAAAGCAAGTGGCAATTTTGCTGAGTGCATTAGATTTAAAGTATACAGCTTGCTTAGAACTATAATTGCTCCAAGCAAACCAGCCAAACCGAGCTTTGCTGATAGCATGAAAGTAATACAGGGACATTTAGAACCAAAATCATTGTTGACTGTGTACATTGCTGAATTTAAGAGATTGTCTAAGCATTGTCAGTTTATCACTCATTGCTGGGCTTAGTAATGCACTGAGAAATTATTTTCCTTGCGGAATCTTACAAGAAAGCATTCAAAAATGTCTCCTAACTGAAGCACAACATAAATTTTAAAGAGCAGTTGAAGTAGTTATATCAATGGAAAAAGCAGACAGATGCAATTAGGTTGAGGTCCGGAATGAATGATCATGCACAGAATTGCAAATCTAAGCAGAAACTGGCCTGGGCAAACAAATAGTGTTATCGTTGTGGCAGTGGCTCACATACACCAGACCAATGCAGGTTTAAAGGTGAAACTCACAGAAAATACAACAAAATAGCACACATACAAAAAGCATGTCAGGCAGACATAAATACTGTAAATAGATACTCCGAGAGGAGATAAAGATAAAAAGTCAAGTTGCAGTTTCAAAAAGAGCACTACTCTGTGTGCTGTTGATGAAAAATCTGGTAATGATGAAAGTGATGCAGGACTGAGTACTCTTGAGTTTTATGTGTGAACACTAACAATAGACAAGCAACATGGCTTACAAGAGAAGTGAACAGCAAATTAATTAAAATAACATTGGCTCAGCTGTTGCAGTCATTCCACAAAATGACTTTGAATGGCATTTCAAAGATACTGAACTGAAGCCTGCAGATATCCAACTAAGAACCTATACTGGAGAAAAATAACTCCTGTAGGAATGACATCCATAACAGTGAAATACAACAACCAACCAGCCACATTGGGCTTCTACGTGGTAAAAACAGGAGGGCCGGGATTATGGGAGTGTAATTGGCTGAGATAACTACAACCTGACTGGAGATTGATCCACCATTTGCTTGTCAGAATCCCTGCAAAACAGTCAACTGAAAGAAAGTTAAGAAAGGTACTGGAGGAAGCCAATGCGGTGTTCATGGATGACATTGGAAAACTCCAACATATCAAGGGTAAAATTCTGTTAAATGAAATTGCCACACCCAAATTTTACAAAGTCTGTCCAGTTCCTTACACCATCCATGATAAAGTAGCCAGTGAACTAGATTCAAAATGGAAAGCAGGCAAAATCAATTTTAAAAAAGAAATTAAGACAGGCTGGAGAACTTCTTTCCAGGTCTGAGTGGAGCCCATGGGCAACACCAGTGGTCTCAGTAGCTAAGAAGAATGGGTCTATCAGGACCTGCGGTGATTTTAAGGTCATCATCAATCCTGTACTGAAAGTAGATCAATACCCCCTATCCAGGATAGTGGATATCTTTGGAAACCTTTCTGAAAGAAACCACTTCAGCAAAGTGGACTTACAGTTAGAGATGGAAGAAGAATCTAAAATATTTCTCACTATTACCACTAATTAAGAGCTTTATGGCGATGATAGACTTATTTTTGGGGTAGCATCTCCACCTGTATTCTGGCAGAAAGCTATGAACTAGGTGCTGCAAGGCTGCCCAGGAACTGTGTTACCTGGATGTACCAGTAAGGATGTTACCAGTAAGGATGACAAGGAACATCTCCAAAATCTCACGTCATTGTTAAAAAGATCAGAAGATTATGGGCTCAGAGCACAACACATGTTTGAATTCTTTAAAGTAAGCATCACTCATTGCGTTCACACCATTGATGCACAAGAATTAGTAAGGTATGCTGAGAAAATTCAAGCAGCGGTAGGTGCCCCAAGGCCAAAAGGCATGTCACAGTTGTGGTCCTTTTTAGGATTTGTCAATTATTGTAACAGGTTCGTACCAAACCTGGCTACTGTGCTCCACCTCTTGAATTCATTACTACAGATTAGGAAGAAAGGACAATGGACAAAGCAGTGTGAGGTGGCTTTCAAAAATGTAAAGGAAATGTGCTGACTTCAGACCTTGACTCACATGGTCCAGTGAAGCTTGCCTCTGACACCTCACCTTATGGTACAGGTGCAGTCATGTCACATGTTATGATTGATGGAAATGAACACCCTGTAGCCTTTGTATCACATTCCCTTATCGCAGCAGAGAAAAATTATGCACAGATTGACAAAGTGGCCTCGAGTCTGGTTTGGATTTTGAAAGGTTTCTACCAGTACCTGTATGGGAGAGAGTTTACCCTCATTACTGATCATCAACCACTAGTGTCTATTTTCAATCCAGAGAAGGCTGTTCCACTGACAGCAGCAGCAGAAATACAGAGGTAGGGTCTGTTTCTTGGAGGAGACATCTATAAGATCAAATTCTAGAAGACAGCTAATCATGGACGTGCTGATGAATTGTCCCATTTACCCTTGGACAAGGAAATACATGAAAAATTTATAAAAGAGGACACTCCTCTTGACATATTCTTCCTAATGAAAATTGAAAGTCTCCCTCTGATGTCTGAGATGATCCAAAGGGAAACCAGAAAAGACCCTCCCACTGTCCCAGATCTACATGGCCATCCAAAATGGCTGGAATGTGCAGCAGAAATTCCAGGTCCCCCATTTTTAATAGCACCGGGATGAACTTGTCCTTGACAAGGATTGTCTTATGCGGAGATTGAGAGTCTGCATCCCAGAGTGCTTAAGGAAGTAGCCCAAGAAATAATGGATGCATTAGTGATAATTCTTCAAAACTCTTTAGATTCTGGATTAGTTCCTGAGGATTGGAGGGTGGCTAATGTAACGCCGCTTTTTAAAAAAGGAGGGAGAGAGAAACCGGGGAATTATAGACCGGTAAGCCTGACATCGGTGGTGGGGAAAGTGCTAGAGTCAGTTATCAGAGATGTGATAACAGCACGTTTGGAAAGCGGTGAAATCATCAGATGAAGTCAGCGTGGATTTGTGAAAGGAAAATCATGTCTGACGAATCGCATAGAATTTTTTGAGGATGTAATTAGTAGTGTGGATAGGGGAGAACCAGTGGATGTGGTATATTTGGATTTTCAAAAGGCTTTTGACAAGGTCCCAAACAGGAGATTAGTGTGCAAACTTAAAGCATAAGGTATTGGGGGTATGGTATTGATGTGGATAGAGAACTGGTTGGCAGACAGGAAGCAAAGAGTGGGAATAAACGGGACCTTTTCAGAATGGCAGGCAGTGACGAGTGGGGTACCACAAGGCTCAGTGCTGGGACCCCAGTTGTTTACAATATATATTAATGACTTAGACGAGGGAATTAAATGCAGCTTCTCCAAGTTTGCGGATGGCACGAAGCTGGGCGGCAGTGTTAGCTGTGAGGAGGATGCTAAGAGTATGCAGGGTGACTTGGATAGATTAGGTGAGTGGGCAAATTCATGGCAGATGCAATTTAATGTGGATAAATGTGAGGTTATCCACTTTGGTGGCAAGAACAGGAAAACAGATTATTATCTGAATGATGGCCAATTAGGAAAAGGGGAGGTGCAACGAGAACTGGGTGTCATTATACACCAGTCATTGAAAGTGGGCATGCAGGTACAGCAGGTGGTGAAAAAGGCGAATGGTATGCTGGCATTCATAGCAAGAGGATTTGAGTACAGGAGCAGGGAGGTTCTACTGCAGTTGTACAAGGCCTTGGTGAGACCACACCTGGAGTATTGTGTGCAGTCTTGGTCCCCTAATCCGAGGAAAGACATTCTTGCCATAGAGGGAGTACAAAGAAGGTTCTCCAGATTGATTCCTGGGATGGCAGGACTTTCAAATGATGAAAGACTGGATTGGCTAGGCTTATCCTCTTTAGAATTTAGAAGATTGAGGGGGGATCTTATTGAAACGTATAAAATTCTAAAGGGATTGGACAGGCTAGATGTAGGAAGATTGTTCCCGATGTTGGGGAAGTCCAGAACGAGGGGTCACAGTTTGAGGATAAAGGGGAAGCCTTTTAGGACCGAGATGAGGAAAAACTTCTTCATACAGAGAGTGGTGAAACTGTGGAATTCCCTGCCGCAGGAAACAATTGAGGCCAGTTCATTGGCTATATTTAAGAGGGAGTTAGATATGGCCCTTGTGGCTAAAGGGATCAGGGGGTATGGAGAGAAGGCAGGTACAGGGTTCTGAGTTGGATGATCAGCCGTGATCTTACTGAATGGCAGTGCAGGCTCGAAGGGCCGAATGGCCTACTCCTGCACCTATTTTCTATGTTTCTATTAAAAGCTGAGAGCTAAGTTGTTGGAAAAGCAACATGCCAGTTATCTAGGCATGGGCAAAATGAAAGTGTTGGCTCGAAGCTTTGTCTGGTGGCCTGGGATAGACCAGCAGATTGAGCAGCTCGCCGTACTCTGTTCGGGATGCCAACACATCCAGCAGAAATGCATCCAATCTGTCAGAACCACTTCCTGCAGACTCATAGTCAACTCCTACAACCATCATGGAGGAGGCTCTAGAACCCAAGATTGTTTCACAGCCACAAGTTTCACCTGCCAAACAAAGTGACTGCCCCCCCCACCCCCCGTCAGAAAATATTTGAGTTGCATTTTGTATTGAATTGAAGTTTATAGCTGAACAGGGACGAGTGTTGTGTACTTAATATTTCAGTAATATTTGAGTAATACTGTAAATATATTGTTGTTCAGCATTCTTTGTTGTTAATGTAATGCATTGTTGGTTTTATATAAAAGTATGTGAATGGCATACGTCATCATGCCACCACGTCATATATGTGCCTGCCTCACTTAAAGTACAAATGAAACTAAGACTTGCATTCTGGACCCTCCATGATTTTATTTTGATTAGTTTTATGTTTTGGAGTTACAAAACATAACAATGATCATTCTCATGAAACCATTTTGTAATGATCCTGCTAGGAAGATGCTTAAAGTCTGTTCTTGTGGCTCTTTCAATCAAATGAGCCTTTTGTACACTCCTTCCCATGCCTGAATGCCACTCATCTGCCTTCTTCATCAAATGTGTGTCAATGTAGTATTAGGCCTGATGACTGTACTGTTCTAACATGAAACCCTCAGACACGTGGTGTACAGACCTCCTCGGAAACTCAGACATTGTGGTCACGTCAGTGCATTATACTTTGCATCTGAAATTCATCACATTGATTTGAATGACACAGATCTGTAGTGTGCCTTACACAGCTGGTTAGCAATGAATTTCTTGAAACATAGCTGAGTGACCCTAATATCTTTATTGATTGTTATTGCTGCAACTGAACATGTTAATTGCTGTGTTTACTAACGTACTTAATATTTTTTAATTTCTTTTTCTTACAGTGGTGTCACTAATGGAATATGCATAGTGCCTATCTGTCAGTATGTAAAACTGTACATAAGTATTATCAATCATTTGCTTTTCCTCCCCAGATTTTATCTAAAAGCTCCTTAAATGTTTTTTGGTGCTTTCTCCTTTTTTTCTGCAGTGGTCTCCATTAGTTTTGTTCTGCTGAATCAAAAAGTAGAAACATTAACAGCCCCAGAACCCGTCTAATAAAATATTCAATTTAATATGGACCTCAACAACCAATTCTATGTTTCTTATCATTCTTTTTCCCCCATTTTCCAGTATGTGAGACTTACTTTATTTTTTCCCCAGATGATTTTGTAGAGCTGATACTTGTAATGAAACCCTTTTCAATCACGTTGTAAGTGCAGTGACTATCCTGATAACTTGTTTTCACAAAGTCTGGGAGCTCTAAACAGAAACAGAATACAAGCAAAGTTAAAATAAAGAATAAACTCAAGAGATTCTGCAGATGCCGGAAATCCAGAGCAATATACGCAAAATGCTGGAGGAACTCAGCAGATCAGTCAGCGTCTATGGAGAGGCATAAGTAGTCGACAATTTGGCCCGAAATGTCTAATCAGGACTGAAGAGAAAAGGGGAAAATGGGGGCGGGGAGAAGGTGGGGGGAGAACAAGGAGGACAGGCTAGAAGGTGATAGGTAAAGCCAGGAGGGTGGGGGAGTGAGATGAAGCAAGAAGCTGAGAGGTCATAGATGGAAAAGGCAAAGGGATGGATAAGAAGGAATCTGATGGGAGAGGAGAGTAGACCATAGCAGAAGAGGAATGAGGAGGAGCAGAGTGGGGAATTGAAGATGGGAAGGTGGATGTCATAAGGGGGTGTGAAGGCGAACCCAAATGTAAGACACAGACACTGAGGTACAAGGAATGGGACAGGACTCAGACCAGGAGCTGGGACAGGAACACAAACTTGGGCTAGGACTTTGGCTAAGAAAGCAGGACCAGGAACTAGGAGCCTGGGCCTGGACTCCAAGCCAGAGACTGGACAAGGACCCAGAACCTGGGTCTTGACTCGGACTCGGACCCCAGAACTAGGTGAGGACATGACGTGGCTACAGTACTGGATGAGGTTTGGATTCTTCGAGGCTTTCCTGGGCAGGACATGGTACTCCTGGGCTGGGCGAGGCACAAGGACAGGACAAGACGCCGAAACCTTGACTTGGTCTTGGCAGAACAGGAACACAGGGACTTGGTCTTGGCAGAACTGGAACACAGAGCCTTGGTCTTGGCAGAACAGGAACACAGAGCATTGGTCTTGGCAGAACAAGAACATGGAACACAGAGCCAGGACCCCTCCTTGGGAACAGGACTTGGGGCCAGGGGTCCACACAGAATAAGGACCCTTCCTAGGGAGCACGACGTAGGGCCGGGACTCATACACAGAACACTGAGAAACAGAGCTCCACTCAAGGTAGCAGCAAACGGCCGGACCTACCTAGCGAAGGCGTGGACACAAAGACAGTTCCCAACTCAAGGTAGCATCAAACGGTCAGACCTACCTAGCGAAGGTGTGGACACAGAGACAGCTCCCAACTCAAGGTAGCGGCAAACGGTCAGACCTACCTAGCGAAGGTGTGGACACAGAGACAGCTCCCAACTCAAGGTAGCGGCAAACGGCTGGACCTACCTAGCAAAGGCATGGGCACAAATAGACAGTTCCAAACAACAAAAGACAGTTCCTTATCTGGACACAGCAAGGCTCCGGTCTTGCTCCGGCGGTAGAACCTGACAGCAATGCAGGCAAGGTTGCTGGCAAAGGCTGCAGGACGAAGGGGAAGGGAACAGTCCAGCCAATGAAGCTGGACCCAGGAGCTATTTATGTAGCCAGCCCAAAATGAGAATCATGTGCCTCAATTAAGGCACACAACAGGAAAAGGGAAAACCGGAAAACCTGGAATACGGATTGATGGACCGGACCATGAACTGGAATTCAGACTTCACAAACCAGACCATGACAATGGAGGGGTATAATTACTGAAAGTTGGAGGAATTATGGCATCAGGTTGGAAGTTACCTTGACAGAATATGAGGTACTACTGTTCCAACCGGAGAGTGGTCTCATTGTGGCAAAAAGAGGAAGCCTTGGGCCGATAGTGTTGGAACAGGAATAGGGAGTAGAATTAAAATTGTTGGCTATAAGGAAATCCCACTTTTTGCGGATGGTGCAGAGGTGCACGACAAAGCAGACCCCCTATCTTTGTCAGGTCTCACTAATGTACAGGAAGCTGCAATGGGAGCACCAGATACAGTAGATGACTCCAAATGAATCACAGGTGAAGTGTTGCCTCACCTAGAAGGAAAATAATGAAAGTAGTTCTGCAGTCTAAACCGGTAATCTAACCATGAACAAATTTGGAGAAGAAAAACTTCAAAGGATAGTCCTTATACTCATCAGTCACAGTGATCAGAATCCGAAAAGCCAGAATAATTATATCCTAGTTTTGATACAGGGGAGGTGAACCTATGTAATGTATGCAAAAAAAATTTTGGCATGCAGTTGCACCTCTTCATTCTTTAAACCCCATCCATAATAAAGAGATACATAATGATTATCCTTCCAGTCAAATGAAAAAGCAAATGATTTTTTTATGACCCATATGCAGAAATCTCATGCCTGCTTGCTCAGCTATGAGAACACGTGATGCTGGATGATACATTTAGAAATCTCCACAGACCTGGTGTATGCATCCCTATTTGAATAGTAAATGGTTTCAATAACAATACCATTTATAAATGATGCTATTTTACAATTGTCTTTCTTTCTTTCTTTTCAAACCTTTTTATTATTATTATCCAAAATTAACATGAGTACATCAAAGTAAGTGACACTTACAATGTCTCAAGAAAAAAAAGATTAAAGATTGAAAAAATTTTGGTGATAAAAACCCCTACTAAGCAAGAAAAAGTAGGGAAAAAACCCCATTAGGTGTTCAACCCCGGAGCCATGCATCATACAAAAAGCTTCTAAAGATAAACATCAAACCGCCAGCAAGAAAAAAAAGTACCAAAAATTTACAATTGGATCGTGGAGGAAATCCATCAGTTAACTCAAATGATAATAACGAGCAAATGAACCCCGTCTTTTCTCAAAATCAAACATAGGTTCAAAAGTTCGACTTCTAATTTTCTCCAAACTAAGACATAGCATCACTTGAGAGAACCATTGTGACAAAATGGGAGCCGATGTATCCTTCCACTTCAACAAAATGGCCCTCCTAGCTATCAATGTAACAAATGCAATAACATGTTGGTCAGACACAGAGATACCACCGATATTTTGAGGAATTATTCCAAAAAGCACAGTTAATTTGTTAGGTTGTAAATTAATTTTAATTGCTTTAGAAATTGTCGAAAAAACTGATTTCCAGAGCTGTTCCAGTATAGAACAAGACCAAAACATGTGTGTCAGTGTAGCTGTCTCAGTTTTACATCTATAACAATAACTATCAACATTAGGGAATATTTTAGACAGTCTCTCCTTCGTCAAATGGTAACGATGTACAATTTTAAATTGAATCAGTGAATGACTATCACAGACCGAAGAAGAGTTAACTTCAGAATCCGCGTCCAGTCCCCCGTCATAAAAGTCAAATTGAGTTCCTTTTCCCAATCTTGTTTAAACTTAAATAAAGGATGCTTATCCCATTTTAATAGTAAATTATAAATTCTAAATTGTATCTTATAAATTTCAATTGTCTTTCTAAAAGATTAATTTAACTAAATTTTGAATAGGTTTTTTAAAATGCTTCATTTATTTCATTCTGTCTGTGTTATAATTTTATTAATGGCAAAACAATTAATACATATTAACTCAACAGGACTCATCCTTTTTCATTAAAATAGTCCATAATTATTGTTACCAATTTACCAATCAATGATAATTTGTGTTCAAAATTAGAGAACTTTTTAGATTACCACCAATTTTGCTGCCTTTGAATAAATGTATCAGTTTCTTTTTTAAAAATGGTTTTGTCTGCTTTCTATTTCAAATTTAAGCAATCTGTTAAGAGTATGGGACTTTAAAAATGAAATTATCTTATGGCCTATTTAGGCTGACATTTATGAAGAGGCCCATGTTACAACTGTATAATACATTTGTAAGTCACATTTGAAGTCCTGACGAAGGGTCTCGGCCTGAAACGTCGACTGTGCCTCTTCCTATAGATGCTGCCTGGCCTGCTGCGTTCACCAGCAACTTTGATGTGTGTTGTTTGGAATACTGTGTACAGTTCCAATTGCCCCGATATGGGAAGGGTGTCATTAAACTGGAAAGGGTGCAATCGAGATTTCAGAGGATGTTACTGGGCCTGGAAGGCCTGAGTTGTAAGGAGAGGTTGGATAGGCTCGGACTTTTACCCTGGAGCAAAGGAGACTAAGGGGTAGTCTTACAGAGGTTTATCAAATCATGCGGTGCATAAATAAAGTGAAAAGCCAGTGTTTACCCCAATGTAGGGGAGTCAAAAACTAGATGACAAAGGTTTAAACTGAGATAGGAATGATTTAAAATGGGACCAGAATCATAACTTTTTTACACAGAGGTTAGTGTGCATATGGAATGAGCTGCCAGAGGAAGTGGTGGAGATGGGTTCAATTACAAAAGTTAAAAGAGATTTGGACAGATACATGGGTAGGAAAGATTTTAGAGCAGGAGTTCCCAACCTGAGGTCCACAGACCCCCCAGTTAGTGGTAGAGGTGCACAGCATAAAAAGGTTTGGGAACCCCTGATTTGTAGGGTGATTGGACAAATGAAAAATTATCCTATAAGAAAATAGGACTAGTTCAGTTAGGAAATTTGGCCAGCGAGAATGAATTGGCTTGAAGTATCTGCTTCTATGCTCTATAGCTTTATGACTTTGTGATGGTGACTCATAAAACTGATTGTACCATAAATACTTGTGTGTGCTTTCATTTTGAAGAAATTATTAAGCAGGTACTACACAGAAGGTTGTTAAAGTAACATTGGGATTAATGGATCAATTTTGTTTGGATTGTGAAAGCAAGTTATTAATGGTAACAACTCTTCTTATATTCCCGTCACTAGCAGAATCCTGTGGAGATTAATATGTTCTTTGTCAATATCTTTATGAGTAAAATGAATGGAAGTATCCATTGAAAGAGTGATTTGTCTGATAATTCATTGTGTGTGAGAGTTCAAACATTAAATGAAGTATCAAACTAGCATATATTGGAAACAATAAGCCTATGTACAGTATGAGAAAGCCGGATGAATGCAAATGATGTACTGAGGACTACTTGTAGGCATGACTAATTTATGCAAGGGTACCCATCCAACAGGGAAGGGTGAGCCTGTGACTACAACCTAAAAGGCCACACTTGATCCTTTCTCATGATGGGGTGAGCCACAAGAAAGATCTTAGGTGTCTTAGTTATAAGGATTGATTTGACAATCAAGTATTATTTTCACTGGAGAACAATGGAACCTGAAGGACAAGAATTTGTTGAAAAGAAAACAGTTCAGTTGGAAATAAAATGACCCATGGTATGTTCAAAGGAATTGTTCCTATTACATAGAAAGATTTATTTCTCAAACAACGCCATAAAAACAAATGAACTACTTTTTCTTGATGTGATTTCTTGCTGTGTATTAATTAGTTGCTGGACTTGGTGGATAAAATAGTTTTGAGGAGAACTGAAAGGTAATTTACTGCTTATGAATCCCATTGGACTATATTGAGACTGTTAAAAGTGCTATAAATGTAAATTCCTCTCTCTATAGATAGAGGCTAGAGAGCAATGAAATAGCACATGATAATATAAATCAGTTCGATTTAAAGAGTGTTACCTTACACAGAGTGATTGACCATTGTAATAGATCATTTGCACTGAGTGAATTCCTTAGTTCTTTTCTTATCTCATTACTTGCAGAAATGGACCTTCCTGATTCGACACAACACAACATAAGTCTACACAAGATTCATCATTCAGCTGACAGCTTTGTTCAGAGTAAACAGAGGCTAGCGTGAAAAAATTAAATATATTCGAGTATATGGTAGAGGATATTATTCTTAATGCCGCTTGTAAAATATTTAGTTCATTGGAGCTGAAGGTGAACCATGAAATAATATTATCCAATAAAGCTGCCATAAATACTGTGAACAAACAATGTCATTTGCTGCAATATAAATTAACTAATTTCTGTTTTGTAAGACAAGTATAAACAGTATGTACTCAAAAATGATTTAATATTGAACGTGTCACAGAGAAATGATTTGGATTATTTACTGAGAAAGTCAGTTACAACAGCATGCAATTAATGTTGATCAGTGATTTGTACCATTTCATAGCAATTTAGGAATACACAATGGCTGGGTTTAAAGCAGAAAAGAAAGGGAATCCAGATCATTATGTTGTGCCTCTTCATCCCTATTGGTATTGATTTCAGCAGGATTCTTCATGAAATTACGGCTCCAAAGAGTGAGTGAGAATTAAAGGGGGAAGAACCTGGCTCCATCACCTCATTTAGCCTCTTAATTATCAGCAGGGAAGACACCAGAGAAAGTGGACTTTTAGTGTATGCTCAGTACTTAAAACTCTTCAACAACCTTCAAGAAAGCAAAGGTGAGCAGAGCTCTTCAGATTCCCTTCTGTCCTATAAAAACAGAGCGATTGCTCCCTCCTCTCTATTGGACCTTTATACCCAGCCTAAATGTAAGCAAGCTGTTTCTATTCTGCGTTGTAAAAGCACGTACTCGCTTCGTGGTTGCCAGGAGATATAATCTCTCTTATGTGTCCTTGATCGGTCCACACATTGATTATCAGTTCCCCAACCTTACATTTGTCTCATCTCCTTCCCATCGCAATCACAGAATCTGGTGTGCCCTCTATGCAGGAGAGTTGAGACCTCATTGGTTCTCCTCACTCTGTAAGGATTCACAAGTGAGACTGGAAGACCACCTTTTCCACGAGTGTAGCGGCAGCAAAAAACTGGATGTCAGGAACTGTCAGATTTCAAGGGTCAGTGAATCAGACAACTGGGTCCATATGAGGTAGCCCAATCTCCTTCCCCTCCCCCAAAACTGCACAACCAAGCATCAAGCTGTATTGCGATAACTGTTATTTTTGTTCTCAAGCCATTCTTTCTTGTCCATTTTCACTTTCTTCCAGGTCTTTTGGATGCCCACAGACACAGGAAAGAATATTTCCCTAGATCAGAATCCTTCTGCAGTGACACTACCATGCAAGGTTCTTCGGGGGTAGAATTCACTAGATGCAGGGACACAAAAGGAAAAACCCCTTCACTATTCACCATTCCTGTTTCCCTCTCTCACCTTTTCCCTTACCTGCCTATCAACCCCCTCCGGTGCTCCTCCTTCCCTTTCTTTCATGGTCCCCTATCAGATTTAACCTCCTCCAGCCCTTTATTTATTTCACCAATCAATTTCCCAGCTCTTTACTTCACCCTCTTCCCCTCTCCCAGCTTCCATTATTACTACCACCTTGTACTTCTTCCTCCCCTCCCCCCACCTTCTTACTCTGACCTCATCTTTTTTTTCCAGTCTTGATGAAGGGTTTTGGTCCAAAACGTTGATTGTTTATTCCTATCCATAAACCCTGCTGGACCTGCTGAGTTTCTCCAGCATTTTGTGTGTGTTGCCTCAGATATTTTTTCATGGACTGAGGGGAACTACAAAACCATGAGAAGCCTAGAAATAATAAACTGGAAGGAATGATTTGCATGATGGATCTGATGGCTTTGTGGCCAAGTTTTCAGACAACACAAAGATAGGTGGAGGGCAGATAGTGTTGAGGAAGCTAGGAATCTCCAGAAGGACTTAGATTGGGAGAATGGGCAAAGAATTGACAGTTGTAATATAGTGCAGGGAAGTGTATGGTTATGCACTCTGGTTGAAGGAATAAAGGTGGAGACTATTTTCTAAATGGGGAGAAAATTTAAAAAATCAGAGCTGCCAAGGGACTTGTGAGTCCTTATGCTGTGATGATAGCAGGTTTGCTGACCGTTAAATTCTAAACTCATATGAAGACCTTAAGTCCTATCGGATATAAATAGTCATGAGTGTTCTCACTAAAGAGATTATACTGTAATTACCCAGCTTTCACAGACCATTTCACTTCTTTGTTTGTTCTCAATGGTGAGTTAAAGTGCTAATACAAACTACTCAAGTGGTGGGTCCCCTCTCCCTACCAAGGGGAAGATACTTCCAGCTAACAAACTAGCTTAAAACACAGTTTTTTTTCAATGATACACTTTTAAATTTAAACAATATTCTTAAAGCACATTTAAAAGTCACAGAGGATTTCTATTTTAAACATTTCCAAATCACAAACCATTTCTAAAACATAAAGCATTTCTGAAACTCAAATAATTTCCAAAGCACAAAAGGCAAATGATTTCTAAAACACAGGTACAATACCTATAAAGCAAGAAGGCATACTGATGATTTGAAGATGAACAAATTGTCTGTTGCAGAAATTGAAGCCAGAAGAATGGATTCTAGTTCTTCCAAATTTCTTAATGTTCCTTACCCCAATCTTAAGAAACTGGAATTGCTCTCTACATTTTTACTGTTTCTCTGCTACTTGGGTGACTTCACACACATTTAATATTTCCTCAGATACTCTTTTAACACAAAAGGTCAAAAAGCATCTTGGAGACATAGTTCTCAACAAGTGCTCTAAAGCTAACTCCTTTGAGTACATAAAACTCCCAACATCAGTTTTTGATGTGCTAAATTATATTATCCATCTGGTCTGCAAGCTTCCTTGAACTAAGCAACTTAATCAGCCTTGTCTATTTTGAAACAAGCCAAATTAAATAACCCACATCAAAGTTGCTGGTGAACGCAGCAGGCCAGGCAGCATATCTAGGAAGAGGTACAGTTGACCTTTCAGGCCAAGACCCCTCGTCAGGACTAACTGAAGGAAGAGTTAGTAAGAGATTTGAAAGTGGGAGGGGGAGGGGGAGGGGGAGGGGGAGATTCAAGGTGATAGGAGAAGACAGGAGGGGGAGGGATAGAGCCAAGAGCTGGACAGGTGATTGGCAAAGGGGATATGAAAGGATCATGGGACAGGAGGTCCGGGGAGAAAGACAAGGGTGGGGGGAACCCAGAGGATGGGCAAGGGGTATAGTCAGAGGGATAGAGGGAGAAAAAGGAGAGAGAGAGAAAGAATGTGTGTATAAAAATAAATAACGGATGGGTTACGAGGGGGAGGTGGGGCATTAGCGGAAGTTAGAGAAGTCAATGTTCATGCCATCAGGTTGGAGGCTACCCAGACCGAACATAAGGTGTTGTTCCTCCAACCTGAGTGTGGCCTCATCTTTACAGAAGAGGAGGCCGTGGATAGACATGTCAGAATGGGAATGGGATGTGGAATTAAAATGTGTGGCCACTGTGAGATCCTGCTTTCTCTGGCGGACAGAGCGTACGTGTTCAGCAAAGCGGTCTCCCAGTCTGCGTCGGGTCTCGCCAATATATAGAAGGCCACATCGGGAGCACCGGACGCAGTATATCACCCAGCCGACTCACAGGTGAAGTGTCGCCTCACCTGGAAGGACTATCTGGGGCCCTGAATGGTGGTAAGGGAGGAAGTGTAAGGGCATGTGTAGCTCTTGGCTCCACCCCTCCCCCTCCTGTCTTCTCCTATCATGTTAGATCTCCCCCTCCCACTTTCAAATCTCTTACTAACTCTTCCTTCAGTTAGTCCTGACGAAGGGTCTCGGCCTGAAACATCGACTGTACCTCTTCCTAGAGATGCTGCCTGGCCTGCTGCGTTCACCAGCAACTCTGATGTATGTTGCTTGAATTTCCAGCATCTGCAGAATTCCTGTTGTTTGCAAATTAAATAACCCGTTGTGTTATACTGAGCAGCAATAAAGTAGAAACATCTTGTTTCTCACAGACAGGGTGGTTTCCTATATAGAGAGCTTGTTTACAAAATTGTTCCATAGACAGTGCCTGTTTTAACTTCAAGGTGATTACTGCTTTTGTTTACGTTTTAAGAACTGAAGACTGACTCCTTTTTATGACCAGAAATTTTAAAAATGAAATGTAAATTGGAAGTTTATTTACAACTGTTTGTGCTCTTACAAGTGGCAGCTGCTGTGTTTAGAAATCAGATTTTGCAAACAACCAAGAATTGAATATCCGTCATAGTTCAGGATCCCCTAAAGGTTAACTTGTAGGTTGAATCAGTGATAAGCAAGGCAAATGCAATGCTAGCATTCATTTCAAGTGGACTTGAATATAAAAGCAAGGATGCAATATTGAGATTTTATAAGGCTTTTGTCAGACTGCACTTGGAGTATTGTGAGTAGTTTTGGCCCCTTTATCTAAGGAAAGATGCGCTGGCCTTGGAGGAGGTCCAGAGGAAGTTCATAAGGATGATTCTGGGAATGGAAGGGTTAACATATGAGGAGCATTTGATGGCTCTGGGCCTGTATTTGCAGGAGTTTAGAAGAATAATTGTGGTCTCATTGAAACCTATTGCATATTGAAAAGGCCTAGATAGAATGGATGTTTTGAAGATGTTTTCTCTAGTGGGTGAGTCTAGGACCAGAGGGCACAGCATCAAAATAGAGGGGTGTCCATTTAGGACAGAGATGAGGAGGAGTTTCTTTAGCCAGAGGGTAGTGAATCTGTGGGATTCATTGTCACAGATGGCTGTGGTGGCCAAGTCATTGTATATACTTAAAGTGGAAGTTGATAGGCTCTTGATTAGTAAGAGTGTATAAGGTTACTGGGAGAAGGCAGGAGAGTGGTGTTGAGAGGGATAATAAATCAGCCATGATGGAATGGTGGCGCAGACTTGATGGACCAAATGGCCTAATTCTGCCGCTCCTGACCTATGGTCTTATGGACTTCTTTTTTTATGCTTCAGTTAGATTGCCTTAAATTCATCTAAAGGCTAAAGCATTAACTCACTTCATTGATTAAAAATAATGGGCTGCCCCATCAGCAATGAAGTAATTATTTTTTTCTCTCTCAGGGAGTTGAGAGAATTTTTGGAAAAATCTTCCTTTATGAGCAATGGAAACCTTCTTGAAAGTTTGTAAGGCAGAACTAGCTAGATTATTGGTACTGTGCATGGACTGGTATGGAGAGTTAAGATTAAATCAGATTAGCCACAATCTGATGAAATCATGAAGCAGGGTCAAGAATCTTTATTGTGCTTTTCTGTGACAAGAACATAGAACATAGAATAGTACAGCACAGTACAGGCCCTTCAGCCCACATTGTCGTGCCGAACCTCAAACCCTGCCTCCCATATAACACCCCACCTTAAATTCCTCCATACACCTGTCTAGTAGTCGCTTAAATTTCACTAGTGTATCTGCCTCCACCACTGACTCAGGCAGTGTATTCCACGCACCAACTGCTCTCTGAGTAAAAAACATTCCTCTAGTATCCCCCTTGAATTTCCCACCCCTTACCTTAAAGCCATGTCCCCTTGTATTGAGCAGAGGTGTCCTGGGGAAGAAGCACTGGCTATCCACTCTATCTATTCCTCTTAATATCTTGTATATCTCTATCATGTCTCCTCTCATCCTCCTTCTTTCCAAAGAGTAAAGACCTAGCTCCTTTAATCTCTGATCATAATCCATGACCATCCTGGTAAATCTTCTCTTTACCCTTTCCAATGCTTCCACATCCTTCCTATAGTGCGGTGACCAGAACTGGACACAGTGCTCCAAGTGTGGCCTAACCAGAGTTTTATAGAGCTGCACCATTACTTCGCGACTCTTAAACTCTATCAATCGACTTATGAAAACTAACACCCCATAAGCTTTCTTAACTATCCTATCTACCTGTGAGGCAACTTTCAGGGATCTGTGGACATGTGCCCCCAGATCCCTCTGCTCCTCCACACTACCAGGTATCCTGCCATTTACTTTGTACTCTGCCTTGGAGTTTGTCTTTCCAAAGTGTACAGGACATCCTTCCTTAGGTCAGTGATCAGATCTATACACATTATTCTTTGTGAGATGTCACATTAGCCCTCTGTAGTTATTGTGAGTTATCTTTACTCTGATACTCAAATCCTTTAGTGATAAGTGTTTCACATATTACAATATCCAGGTTCTACTTGATGTCAACAGTTTTTAATCTTGCTATAATGTTACAGCTTCTTCATCTGTCAACACTTTGACTGGAAAAGAAATAAGCAATAAAATAGATTCTGCTTACTCTCCCTGATCATTTGATACCTCAGCTTGTATTTAAAAAAAAACGGAAGATGAAGTCTTGCAAATGGAAGGTACAACACATTCATTTTCTTTTGGGAGAAAGATTTCATTCCACATGTGACTGACAGGGTATTAAAAACGAGTGCACATGTGGAGGCTGAGAGGAGGTCAGGCAGAAGTTTATGAGATAACGAAGGCATAGATAGACTAGACACAATGCAGTTTCCCAGGGTCGATATGCCTAATACTAGAGGGCAGGTACTTAAGGGAGTGAGGGGGTATGATCAAAGAAGATGTGCTGGGAAGTTTCTTACGCAGCTGAGTCCCTGGAATTTGCTGATACAATTGGCAGTGAAAGTAAATGTGATAGAGGCATTCAAGAGATTCTTCGAAAGGCACATGGATGTGTGGAGAATGGAGGTATATACATACACATTCGGTAGGCAGGAGTGATCAGTTTAGTTTGGGATTTATTTACTACTTTAAGTAGTTCAGTCCAACACTGGACAGAAGGGCTCGTTCTTGAGCTGTATGTTCTGTTTCAGAGCACAGCAACAGACATCTCTGCAGCTAGCGAACTTAGGAGTAGACACTTATGACAAGGGGTGGGGGGGGGAGTGTGTGTAGAGCAATCAACTGCATAGAGGTCAATATCAAAATCAGCAATAAGCCAAGCAACCAGATAATAGCTTGGTGTGTTGTTCTCCTTCTTCAAAGAATGGGGTTTCCCTCCCTCCACTATTGATGCTGCCCCCACCCACATCTCCATTTGCAGAACGCCTGTGCTCAATCTATCTTCCCATCTCCTTAACAGTAATGGAGTTCCTCTTGTCCTTACCTACCACCCTATCAGCCTCCACATCCAACACATTATCCTCCCCAGGTTCCGCCATCTTTAAAATCATCCTACCACTGAACATATCTTTACTTCCACCCTCCTCCCCACCACTTTCCGCAGGGATCGATCCCTCCGCAGTTCCCTTGACCCTTCGTCCATCTCCACTAATCTCTCCTCTGGAACTTATCCCTGCAGGTGGCCTAAGTGCCACACCTGCCCATATACCTCCTCCCTCACCTCCACTCAAGTCCTGAAACAGTCCTTCCAGGTGAGGCAACACTTCACCCGTGAATCTGCTGGGATCGTCTATTGTCTCCACTGCTCCTGATGTGGCCTCCTCTACACTGGTGAGTAGGGTTGCCAACAGTCCCGTATTAGCTGGGACATCCCATATATTGGGCTAAATTGGTTTGTCCCATAGGGGACTGCCCTTGTCCTGTATTTCACCCACTAAGGTAGAGCGTTCCTATGAAACCTTTCGTAAGCTGAAATGGCGTAAAACAAAGAAGCAATTACCATTAATATATATGGGAAAAATTTTTGAGCGTTCCCAGACCCAAAAAATAACCTACCAAATAAAACATAAAACCTAAAATAACATTAACATATAGTAAAAGCAGAATTGGGAAGATTAAGCCAATACCAATTTGTAGAAAAAAATCGGCACGTACATGCATGCGCACATAACGCATGAACACACAAGTGCCTGCGCAAGGCTTCATGGTCATGGTAGTCTTTTTTGGGGTAAACACAAGTGTCCCGTATTTGACTGCTACTTTTGTCCCTTATTTGGGAGTGAGAAAGTTGGCAACCCTGTTGGTGAGGCCCATCATAAATGGGGGACCACTTTGATGAGCACCTCCACTCCATCCTCCGCAAGCAGATCTTCCCAGTGGCCCAACATTTTAATTCTAATTCCCCTTCCTGTTTTAACATGTCAGTCCATGGCCTCCTCTTATGCAAAGATGAAGCCATCGTCAGAGTGGAGAAGCAACACCTTATATTCCGTCTGGGTAGCCTCCAATCAGATGACATGAATATCGATTTCACCTTCTCGTAAAAATCGCCCCCCCTTCCTCTATTCTCACTTCTACCTTTTATCTCTTCTCATCTGCCTATTACTTTCTCCTGGGTCCCTTCCCCTTCCCATTTCTCCTGTGGTCCACTCTCCTCTCCTATCAGATTCTTTCTTCTTCAACCCTTGACCTTTCCCACCCACCTGGCTTCATCTATCACCTGCCAGCTAGCCTCCTTCTCCTCTCCCCACCTTTTCATTCTGGCATCCTCCCCCTTCCTTTTCCATCCTGAAGAAGGGTCTAGGCCTTAAAAGTCGACTGTTTATTCATTTCCATAGATGCTGCCTAACCTGCTGAGTTCCTTCAGCTTTGTGTATGTTGCTTTGTGTATTGTATAATTTTGAAGAACACATAAATTGTTTGGAAAGTGCTTATCAGTGTAGTTTTGGTCATTGGAATGCAGAAAGCAAGATATGGCTGATCAGTGACTGTAGATCTGGGGAGCAGATTGTGAAACTGGAAGTCTTGAAGGGCTAAGAGGCAAATGGGAGTGATTTTGATGATTATGAAGATTCAATAATCATGGGTCTGAGGGAATGTTTGTGGAAAGATTTGGAGATTGGGGAGGGGATAATGGAGGGAGTCAGTGATTAGCCACTTTCTATGCTTTATAGATTAGTTATTGAGATGGGAAGGAGTACTTCCCATTTCCATACAAACAATATTTTAAATAAACTCACTTTGTAAATTCAGCTTTCTTTGACCCAGTGGATTTTCCAAAACTTGGAATTCTGGTTGATATAAAGTAAGAATTAAAAAGTTTGCAGAAGTAGACCCAGACAATATTCATAAAAGTTATTTTCCACCTCCAGAGAATGGACTGTTTACCCACCTCTCCATCTCACCTCAGTTAAAACTGGAAGAATGGGAGCTAAGGTAGATTAGGTATTTAAATGGTTGGATACTTAAAGCTTGTTGATCTACATTTTGATGAATCACACCTGTTTTTGCCATCGCCATTGGTAACAGAACAGCAGTGTCTCAGAACTACACTTAACCACACTCATAACAGCTTGGGAGACAGGATTAAGAGTAGGCCACTTAGCCCTCTGAACTTTCTTTTTTTGCCATGTATCAAGATCATGGCTTATTTTTTTTCATCTCAGTGCCATTTTCTGCTCTCAATTCCCTTAATATCAGAAAACTACCTATCTTTGTTTTAGATGAACCCAATGACTGCATCTCGATTATATGTTCAGGTGTGGGCCTCTTACCCACTTCAAGACAAGGCTCCAACTTACAATTTCTTTTTTGGTTTACATTGTTACTTTACAGAGGAAATCTATAAACCACTTTATCTAAGACTGGAAATAAGAATTAATAATGAAGAGGCCTATCAAATACTATGAATATTCCTTTGAGGCTATGTTTTACAACTTTAATGCAATGCTTATTTTTTTCAGCAGTAAATCATCAATGATTCAAAAAACGTTCACAGGTGCTGTAAACTTGAAATAAAACCAATAATGTTGAAAACACTCAGCAGTCCTGTTATGTTTTGTAACTTTAAAACATTGAGCTAATTCAAAGGAAGGCATGGAAGACCGAAATGTGAATTTAACTTTGAGCTTACTTTAAGAGAAGTGTACACATATCACGTACAGATGTCCACAGCACAATAAATTTTAAATTGTTCCATTCACGCCTAAAGATTTAATCACTGAGGGAGGATTTCTCACTCTTGTGAGATAACTTCATTACTGACAAAGGGGATCACTCTACTTGTTAAGTGAGGCTTGTGGCTGCGAAAACAATCCCAGGTTCAGGGGCCTCCTCCGTGGTGGTTTTCGGTATTGACTCTGAGATTGCAGGAAGTAATCTCAGGATCGTGCTAGCCAACTTTATTCTCCTTCTTCTCCCTACTTATTCATCTAGATTTTGCATCTTGATCTTGGGAAGATGCATTTTGTTCACTGGCGTGTTCTCTTATTAATCCTTCTATTGCTCCCTTTACAATCTGATCTCTCCTCTTGATTTCCTCATCCACAACATCATCTGACAAAACCTCTGTTTTTGTAGTTCTTTTCATTCCTTTCTTTAAGGCCTTCCATTCATCTAAATAGGCTTTGGTAATTGCATCTACAAACAGCTTTTTGTCTCCCACGTGAAGTTCGTGCACTAACCTTTATGCACGCAGAGTAGATTCTCGTTCCTTATATTCACAAAAGCAGGATGCTTGCAGCTTTCCTGAAGCTCATGAAATTCTCTTCCAATTTAAAAACAAGCCACACTGCACAAGTAAAAAACTATTGTAGTCAGACCACTGCTTTCATCACTTTTCATGCTTCCTCTGAGCAACCTGGTCCTTTCTTGGTCCAATATGCTTTCCAACCAGAAGCACAGAGTTTGGCACCAACACCTATTTGCCCTCTGTGGGGCAATGATTCAGGGTGTTCGGCATTGGGACAGTTATGGCATCATCCAATACCTTTCTTAATTCACTTTCGGTTGGTTTCATTGCAGGGGATGTGGCATGCAAATGGTGGATGGATCTCCAATTAAGTTGTAGTTATCTCAGCCAATCAAATCCCCACGATGCAGGTCCTTGTGGTTTTATTACTTACGAGCCTGATGTGGCTAGTTGGTTGTTATGTTTTACTGTTATGAAGATCATTCCCAAAGGAGTTATCCTTTCTCCAGTATAAGTTCTTGGTTGGATATCTGTAGGCCTCAGTTCAATATCTTTGAAGTACCATTCAAATTCATTTTGTGAAATGACTGAAACAGCTGAACCAGAATCCAATTCTTTGTTAATTAATTTCCCATTCACTTCTGGTGTCAGCAATATTGCTTGTCTATTATTAATTTTCACACGGTAAATGTCAAGGCTACACAGTCCCACGTCACTCTCATCATTATCGGAATTGTCATCAACAGTGTGCAGATTAGTGCTCTATTTGAGACGGCAACTTGACATTTTAGCTTTTTCTCTTCCCTGAGCAGACCACTTATTTTCGTCCAACTGATAGGCTCTTCGTATGTGTCCTACTTTGTGGGTTTTCTGCAAATTTCGTCTTTAAATCTGCATTGAACTGGTGTATATGATCCCCTGCCAACAAACTTAAAACAATTTTTTCATTCGTGCTAGTTTCTGTATACTTGGTAATGTTGTTCACACTCACTACAACTACAACTTAACAAATACATCCCTGACTACAGCTTAATTGTGTCTCTGTCTGCTGTTTCCATTGATAAAGCAACTTCAACTGCTCTTTTAAATGTAGGTTGTGCTTCAGTTAGCTGACATTTTTGAATGCTTCCTTGTAAGGTTCCACAAATTAAATGATTTCTCAGAGCATCATTAAGCTCATCGCCAAACTGTCAATGCTCAGACAATCTCATCAATTCAGACACATACGTTGAAATGGACACCCCTTCTTTTTGAATCCATTTATGAAACATAGAGCATTCTGCAATCAATAATGGCTTCACTTCTAAATATTCCTGCACTACTTTGACAATTTCAGTAAAAATCATTTCAGCTGGTTTGGTTGGAGCAGTTAAACTTTAAAGCAAACTGTGCCTTTAAACCCAATGCACTCAGCAAAATAGGTACTCATTTCTCATTGGCTATTTCATTTGTATCAAAGTATTATTGAATTAGCTCAGTATATATGAGCCAGTTACTCACTGTGTAATCAAATTCATCAAACTTTCCGAAATAGCCAGCCAATTCTGCTTTTTAAAATATTATTATTATCACTTTCCTGTACTCACTCATTCTGAACCCATGAATTCTTCCACTTACTGCCTTTTTTTTTAACTTGACAGAATCTGCACATGCTAGGTTTGTTTTTTCACCCGTTGTTCCTCACTACTCTTTTCTTTGAACTCAGACATTTTGTTGCACTTCAGCAGGTCAACAGCTACCTCAGGTTCATTTTTAAAATACCTGGTCACCACTGTTACTTTTTGTAACTTCAAAACATCAAAACAAATTCAAAGGAAGACACAAAAGTCCGAAACATGAGTCTAACTTCGAGTTTACTTTAAACAAAACACATAAGTATCACGTGGTAATGTAATGATGTATGCAATTCACCTATTTATGCGTATAACTCATAACGAATTATTTAAATGAACAAGAATGCTTAATCAGCAAATAAACATATATTCATGATTAATCAAATATTACTTAAATATTGCACTACAAGTTCATATTCAGATTCAGATTTATTTATCACATTTACAAATAGTGAAATCTGTTGTTTGCATTAACAACCAGCACACCCAAATATGTTCTGGGGGCAGTCAGCAAGTGTTATCACACTTCCTGTGGCAACATAACATACCCACAATGTTTCACAGAACTACAGACTAGCAACAACAACAACAAAAATAGCAGGAAGATAACAACTGCAAAACAAGCCTATTTCACATTCGTCCTACTCACCACACTCCACCCACTCACACATCAAGACTGACCTCTGAGTCCTGAAGAAGGGTCTCAGCCCAAAACATCAACTACGTATTCCCCTCCCTAGATGCTGCCTGGCCTGCTGAGTTCCTCCAGCATTTTGCGTGTGTTGTCTGACTCCAGAACTTCAGCGATTCCAGTCCTCGCCCATGGATTTTCAGACTATAGAGAAAGACACAGAATTAGCACTTTGGATCAATGAACTTCTATCACAATTTCAGATATCTGATGGAAACATCTTTGACCTGAAACATTTCTCTGGCCACCATTGTCATCCTTCAGATCATCATCAGATTTTACCCCAATTTCTGACAGCAACAAAACTGTACCAATTTCTGCAGAGTAGGCTTGGGTTCAGACCATCTTCTCAAAAAGATATCAATTAAACAGCCAATGCTTTTCATATATCAGCCACATTGTACAATCGAACAATTACAGTATAAATAGCAAGTTTATGAGAAAGAAAGAATAGATGTTGAAAGAAAAATTGTTTTTCCTATTATAATGTCCTGGTTAAGATTTCTACTGCTAAGCTGTAGATATTTCGTTTTAGCATTTTCTGCAAAAGCAGTGTGTCCTGTTGGTAGAGTATTTTGGTTTTGGCTAAATATAAGAATCCCTGCTGTTCAACTTAGGAATGGTGTGTTAGCCAATCAGGATGGTGGAACTGGGAGAAAGTTCTAGGGAGAGTGGGGTGGACAGGGATTTGTGATGGACAGCAGTCTGGTTTGGGGTCTTTTGGTGGGAGCTGCAGAGAGGACAGGAGGGAAGATGCCTCAGAATGGCATGGGAAGGAGAGACTCAGTTGCAGGAATTGCAAGGAGGAAGGGCAATACTCATGAGAGAGAGAGCTAATTTGCTTGAGATGGTCTTCAAGGGGAGTTTGAAAAGGTGGCGGGTATTTTCACGCAGACCAAGGATCTGGCCCTTGAGTAGGAGGTATACCCCCAAATACCCAGTTTTGGAAGATACAAGCTCCAATGCTGTGTGCACATTTCCACTGGTTTAACTATAAACCCTTTTATTTTTTCCTTCTTTTCTTTCTCTTAATAGCTGTTTGATAAAGCTGAAATTAATAAATATTCTTCCTTTATAATTTTATGTGGTGTACAATCTGTTATTTCTTGCCACCCAATAACTGTGTATGGGCCATACTTACACAGCATTCAAGGTTTCTTTTATCAGAACATCAAGACATTCCTGTTTGGATGACCTCCAAATCATGCCAACCCTAGACATAATATTGTTTCTGAAAGGTGGCCATTTCACAGCTGAGTCACGTGGCTGTTAGCAGAGCTGGCTGATGAGCCCGGTGAGGGGGCTACACTACTTTATCACAATATGCAGTTTGAGAAGATTGCAATGTTGAACTACACTGTAATCCTATTTTCTAGATTACTATCTGTTATGCCTTAACAATGCTTGAATAATTTTGCCATTAAATTTACCCCTCAATTATGGAGAAGGAAGGCAAGAGGACTTGAATGAAATAAAATAAGAAATAAAATCCAAAAAGCAAACTGCTGGAAGAGCTTTGTGGGCCAGGAAGCGACTGTGGAGGCAAAACAATAGTCAGCACTTTAGCAACACACATCAAAGTTGCTGGTGAACGCAGCAGGCCAAGCAGCATCTATAGGAAGAGGTACAGTTGACGTTTCAGGCCGAGACCCTTCGTCAGGACTAACTGAAGGAAGAGTGAGTAAGGGATTTGAAAGCTGGAGGGGGAGGGGGAGATGCAAAATGATAGGAGAAGACAGGAGGGGGAGGGATAGAGCCGAGAGCTGGACAGGTGATAGGCAAAAGGGGATACGAGAGGATCATGGGACAGGAGGTCCGGGAAGAAAGACAGGGGCGGGGGGTGACCCAGAGGATGGGCAAGAGGTATATTCAGAGGGACAGAGGGAGAAAAAGGAGAGTGAGAGAAAGAATGTGTGCATAAAAATGAGTAACAGATGGGGTACGAGGGGGAGGTGGGGCCTAGCAGAAGTTAGAGAAGTCAATGTTCATGCCATCAGGTTGGAGGCTACCCAGACGGAATATAAGGTGTTGTTCCTCCAACCTGAGTGTTGAGACTCTGCATTGGGATTGAGAGTGTAAAAGGAAGCTATCCCATATAAAGAGGTAGGGAGTGGGGTTGAGGGTCAAGCAGGAGCTGGCAAACAATAGGTTTGTTTCCAACTAAGGAAACTTTGATGGGCAGATAGAGCCAGGTGAAGCATGAATGGGTGGAGATTGTGACAGAGGCCAGGAAGTGATAGAGGCAACAAAGGACTGCAGATTTAAAGGTGAAATATTGAGAGTACAGAATAAAAGGCAAGGCTAACAGGTTTAGGGAACCTTAGTTATCGAGGCATATTTTGGTCCTGGTAAAGAAAAAGGAGTTATAGGCAATCAGGATCAAATGAGACACTCGAGGAGTATAAGAAATGAAAGGAAACACTTAAGAGAGAAATCAGGAGGGCTAAAAGAGGACATTAGTTTGCTCTGGTGTATAAAGTGAAAGAGAATCCCAAGAGCTTCTATTGATATATTAAGAGCAAAAGAAAGCGAGGGGCAAAATTTGTCCTCTTGTAGATCTGCATGGTCATCCATGCATTGAGCTGTAAGAGATGGGAGAGACTTTAAATGAAATCTTGCATCTGTATTTACCCAGGAGGCAGACACAGAGGCTACAGACCTGAAGCAAAAGAGTGGTGAGGTCATGGACTGGATTACAGAAGATAGCAGTCTTGAGAAAAGTTATGCTGGATACGTCCCCTAGACCTGACAAAATGTCCCCTCTGACCTTGTGGGAGGCTCGTGCAAAAATTTCAGGGGCCCTAGGAAAAGATATTTTTAGACATCCTTAGTTGGAGTGAGGTGCCAGAGGATAGTTAATGTTGTCCCGTTGTTCAAGAAAGGCTCTAAGAATAAGCCAAGAAATTATAGGCTGGTGAGCATGATATCAGTTGTGGGTAAATTATTAGAATGTATTCTAAGAGACAGTATAAATATGTATTTAGATAGATAGGTCCTGATATTGATTAGCTTTGTGCATGGTAGGTCATATCTAACCAATCTTATAGAGCTATTCTAGGAGGTTACAAGGAAGGTTGTTGAAAAAAAGGTGGTGGACATTGTCTACATGGACTTTAGCAAGGCCTTTGACCAAATCCCACGAGAGGCTTGTCCAGAATGTTAAGTCGCTGGCATTCAGCATGAAGTAGTTAATTGGATTCGACACCAGTTTAACCTGGGTGTCACAGTGGCGTAGCGGATATTACAGCTTCAGGGTTCGGAGTTCAAAGTTCAATTCCAGCATCCTCTGTAAGGAGTCTCTGTACGTGCCCCCCGTGGAACGTGCGAGTTTTCTCCAGGTGCTCTGGTTTCTTCCCACTGTTGAAAGGCCTACAGGGTAGGTTGATTGGTCATTATAAATTGTCCCATGATTGGGTTAGGGTTAAAGTGGGGTTGTCAGGAGTTGCTGGGCGGTGTGGTTCAAAGGGGCAAAAGGCCTATTCTGCGCCATATCTCTAAATAAATAAATCATCTGGCAGGTGACTGGAAATGTATACAATCTGGAGTATTACATGCATTTCTGGCCACCTACCTACAGGAAAGCTGTCAAAGCTAGAAATATTGCAGAGAAAATTTACAAAGATGTTGCCAGGACTTGAAGAATTGAGTTATATAGAAAGGCTGAATAGGTTAGGACTTTATTACAGGTGAGGTGAGGGCCTCTGTCAGTCAGAGTTGACCACGGATATTGCATCCCAGCTGTCTAGATACACAAGCCTGGGCAGAATGATATGGAGAACAAACTGTTGCCCATGTAGCAAGCTCCCCTTCTCAATGCATCTGATGAACCCAAAGGAATGGCAGAGACCGATACAGTTCGGTACCAGCAGAATTGCAGGAGTTGCCAGTCAGCATTGAACTCAATGTAGGACTGCCTTAGGGACTCCAGCTCTGGATTTTTCCCTTGGGGTCTATTCCCGAAGCCTTTCCCATGAGTGGGCATAGCTGCAAGGCAGCAGAGGTTTGAATTTATAGTTTTCCTTCTCCTAGATAAGCTGCCAACCATGGCTGATAAGCCCCATCTGCCCGAAGCGACTAGTTTTAAGGCACCAGAAACCTGCCTTTGCCCCTTCTCCTGTCAGTCGAAATGGTTCCGCTGGGCTTAGTAGCTAAGCCACTCAAGAAGGCCAGGAGCTGGACTTGGTTGTCAGAGGCTACTTGAGGCTCACGACATTGGGAGCATTTAATATGTAGCGGGGGCTTGTCCCCATTAACACCCCCGGCTATAACAATCTTAAGGAATATGAAGTACAGAAGAATGAGGGGAGATCTTATACAGGGATATATAATTATGAGGACCATAGATAGGGAGAATGCATACAGGCTTTTTAATCTCAGGTTGGATGACACTAGAACTAGAGGTCATAGGTTCAAGGTGAAAGGTAAAATATTTAAGAAGAATCTGAAGAGGAGCTTCTTCACTCTGAAGGTAGTGCAATTGTGGAACAAGTTGCCAGGGGAAGGAGTAGATGCAGATGCAATTGTAACATTTAGGAGAGGTTTGGCTAGGTGCTGTGCAAGGATGAGAAAGTGAGGACAGGATGGAGGTCTCTGGTTCAGCTGAACAACTAGGCAGAAGATCAGGTCATGCAGACTAGATGGGCCAAAGGGTATGTTTCTGTGCTGTCATGCTGTATGACTACAATGCTATTATGGAATCTGATAGAAAAGGGAGGTGATGAGAGGATCCAGATAAGGGATGGGTGTTGGGCGGATGAGGATAATGGGGGGAGGGTACAGGGCACCAAGGGGGTGGAGTGAGTGGATGATGGGCAAATGTAGCCAGATGAGAGAGGGAGAAAAGTAACTAGGTAACAGCGGCTGATGGGGTTTTGGAAAGGATGGTATGTGTGAGAAGTCATGGATGGATCAGAAGGAGAAAGAAGGGAACAGAAGGATGTGGTTTACCTGAAACTGGAACATTCGAAGTTCATGCCATTGGTTGTAGACTATCCAGTGAGTATATTAGGTGCTGCCCCTCTAGTTTGTGTTTGCCTCACCTTGGCTCCCTCAAATTAAGCAACCAATTCAGAATAGAGATGAGGAGAAATTCCTTCACCCACAAATAGGGAAACCTCGGAATTCTCTATGCAAGAGGGTTTTAAGTTTTAATAACTCAGTATATTCAGTGTGGTGTTTAGATATGAAGGTATTGAAGAGATACAGGGATTGGCAGGAAAGTGGTTCTGCGGTAAAAGATTGGTCATGATCTTACTGAATGATGGAGCAGCATTGGACTACTCCTGGTTCTATTTCTTGTCTTTTCATGTCCAGTTAAAAAAGAACGGATTTAAGACCCAGTTAAAGACCCAACGGATGCTGCTAGACCTGCTGAGTTCCTCCAGCAGATCATTTGTTGGTGTAAGCAGCATGTATTTCATTGTCCACCTTGTCATGACAAAGACAGATACTTTTCCCAATCACAGTACACTCAAGGGCTTTGTGAAGCTGGTGGGAAATTTGAATTGCGCCCATGATCTGATCAGTTATGATCTTGTTCAAGCCAGGACAGAATCAAAGGGCAGTGCGGTTGACTCCTGCCATCATTTCTTAAGTTCTTATTCACAGTCTGTGTTTCACTTTACCATTTCATTTGAATAATAATGAAAGTGATGGCTCAAACATCTTCTCAGGGGTTGAGGAGGTGATAAAAAAAAGATCAGCCATGGTTGAATGGCGGAACAGACTCAATGGGCCAGATGGCCTAACTCTGCTCCTATGGCTTATGGTGTAGTTATGAACAAAAGTTTCAATCTATACTTTTATATTTGCCTCAAATGCACAATCCTCCGACTCAGAGACCAGAGAGCTACCAACTGAGTCAGAGCTGACACATCGAGTCACAGAATTGTACAGCGTCGAAGGAGTCCTTTCAATCACTGTGTTTCTGTTGACCCACATGCCTAACTATGGTAATTCCATTAACTTGAATTAATTCCTCCTTGCCCTGTTCATTCAGGTGCCTATATTGATGCCTCCTATCTCTACCACGTCCTCTGGCAACTCATTCTAGATACCAGCTACTGTTTATGTGAAAACTTAACCCCTGAGATCCCCTTTCAAACTCCTCAATTTCACCTTAAATCTACATCCTGTAGTTTCAGGCACTCCTACCATGAGAAACAGTCTCAGGCCAACTTACATTCCTATGCCTTTTATAATTTTTATCCTGTCACTTCTCAGCCTCCAGGGAAAACTGAACCAGCTTACTTAGTCTCTATAAATCAATCTGACCAACATATTCATGAATATTTTCTGTACTCTCTCTAGCCTAATCACGTATTTCGTGTAATGTGACATTTCTATTCACTGTTTATGTGCTGGCTTGGTTTAACTTCCCAAAATGCACTGCTTCACACTTGTCTGAGTTCAATTCCATCTGCAATTCCCTTGTTCACTTTCCCAGTAGATCTATAACAGTCATAGTCTTAGCCTGCCTTCTTCATGTCCATTTGGTGGCATCTGCAAACTTAACTAATTGTGCCACCTACATACTCATCCAAATCATAAATATATTTGTCAAACAAAAGAGAACCCAGTATCAATTTCTGTGGCATACCACAGGCTGAGCCTCCAATCTGAGAAAAAAACCCTGTCACCACCTTTTACTACCAAGCCAATTTTGTATTCAATTAGCTGGCTCACCGTGGACCAGACTTCCATGTAGGACCTTGTAAAATGTCTTGTTAAATTCATCTGGCAATAATTACCATTGTCCATGTCAGTCCTCTTGGTCACCTCTTCAATAACTCAATTGAATTTTTGAGACACACAAATGCTGCTTGTCCTTAGTTAGTCTTTGCTGTTCAAATGCAAATAAATCTCGTCCCTCAGAGTCCCTTCCAATACCCTGCCCACCACCAACATATGGCTCACTAGCCTGTAATTCTCTGGTTTGTCCTGTTACCATTCTGAAATGATAGTCCAATAGGAGCTTTTCTTTAATCTTTCAGGATGTCACCTGTGGATACAAGGATACAAAATCACTGCATATTACCAGAGTGATCCTAATAGGACCTAGTCTTATTCGACTTAACCTTTACTCGTAATATACCTAAAGAATCTTTTAGGATTCTCCATTATCTTATCTTCAAGAGATACCTCATGGCCCAGTCTCAGTTCCTTTGAGTGATGACTGAGCTAAATTTGGGAATAATTTATCATTGTGGGCGAGTAAAATGACCTTGACTGATTAGTTGCCACCAAATCTCCAATGGAAATGGGGATTGGAAATAAAATTGGAAATACTACTGCAGTTGTACAAGGCCTTAGTGAGACCACACCTGGAGTATTGTGTGCAGTTTTGGTCCCCGAATCTGAGGAAAGACATTCTTGCCATAGAGGGAGTACAAAGAAGGTTCACCAGATTAATTCCTGGGATGGCAGGACTTTCATATGATGAAAGACTGGATCGACTAGGCTGAAACTCATTGAAATTTAGAAGATTGAGGGGGGATCTTATTGAAAAGTATAAAATCCTAAAGGGATTGGACAGGCTAGATGCAGGAAGATTGTTCCTGATGTTGGGGAAATCCAGAATGAGGGAGTCACAGTTTAAGGATAAAGGGGAAGCCTTTTAAGACTGAGATGAGGAAAAACTTCTTCACACAGAGAGTGGTGAATCTGTGGAATTTCTGCCACAGGAAACAGTTGAGGCCAGTTCATTGGCTTTACTTAAGAGGGAGTTAGATACGGACCTTGTGGCTAAAGGGATCAGGGAGTATGGAGGGAAGGCAGGTACAGGGTTCTGAGTTGGATGATCAGCCATGATCATACTGAATGGCGGTGCAGGCTCGAAGGGCCGAACATTTACTTTGAACTTTAATTAGAAAGTCAAGTGGCATGTCTGTATAGCATGAGGGCTGAATTACTTTCTATAGTGGGGGACAGAGGGCACAGCCTCACAAAACAAGAACGTCCCTTTAGAACAGAGGTGAAGAGGAATTTCTTTAGCCAGAGTGTGATGAATCTGTGGAATTGTAGAGGCCAGACTGAAACTGTAGAGGCCAAATCATTGGGTATATTTAAATCGGAGGTTCACAGTTAACCGTAGGTAGATTTGTAAGGATGTCAAAGGTTACAGGGAGAAGGCAGGTGAATGAGGTTGAGAGGGATAGTAAGTCAGCCACGATGGAATGGTGGAATAGACTTGATTGCCTGATTGGCCTAATTCTGCTCCTATGACTTATGGCCTTATGGTATAACTTTCTTTTGCCAGAGAATTAAAAATCTTTTGAAATCTTTACCTCAGCTTGCTCAGTCTCTGAGTACATTCAAGGCTGCGACTGATGGCTTGATGGACAATATGGAAAACATAGGATGTGGGTGGAAAGGGAGAGAGGAGGATGTGAACTCAAGGTTCAAACTTTATGAATGATGGGAAGATGGCTCAAAGGGTTGCATGGCCTTAGGCAGTAGAGCATTGCATCAGGCAGGGTGATACTCTTTAGCTCCAGTGACTCAGGTTCAATACTAACCTCCCTTGCTGTCCACGAGGAATTTACGTGGTCTCTCCCATGTGATTGTATGAGCTTCCTCTCAGTTCTTCAGTTTCCCCTCCATATCACCAAGATTCACTGAGTGGTACGTTAATTGGCTAGTGTAGGTGGATTGTAGGCAAACTGGAGAGTTAATGGTGCATCAGACGCAATAAATTACAAGGAGCCAAATTACAAGAATTGCTAGGATTGCTTTGAACGCTTGCATTGTCTTGATGGACTGAAAAGCCAACTTCAATGCTATAAAGAAATACTGTATATGTTCTCAGGAGAAGGAACAGGAGGGATCCCATGTGGAATCTCTGCAACAATTATCTGAACCAAGGGACATAATGGCACACACTTCATCTGCATGCATTGGGAGGAAGATTGCTTTTTTTGGTGTCAGGATGGCAAGAGGCAGTGATCAAATAATCTAGCGTATCGAATGCAAAATAATTAAGATGTCCCACAGCTCTCATCCTACTCCATCTTCTTGTGCTTTCTCTTCATGCTCACTTATATTGGTGCCTTAAAAAATCTTTCTGAAACCTCATGCTTCTTGGTACACATTTTTGATGATTAACTATTGCCTTATGTAATCTTTCAATGTGATGCACTTAAAATAAACGTTCTTAGTGTG